>NC_050574.1:203149659-203457784 GCF_011100635.1 Trichosurus vulpecula | reverse complement strand
CACCGTGGGCAGCAGCCTAGGGAGATGGACAAAAGACATACTAAATCCTGGCCCTGGCTCTGACCTTCCAACACCTAACCATTCAAAGCACAAGACCTGCTCTTTTCAGAAGAAAACCCAAATGTGGGAAAATGAAATCTTATTAGGAAATTATTAGCAATTATGGGAGAAAAATGATAATCAAATGGTCCCAGCAGGGTGCAATCCCTGACCTCTAGGCTATATGGAAAACAGCTGAAAATACAGGTCCATGTAGACACTAGCAACCCAGGGAGATTTGAAAGGTCAATGCTGATTTAAATTTCCATTGTTGCCACTGAAGGGAAAGTAAATGCCAAATCAGTTACAAAGAGATCACAGTAAAGACCTTGCTACGAGGCTATATCCCAGATACAGCCAATATAAGGATAACCTTTCTTAGAATATGAAAGCATTTGTAATGTATTGCTTAACTGGGAGGGCTGGAGATGTACAATTGAGTAGGCTAACCTCAAATACACATCTTGTGCTGAGTCCTTGTTTAATCCCCTTAGAATCCACTCCAATTCCATTTTTCCACTGTCAGGTTCTGAGAAAAGATACTGGCAATGCTGTGTTTTGACAAGTCAAAGAAGCTAGAATTCAAGTGATTGTTTGCCTTACTACTTTCTCAACAGCAGCCATGATTTCCCTGGCATATACTTAGCACAAGGAGTTCAGGATGAAGAAAAGAGCCTGTGACATTATAAAGGACAAAAGGTGGTTTTCATATTACTAAATAAAGGGAATGTTTTTCTATATTTTCTTAGAACATATAAAAATACCCTTATTCCTCTTGTATAAATGTATTACTTAGGGTTATGATCTCTCTGCCTGATGGTACATTCTTTCAGTAGCCAACAGGTAGGGTGCATATTGCCTCTGCCATTCCATGTCTTAAAGCAACCACTTCATCTCTCCCTAAGAGATTCTACAGACTTTACTAATTATCTTTAACTTTGCCGTAGCATCTGATATAAATCAAGCTACCTGCATTGATTACAAAAGCAGAAGTAAAGGAAGAGATTTAAAAATAGAAATGTTTAGTTATGAGGAACTTCAACTACTGGAGATATGTGCCATGGTACTCAGTATCTCTCTCTCCCTCTCTCTCTCTCTTTCTCTGTAGATATAGATGAATGATATTTGAAAAATCATGGAAAATGAGAAAGTTGACAGAATGAGACAGCAAAGTATGACTGATTTTCTAAAAAAAAAATACACAGTAAGAAGGGTCTGTATAATATCTTTAAACAACAAGCAAGTGAGACTATTAAATTACTCCCCAAAATCTAGAATGATTTATTGAAAAGAACAGTTTGTGAATATTTAGAAAAGGGACCAGTGATTGTAAAATGCCAACACGGCTTCAAGAAGTTAGTCTATAAGCATTTATTATGCATTTACTCTCTTCCAGGCAAAGCAGATATAAAGAAAGGCAACAATAGTCCCTGTCCTCAAGGTGTATACATTCAAATAGGGGAGGCAACATGTAAGTAACTAGCCACATACAAGATCAATTAGTTGATCTACACACACACACACACACACACACACACATCCAGAGTAACCATAACAGATTGTAACAGCAATTTAGATTTGGAGATCTTTCTCACCCATTAATAGGCCATGTGGCCTGCTTACATCACAGGAAGCCTAAGTCACATGTGGTGGGAGGAGCTTCCTGACAGGAAAAGGAAGTTATGTCACAGGAAATTCAGAATGAGACAGAGCAGTTATGGCTGTTAATGGCCGTTGTTGTGATAGTTAGAGCTGAACAGGCTGACTTAGCTGTACCGTGAGTTTGTTTTTGGGAAGACCCCAGCAGGGGTTCAGAGAGGTTTTGGGATAGCGAGGCTGCAAATTGTGATATTGTGTATTGAATATTTTACTGCTCTGATAGATTGGGTAAATGGCTTGTGGGATATAGTTCTCTGTTATCTGAATAAATTTTTTACCTGTTCTACCTTCTATGTGGAGAGTCTTGTATACTTTGCGATACACAACCACATAGGCATTTTGACATCGTTCTTATTGCCTTACTGATACACAGATTTACCTGATTTCCCTTTTTTTGACAGAACTGCTAAACCTGCAAGAGGAATAATGCAGAAATAGCAAATCCTGATTTAACAAAAAGGAATAATAATGGAATAATAGAAATAATGATGGGATGAGAGGAATGATTAAGAAACATTATGCTCATGTTTGACAAAAATCTTTCATAGTATCCTTGTGTATAAGATAGAGAGATACACGTGGATGACATCACAGTTAGGTGACTTCAGAACTGGCTGAATAACTGAATTACTAAACCAAGGTGAAGAGATTAATTAATGGATCAATATAAGATTTCGAGTGGGGTGGTCCTCTTTTGTTCAACATCAAGATCAATGGATTGGATGAAAGCATAGTGATATGCTCATCAAATTTGAAGATGAAACTGTCTTGGAAAGGTAGCCAGCACGCTGTTTACAAGAGGATCTATAAATTGAGCCAGAGGCTAGAATGGAGGTCAGGGTCAAATTCATATATCTGGTTTCAGATGAACAATTATATAAGTACAATGAAAGATGAAGGAAGGTGTGCCTAGACCACAGTTTATTTGAAAAAGAACTGGGGTTTTTATGGATTTCAAACTTGATGGATTTAACAGAAACAGAAGAGATTAAGAAGAGGTGGCAATAATACACAAAACAACTACACAAGAAAGATGTTAATATTACAGATAATCATGATGGTATAGCTACTGATCTAGAGCCAGACATACTAGAGAATGAAGTCAAGTGAACTTTGCTAACAACAAGGCTAGTAGAGGTGATGGAATTCTAGCTGAGCTATTAAAACCCTAAAAGATGATGCTGTTAAAGTGCTGAACTCAGTATGCCCACAAATTTGGAAAACACAACAGTAGCCACCAGATTGGAAAAGATCAGCTTATGTTCCAATCCTAAGCAAGGACAATGCCAAGGAATGTTCAAATCACTAAATACTTGCGCTCATTTCACCTTCCAGCAAGGATATGCTAATGGTTCTGCAAGCTAGGCTTCAATGATATGTGATCAAGAATTACCAGAAGAGCAAGCTGGTTTTCAAAGAGGCAGAAGAATTAGAGAACTAATTGCCAACATTCACTGGATGATGGAAACAGCAAGGGAGTTCCAAAGAAACATTTACTTCTGCTTCTGTTTCATTGACTATACTAAAGCCTTTGACTGTGTAGATCACAACAATTTGTGGTAAGCCCTCAAAGAAATAAGAATATCATCTTACTTGTCTCCCAAGGAATCTATATGTGATCCAAGAAGCAACAGTTAGAACCAAACATGAAACAGCTTATTGGTTTTAGATTGGAAAAGGAGAATGGCAAGGCTGTATATTGTCACTTTATTTAATAAATTTTAACTTATATGTAGAATATGTCATGCAAAATACCAACCTGGATGAATCAAAAGTTGTACTTATAGTTGCTGGGAGAAATAACAATCTCAGATATTCAGATTATATCACTCTGATGGAAAGAAGTGAAGAAGAATTAAGACGTGTCTTGACGAGGTGAAAGAGAAGAGTGTAAAAGCTGGCTTGAAGCTTAACATTAAAAAAAACCTGAGATTTTAGCATCTGGTCTCATCACATCCTGGCAAATAAAAGGAGAAGAAATGGAAGCAGTGTCACATTTTATATTCTTGGGCTCAAAGATCATTGCCGACAGTGACTGTTGCTATTAAATTAAATGATACTTTCTCCTTGGAAGGAAAACTATGGCAAATCTGAACAGCATACCAAAATGCAGAGACATCATCTTGCCAACAAAGGTCCAAATAGTCAAAGCTGTGGTTTTTCTGGTAGAAATATTTGACTGTGAAAGTCGTACTAAACAGAAAGCTGAGCACTACAGAATTGATGCTTTTGGATTATGGTGCTAGAGAAAACTTTCAAGAGTCTCTTGAATAGGAAGGAGATCAAATCAATCAATACTCAAAGAAATTAAATCAATCTATTCACTGAAAGTTCAAATACTGAAGCTAAAACTTAAATACTTTGGTCACATAATAAGAAGATGGGACTCATTGGGAAAGACCCTAATAGGAAAGATTGAAGGCAAAAGAAATGGGGATGACAGAAGATGAAATGGATAGATAATATCATGAAAACAAGCTTGATGGATTTAACAAAGCAGAAAAGATTACGATCATCCTCAATTCCATGAGCTCTTCCCCTTAGGTTTTTGTCACACTGCACTCACCTGGCTCTCCTCCTATGTGTATGTCTAATTCTTCTCAGTCTCCTTTGTTGGAATATACATGTTCCACAAGGCTTTGTACTTCTCTATGCCTCTATGTGATTTTGATTTGTGGTCTCATCATTTCTCATGAATTCAACTATTATCTCTATTTTGATTATTTTCAGATCTTATCCAGTTCTAACATCTCTCTTGACTTCCAGTCTCATATCTCCAACTGTCTATTGGATATCTTGAACTGGATATTATCTAGAGGTCTTAAAATGAACATATTCAAAACTGAGCTCATTATTTTTTTCCCAAACACTTCTCTTTTACTAACTTCGTTATCATCGGTGAGGGCACTACTAGATTGCCAATCAAACATGCTCATGACCTATGTGTTATTCTCGAATCCTCACCCTTTCTCTCACCTCCCCATATCCAATCAGTCATCACATCTTAACAATTCTACCTATGAAATATTTCTCATATATGCCCCATTCTTTCCTTTGACACTGTCATCACTTTGGTTCAAGCTCTTATCACATCACATAGAGACTATTGAAAAAGTCTCCTGAATGATCCCCCTGTCTCAACACTCTCTCTACTCCACTCTATCCTCTATTGAAACATCAAAGTCATCTTCCTAAAGCATAAGTATGAGCATGTTCCCTTCCTATTTAATAAACTCATGTCTTCCCATTACCGTTAGAACCAAATAAAAAATTTTGTTTGTCTTTTAAAATCCTTGGTGTCTTGGCCTCTTCATACGTTTCCAGTTCTCTTATATTTTGTTCCCTTCCATGTAAATGAAAGCCCAATGACACTGGCCAGCTTATTTTTCCTCACACAAGACACTCTATCCCCTGACTCCATGCACTTTCACTGAATGCATTTCTTGAATTATCTCCCTCTTCATCTCAGTGTCCACTTCTATAACTTCCTTCAAATCCTAGCTAAAAGTCTACCACCTGCAATAATCCTTCTCTGTCATCCTTATACTACAGCTTTCCCTCTGAGATTATCTTGTCCAATTTATCCTGTATATTGTTTACACATAATCGTTTGCATGTTGTCTTCCCCACTAGACTGTGCTTTACTTGTAGCCCCAGAACTTAGCATCTGTCACATAATAGGTACATAATAAAGGCTTATGAACTAGAGAAGAGATTGGGAGGGACATGATGGCTATCTTCAGTTCTTTGAGGGTCTTCCATGGAAGAGTGATTAGATTCATTTCTTGAAGATAGAACAAGCATCAAAGTGGAGAAGTTGCAAAGAAATATTTCAGATAAGTGTAGGAAAAATCTCCTTAGTAATTAGAGCTACAAAGGTAGAATAGAATGTCTCCAGTATTCTAAAATTTGAATTATTTATGTACAACCTAGAAGACCACAGAATCACAGATTTATGTGATTAGGTCAGAACAATTTCATTACTCTCCAAATCAGGAGGGAAAATTTCAACTTAAGCCGCTCTTATCAAAACAAGAAGCAACCTAAAGAAAGCCTGTCTTTACTCTTCAAAAAGATAGATCCCAATCTCTATAAATTTTTCAATCTGAAAATACATCAAATTCATTAGCATCCCTTTCTTTTTCTATGCTACAAATATGTTGCATTATACCCTCTCTCATCTACAAGTTTGACCCTTTTCTGCATACACAAGTTAGCTAATTCTACACATGATAATTATAGAGCCACTGGGAATTTCCCCCCCAAACCAAAAGAGTTTGTTATTGAAAGAGGAGAGTAACACTCTTTGGGGTCCTGTGTAGACTCTGCTCTCTGAGTTCCTAGTAAGGGAGCTAACTTTACTTTATGGAACATAATTTCTCTTAATCCCTTTTTGGATCATGGTTAATATTTAGTCCCAGATTTGCCAATTCTTGCAGCATGACTTTTTCAATGTATCCAAAGGGTATGACAGGCTTGTAATCAATATTATTGAGGCTGTCCCCTTTAAGAGGGGAAAAGAATGGAGTCTTCAGGGGAACAATGCTACCAACTTCATTGGGTTTTTTCTCCAATCTTCCCCACTGTTTCTATATATCCACCTGGTTCCAAAGCAGTAGTTAGATGGTCCACACAGACTTATTGGTATTGCTTCAGTATGGATTTAGAGAATATTCCAGTAAATACCCTGCCAATTCTATTGGAAGCCCTTCTAATTCTGGAACTTTCTTATTCTATGGATGAAGTTGCAATAACAGATTGGAGAATATGGTTGGAAAATAGCATTTAGATATAGGGTTTAGTGTATGAAATCTGCAGTAAAATGTACTAAAGTCCTCAAATGTCATTATTTTTTATATTAAATCGTACTCTTTAGATCACTCATTATTGGCAAAAACATTTTGTTTGAAAGTAGCTTTAAATACTTCACCCATGGAGAGGGAGATCCTATTGTAGTTTAATAAGATTCATCTTAAGAAACATAATTGAAAAAAGGCTGAATTGTGAATTTGCCCAAATTACTCATTTTATAAAATGCAGACAAAGTTTTGGTTTAGCACCAGGTTAAGCCTATCATGAAAAATAGTCCTTATGTATAATATGCATATGTGTGTTTGCATTTATGTCTGTGAACATCTAATGCTACCATCGACACTGGTGGTATGCAAAAAGCCATAATATTATTCATAGTTTGTGAATTGTGTTAATTTTTTTTCTTGCCTACAGTCTTCCTTGCATGCCTCAGACCACTGAGCTTAAGATTAGTAAACATTATTTATATGCAAATATATATTTTATTTTAGCAACCCATTGTAAGGTTTTTTTAAAATTTTTTGTAATGCCATGATTTTATTTTCATATGGGAAGATAATTCCACTGATGATAGCTTGTATACTTTGAATTGCTTCTTCTAACTGTGGTAGCATGGAGTAGTAAAATAAGCAGTGGATTTACAGTTGAAGAACCTAGGTTCAAATTCCAGGTCTACTGCATACTGCCTATATGGTCTCAGAAAATGCACTTCACATTTCTAGGCTTCAATTTCTTCATCTTTAAACGGAAGGCTGGACTAGGTAATCTCTAAGTTCCCTTCCAGTTTGAAATGTGAGAACATGCAATCATGAATTTGGGTTGATCCAACCATGCTCTCACTCTTGATTGTGTTTCTCACCAAAGGAACAAGTTTACAGGACAAATGCTGGGGATACAGTTTCTAACAAAGTTACAGATGAAAGCTAGTACTGATAAATATTAATAAGATGCAATGGGTTACTTAAAAAATGAAGATATAGATAATTACAATGAGACATGGAAAGACATGTAAGCTATGGCAGAGTGAAATAAATAGAATTAGAAGAACAATTTATAATATAAAATTCATATTTTTAAGTGGACAATTTTTTTTAAATTTAAATTTATTTATTTAACATATTTCGTTTTCAGCATTGATTTTCACAACAGTTTGAATTACAAATTTTCTCCCCATTTCTACTCTCCCCCCCACTCCAAGATGGCTTAAGGACTTTTATATGAAGAATGAAAAGAGTAGAATCAGCAGAATAGTATATAGAAAAGCAACAATACTGTCAAATTTTTTTTGAAATTTTAAAGAACTGAGATTAATACAATGACCATTCATGACTTCAGAGGACTGATAATAAAACACGCTACCCATTATAGAGGTGATAGATTTAGGGTGAAGGATGAGATGTATATATTTTTATATACAGCCTTAATTTTTTTTTGTTTGACTATAAATACTTGTCACAAGACATGCTTTCTTTTTTTAAAAAAAAAATAAATGGGACAAGGAATAAGAGAGACCATAGATTTCTGTTAAGTTTTTAAAAAGAGAGGTAAATTGTGGTACATATGTCAATTATACTTTCAAATGAGATCACTATATTATTAGTTGGAGTGTGTGTGTGTGTGAGTGTGTGTGTGTGTGTGTGTGTGTGTGCGTGCACGCACATGTGTGTGTGTGTGATATCAGACATCTCAAGAAGCTGGGGTAACCAGTAAATGCTTATAATGTAAAAACAAAATATGTATAAAATCTTAACCTACATCAGCAATAATAACTACACACTTTGTTTCTGTAGCATTTTAAGGTTTACAAAACTGTTTCCTCTAAAATTCCTATGAGGCAGGTGAAGTAGCTCATGCACATATTACACCTAACCATAGCTTTGGTCTCACCGCTATTATTTGACTGAAAAAATCAAAATAATCACTAAACAATTTTGGACTGTTTTTCTTGTTTCCTTGTTTTTCTTCCATGGTTCAGAGCAACCACCACCTCTTAGTATTCTTTTGTGGATATATCAAAAGATGCTTGTGGAAAAACATGGTGGTTGCCCTTCCACAACGGTTATTTCTAAAGATTGGGGATGCATCTCTAAATTTCCTTTAATAATTTGTTGTCAGTATTGTGCACAAATGTATCTAAATGCATTTTAAACCTATTGAGATTTTTCAGACCATATGCCCTCTTTGGCTAATGAGTTCCATGTTTCCTATTCATTGCCTATGTCCTTGTGAGGATACAGTAAAGTATTATGCTTTCATCCTCAACTACATAATTTCCTTTCTTATAATTCAGAGCAGGATCTTTTTATTTTGCTCTGGCATGTATTATATTCAGTTCAAGAATTTAACATGACCACATGAACAAATCTCCAGGTCGTGTAACAGCTGCCTATTTATTAACAGTGGCAGTTACATTGGCTGCTGATATATAGCAACAGTAGAATACATGGATTACAATTAACCTAAACTACCCTTCATATTCAACTGGTCATGTCTGTGAACTGGAAACGTCTTTCAGCACCATGCAAGGAAAATCTACCACACTAATAGCTTACAGCAGCTCATTTCTGAATAGATGGAGTGATTTCTAAAGTGTTTATAGACTCTTAGAAATGTCTTCTCTTGATCTTAATGCCCAGTTCAAATATTTGTATTAACCTAATTAGTCAACTTTTGATTATCAACATGAGGCTTATTTAGCATATGTATTGTCCATGCAATATTTTTAATATAGCCTGATTTTTCTCCCTGCTACTCAAAATCTATGATTCCTTGTGCCAACAAAAATCAGTGTGAACTTGAGAAATGCATGAAATGCATTTCAGTATGCATATGCAGTATTTCAAAAATTCATCATTTCAGATTCTATCTTTTTCAGATTTTCAGATTCTACATTTGCAATATCTCACATCTGCTCCATTCCCACCTCACTTCTGACTTTCTCTATCTCTTTTCTGGACCATTCTAAGATCCTCCTTACTGATCTCTCTGCATGTGGTCTTTCTGTTCAGCAATCCATCCTTCATGCAGATGCCAAAAATAATCTTCCTAATGTATTTGCCCATTCATTTTTCAAAAACAAAATTGTTAACTCCTGTTAGGTGCCTCTAGGATAAAAGCAAACTCCTCTGCTGAAAGTCTTTCTAACTTCATTATATCCTTCATTTTCAGACTTATTTTGCAGAACACTCCTTCACATAATCTACCATGCACACAAGCAACCCTGCAGTTCTCATGCCACCTTCCATTTTCAGTATTTTTTTAGATCTGTGATTTCAACAGTATGATTATCCCCTTCAAAAATACAATTTGCCACACATATTTTATCATGCTGGGCAATATATAGAGGTTCTATCCAACTCAGAAGATTTTATTTATTGATTTTGATTTCATTAAGCATCTCTCAGTTACATACATCTGTGTGTTTGTATCTGTGTTTGTAGCAAGAGAGATGAAATGAGATGAGAAATGAGACCTTTAGGAAAGAAACTTGCTACATTTCTTTTTCTTTCCAGTGTCCTGTTTTCCTTCTAATTTAGCTGCATGCATTTTCTTTGTGTGAAAGCTTTTTAATTTCACATAATCTAAATTATTTATTTTATCTCTTGTAATCCCCTCTATCTCTTATTTGGACTTAAACTCTTCCCTTGTCCATAGAACTAACAGGTATTTTTTTTCCATTGCTGCCATAAATTGTGTATGATATCACCCTTTGTCTCTAAATCATTTATCCATTTTGACCTTATCTTGCCATAGGTGTGAGATGTTGTTCTAAAATTAGTTTCTGTCAAACTGATTTCCTGTTTTCCTAGCAATTTTTGTCAACTGGTGAGTTTTTACCCTCAAAATTTGGATCTTTGGGTTTGTCAAATATTAGAGTACTATACTATTGTGTATTGTGTACTAAATCAATACCACCCTATTTTTTAGCTAGTACTATTAGATTTCATATATATATAGTTTGGAACCTCAAATTGATAGGCCACCATACTTAACTTTTTTTTCATTGATTCCCTTGCTTTTCTTGACCTTTTGTTCTTCCAGATTAATTTTTTAATTATTTTTTCTAGCTCTATAAAATAATACTGTGCTACCACATCACTGAAGAATTCAATTAACTCAGGTAGAATTATTTTTATTATATTGGCTTGAACTACCCATGAGCAATTAATATTTCTCCAATTGATTGAATCCATCTTTATTTGTGAAAAAATATTTTATAATTATGTTCGTATAATCCCTGAGTGTTTTTGCAGGTAGACTCCCAAGCATTTTATACTGTGTGCAGATATTTTCAATGGAATTTCTCATTCTATTTCTTGCTGATGCATTTTGTTGGTAGTATATAAAAATGTTGATGATTTATGTGCGTTTATTTTATTTCCCGCAAATTTGCTGAAGTCGTTAATTGTTTTAGCTAGGTTTTTAGTTGATTCTCTAGGGTTCCCTAAAGATGCTATTATATCAACTGAAAAGAGTTATAGATTTCTTTACTCATTTCCCATTTTTATTTCTTCAATTTCTTTCTCTTCTCTTACTCCTATAACTAGCGTTTCTAGTACAACATTGAATAAGAATGGAAATAACGCACATCATTGTTTCACTCTTGATTTTATTGAGAAAGCTGCAAGTTTATTCCTTTTATAGATAATGCTTGTTCTTGATTTTAGATAGATACTACTTATCATTTTAAGATTCATTGAAAAGGCTTCATTGAAGACAGGCTTCATTCCTAGTCTTTCTAGTGTTTTTAGTAGGAATGGATACTGTATTTTTTCAAAGGGTGTTTTTCTGCATCTAGTGATATAATTATATAAATTTCATTGTTTTTGTTATTGATATGGTCAATTTTGCTAATTGTCTTCCTAATATTAAAGCAACCCTGAATTCCTGGTATAAATCCCCTTATATTGTATTATTTTTATGATATATTTCTGTAATCTCTTTACTAGTATTTTACTTTAAATTTTACATTATTCACTAAGGAAACTGGTTTATAGTTTTGTCTTTTCTCTGCTTGGTTTAGGTATCAAAACCATATTTGTGTCACAAAAGGAATTTGGTAGTACTTCTTTGCCTATTTTTTCAAATAGTTTATGCAGTACTGGGAAGAATTGTTCCTTAAATGTCTGGCAGAATTGATTTGTGAATGCATTTGGTCCTGCGGATTTTTTCTTAGGGACCTCATTGACGGTTTGTTCAATTTCTTGTTTCTTAGATAGGTTTATTTAAGTATTCTATTTCATCTTTTGTTAATCTGGGCAGTTTATATTTTTGTAAATATTCATCTATTTTACTTAGATTTTCAGTTTTAATTGAATATAATTGGACAAAATAACTCCTAAAAATTTCTTTAATTTCACCTTCATTTATAGTGCATTCAACCTTTTTATTTTATACTAGTAATGTTATACTAGTAATTTGGTTATGTTCAGAGTTTGTGTCTTGATCTTCCCGCTCACTATAGTAGCTTCTTATGGTCAGGGTCTTTTTGTTGTTCTTGCTGTCTGTCCATTTTCTACTCTATTTCTTGACTTGGAACTTTCTGTTAATTTTGGACTTTGTTCCTGGTTGGGAGTGGGGAAAGAAGGGCACTGTTTCAAACTCCAGACTTTTTTGCATTTCTATTTTCAGAGCTAGTTCTGGGGGGGTTGGAAGTTTTGAGTGCTTCAAAAGTGGTGTGATGTAGAAAAAGGTGCAATCATTGCTCTCTCTTGGTCTGTACTCTTGTCCTTACCCAGGAATGGCCCATGATCCCTTAGGGTTACAATTGATAATGCTCCTCAAGGTCCCTCCTCTCTTGGGACAGGAAACAACACAGATATCTTGGGCCTGGAGATGTTATTACCCCTTAGAATTTTCTCTTCCTCTTGACTGAAAATGATCCTCTCTATCTTTAAACTATGACCCAGAAGTGGGTATAAATAATAGAATTGCCAAGCAGCTGCCCCTCAGAGCTCCCACTCCTTCATGACTGAAAATGATCCTCTCTGCCCTTGAGCTATGTCCCAGAAGTAGGTATAGGCAACAACATCTGTTCCTGCATCCAGTGCTAGTACAGGCATACCCTGTAATCTATTTCTAACCACTTGCCAGGTTCCTTTACAATCTCTGGCTTGAGAGCTCTTGAAACTGTGGCTGCTTCGTCACTACCACCTAGTCCCAGCACTGGTGTTTCATTCATGTCATTCTGGTTCAGCCTTTTCCCCAGTGTCACAGATCTCTCTTTCAAATGTACTATGTTGTCTTAGGCTGGAAGGATGATTCACTCTGACCTTTTGCTGGCTCTACCATTCCAAAATTCAATTTAAGGTATTATTTTAAAGTTGTTTAGAAGGGAATGTTGGGAGAGATGAATTGAGTGCTTCTCTACTCCACGGTCTACCAGTATACTTAAGAGAGGTGCAAAACAAATGAGGACATTCAAAACAAACAAGAACATTCACAGGAGATTGAAGAAGAAATGCCATTACCAACTGGATAATCATTGAAATAGCAGTGGAAGAGGAAGTTCTTGAGTTGTACCTTTAAAGAACAGTTAGGAATAGATAAATGGGGTGAGGTAGGACATTCATGGTGGAAGCAGTGTGTGTGTATGTGTGTGTGTGTGTGTGTGTATGTGTCTGTGCATGTGTGTGTCTGTGTGTGTGTGTGTGTCTGTGTGTGTCTGTGACTAATATAACTGGAAAAGTAGAATGGCTCAAGATTGTGGAGGGCTGTGAATGATAGGAAAGGAAATATGAATTTTACTTGGTAGGCAACAGTGCCATTGATGATCTTTCATCAGAAAATTCCCATCAATGCTCAGAAATATTATTATAGCTGTGTTATAAAAATGGAAATAGGAGGGAAAACAGAGACAGGTACAGAACAGTCCTCAGGTAATGAAAGCAGAAATACAAAAGAAGGTAAAGATGAGAAAAATGTTGTAGAAGAAGCTCTAAAAAGACTTGGTAATTGATTGGATATGAGAGGTAAGAGAGAAGGAAGAGTCAAAGATGACCCCAAGATAAGGAAGATGGGAGACAAAATGGATAGTCATGCAACAAAGAGAAATAGTAAAGTCAAGAGGCAGAGCAAGCTTAGGGAAAAAGTGGATGAGATAATGGGATGAGTCAGTTCCAATACTTAGAAGAATGAGAATGCTTCCTTTGAGCAAATGGAGAATATTCTTTGCATATTTCAGGATTTGCCCTTCTAGTGAATAAGATATGAGATCCTGCAAGTACAAGTCAGACAATGAACTTTTTCAGAACCCATTACTATACTGTCACTTCTGTCATTTCTCCTGTCACTTCTCTTTTTTTCACCTCAAGAACAGGAAAACTTAGAAAACCTTCCTTACTTTCATATTGTAAAATTTACAGTTGAGGAAAATGAGACAAACAGAGATTAAGTGAGTAGTGCTCTATCTGCCATGCCAACTAGCTGCTTCTAGATAGATACTTGCTATTTCGTAGGATTTGAGGATATCAGGAAATTGTATCAGGGCTAGTGTTTGATTGGAGAAGATCAAGAGACTAGTTTAGTAGTAGTGAAGGAAGGAATTTTGGAAGCTCATTAATGCCTATGCTGAATCAGTGTTCTAGTCTGATTGAATACATGAAAGTGAGTAGCAAGTTTCATTTAAAAACAGGCACGTTAAAGTTATTACAATACTAATACTTAGTATTTACATAGTACTTTACATTTTAGAAAGGATTTTAGAAATATTGTCTCATCTGGGAGATACGTGCTATTGTTATTCCTATTTTAAAGATGAGGAAGCTAAAAGGCAAAGTTTAAATAACTTTCCCATGATCACACAGGTAGCAATTGTCTGAGCCTGAATTTAAACTTTGGTCTTCTTGACTCCAAGTCCAAATCTCTAACTACCTTCGTGTCTCTAGGGTTATAAGGAGAATGAAGTCAGAAGAAAGAAGCAATACTTAGCAACATAGGAGATCCAAGAGAATATGTGACTCTAGAATTGTTCTTCATCCTTCCTTTTCAAAGAGGACCCATGACATCAGAGGGTGATGGTTTGACTCATGCATGAATTGGATTTAAGTGAGGCAGAGTTGCACAAAGTTAGCTTCACTCTCCCTTCCAGAGTCATTGAAGGCTGTGAGAAGACAAAAATCAAGAAGACTGGCAATAGCCAGGTATGTATTAGATGATCTTGGCATCTTTGATGTCAGACCAAGCTCTAAGCATTCCACAGCATCTGCTTCAGCCACTTTCATGGGTGTTAGAACAAATTATTCTCGTCTGCTCATTCCACTGGGGGAAGTCTTTACACGCTCAAGGTAGACATGCCCCTAACTTACCAATGGATTTGTGGCCCATGGGTTAACCTCAACCTGATTTAGCCCATCTGCCAAGATGGTTTACCAGGGTATGGTTGCTACACACACTATAGATTCTTGGAGCCACAGGTGATAGTTGATTGCCAGATGGACACCAAAGGTGGATACGCAGTCCTGAAAAGGGTTTGGCAAGCCCTCACATTGAGGTGACAGTCCTCCTTGCACACTCATATACCACATGAATGGACTATAAAACCTCTGAAAACAAACTAGGAAAATGTAGCCATTAGGATGAGGTGATCGATAGTTTTCAACCTTACTTTGTTGAAATGAAGAACTATAAAGATGGGGAGGAAAAGACATTCATTGAGTTCCATGATTAGCATATAACTGGTGAATTTTGAGGAAATAGTTTCAGTGGAGGGGAGGTGAAAGCCTGAAAAAGATTGAAAGGAACATGAGTGTTATGGAAGTTGAGATTTTGATTGAAGAAAATTTTTTTCAAGAGGTTCAGTAATTAAAAAGAAGGGGATAGATGGAAACCAGAGGAGGCAGAAGAATGAAGAGAAAGAAACATTTTTTAAAGGACTGAGGAGACTTGAGTGTATTTAAGGACCCACTAAAAAGAGAGATTGAAGATAAAGAGAAGACATCTAAACCAAGGCTTAAGAAAAGGCAGAAAGGAATGTAATAAAGTAGAAAAGTAGAGAGGTATTAGTGTTGGTGAGCAATAGAGATATTTCTTTTATGGGAAGAAAGAAATAGAAAATGATACTGAGAAATTTCTTCTCAGTGAAGTTAGAAATTAGATCATTTACTTTAAATGTAAGTGTAGGAGAGGCAGGTACAGTTAGGGGTAGGAATAGAGATAAGAACTGGGATGATACTTGAGGAATGAGATAGGAAGTTGATAAGGGCCATTGTTATTATTTCTTAAAAGATTATTCAGCAACGGGGCCAAGGCCCTGCTGAAGTTTTATGTCTTGAATTTATGCTTGATTTCTTTGAAATCTTAAAAGTCTTCAATCAGACTCTGTAGCAAGCCTGCTGAAGACTCTTTATTTGGTACTTTTGGCCTCTGGGTCACAGCACTAAGATTCTAGTTAGCAAAAGCCAAACCAAGTCCTCCTCATGTAAGACTGAGGTTTGTTTGTACACCCGTCCATTCTTCCCCACCCCAGGTTTTGTATGAAGAAATAAACACAGAAGCTATTTTAACAGATCTGCAAATTTGCATCATGGTAATATCTCCCTTAGATAATCACATATGTTTTCATCTCATGTGTTTTATAACATTTTGTTTTCTGATTTTCTAAATAGATCTATGTGCTGTGGTTATCCTTGCTAATCTCTTTTGGTGCTAGGTAACTAGTTTTCTGGTAAACACCAAGAGTTTGATGACAAGACCTTTCAGATGTAGGTCAGGGTGCATTTGGGGTGGGGAGGGGATAGGGTCTCCCTATCTAGCTAGGGTTAGAAGTAGCTTGTGCTTTCATGAACTAATCTCACTGCTTTGACTTTCTGAATTGAACCTATCCACCCCTCCTTAAGTAGGTTGGTGCACATCCTCTTCCTCCTCTCTGGGGAGGGGCTGGCTGTTCTTATTAGTGCTTGACTTAGAAAAGACACCTGATCTGCTTTAGTCTTTTGCATATCCCAACTGGCCTAGCTTAAGGTATTCCCCCCTCAGCCCCAACATTTCCCAGTAGCAGGAATTACAGACCCATGCCATTACACTTGGCCAGACTGTATTTATAATATAAAAATTGTTATGAGACCCTACCTTATCCCTCTAAGGATGTGTTACAGAATCCTTGACTAATACAAGAAACTTCTCAATATGGATCTTGTGAAATATGTATTGCATGTTTTTAGGTCAGCAATTGTGAACAAATGAGTAACCAGGTTTGTACTTGCTTAGGAGGTAACTGTAGAAATTTGATGGTCTTTTGTATTTATGCATTTTCCCAAGGAGGAAAAAAAAAAGGTTTTTAGAGTACAACTCAAAATTACACTTATACAAAAGACCATCAAATTTCCATTTTTGTTTTGAGATTTCTACAGTTTAAAACTTATCAGAAAACATTTCTTGTGTGAGAATTAGTCATAGTAAGAGATAAAGTTTGATTGCTTGAATGAGTCTGATTTGGCAAGTCAATAACTTCTACTAGAATGCTAGCAGGAAGAACAGAGATCCTTTATAAAATTCCTAACATGGGTGTTTCATTAAAATGGATCTTGAGAAGCCATATTTAGTATTTGGCCAGATGGAGAAGCAATGAAATAAAAAATTACCTTAAAAATCTAATTTTCTTGGTAAAAATAGTTGTTTTCAAGCTCTTTAAACTCAAGCATTAACAATACAGTTGTTTCTACATGGGATTGATTTTCAGATAGGCTTAGTTGACTGAAATGTCCTGTCATTTCAGTCAACCCAGTCATTTTAGTTAAAAATTGAGAGGTATTAGTGTTGGTGAGCAGTAGAGAGATTTCTTTAATGGGAAGGAAATAACAGAAAGTGATATAGAGAAGTTTCTTCTCAGTGAAGTTAAAAATTAGATAATATACTTTAAATGGATTGTAGATATTGCCTCAAGAGAACGGTCAATTTAGTAGAAACAAAAAAAAAACCTAAAATCCTGGCATCTCTGTACAGATACAGCTTTAAGTACAAGTTCCAATTTAAAATATTTAAAACATGGATAATTATGAAGTCTATCCTTATCTGTCTACAGTTTTGTTTTTGTAAGAGACCATGAAGGTGTTCTTAGGAATTTTATAGGTTAAAAGTCAAATAACTTCACTGTTATTATTAAAATAGCTGTTTTAAATTTATTATCTTATGTTGAAAATATGTCTTCAAAAGAATGATAACCAGTAAACCAAAAAGATACAATTAAGGGAAAAACAAAACTTTTTAATATTTTCTCACTAAAGTATGCTCCTCAGTCTTGTTACTAAATAGTTGTAATACTATATGAACTGCTATACATATACAATATAACACATATGTATATATACACACATATATATTATACGTATGTAATAAATAATATTTCCTTCATATTAAGGAAACCTTTATTAATTTTGTAATTTTGCTCAACTAGAAATGTGAAAAGTTCATACAATAATTGTTCTTTACATGATCATCCTGTGGGATGCCTGAGGAATGTCAATTCATATTTCAAAAGATGTTTTTAGAACTAGAGGCTAGGTGCTTCCATCTTCCCCAGGAGAAACTTCATGAAACTGTCAGCATGGGAGTGGATTTCAAATTGTATGAATGAAGACATCGTAAAAAATATGACATCTAAAGATTCAAAGGTTGGTTTTCTGGAAAGGCACACTCTAAAATGAAGTTATGCTACCTCACTATTATTTAGGATCCAAAAAGTGACTACAAGAACTCATGATAAGAGAGGTAATTTTTTAAAAAAATATTAGATTTAGGAAAGAGGGCCATCCATTCTTCCCCTCCAGTGCTCATCAAAGAGAGACCAATTTTCCTCATATTTGATATTTATATTAAACCTAGTTGTTTCAGTAAGAAGCTCAGTTGATATATATAATTCTGGCATTTGTCCGAGTCAGATAAAAAAGTATATTTTTTTTAGATTTAAAGGAACCAGAAAGATCATTGAGTCTAATGCTCTCATTTTTTGCATAAGTCTGATCATGTCACTTCTCCCTTATTCAATGAACTTGGGGAATGGCTGAACAAGCTGTGGTATATGAAGGTAATGGAATACTATTGTGCTATAAGAAATGGGAATGATACGGACTTCATAACGACCTGGAAAAACCTACACGACATAATGCTGAGTGAGTGGAGCAGAGCCAGGAGAACATTATACACAACCACAGATAAATGGATTCTGTGAGGACTAACCCTGATACACTTTGCTCTTCTCAGCAGCACAAGGTGCAAAGACAACTCCATAGGACTCACGATGGAGAATGCTATCTACATCCAGAGAAAGAACTATGAAGTATGAATGCAGATTGAGGCACACTTCACGCTCACCTTTTTTTCACTCTCCCTTTTTTTTCTCTCTCTTTTGTTTTTGTTTTTGGGTTGTTCTTTTTTGTTGTTGTTCTGTTTCTTCTTTCTCAAGATTCATTCCGTTGGTCATAATTTTTCTCTACAACTTGACTAGTGTGTAAATTAATTCAATGCAAAGTTATACGTGGAGGTTGTGTGGGATTCCATACCATCTTGGGGAGGGAGGCGGGGAGGGAGGGAAGAAAATCTGGAACTCAAAATTGTGTAGAACCGAGTGTTGTAAACTAAAAATAAAAATAAATAAATAAATAAATAGATAAATAAATGAAAAAATAAAAATAAAGTCCAGTGGCTCCTTATTACCTCCAGGTTCAAATAAAAAATCCTATATTTGACTTTTAAAGTCCTTCACAACCTATCTCCTTCCTACCTTTCCAACCTTCCTACACATTATTCACCTTCACACATGGATTTTGATCTCTTTGCTGTTCTGCATATGACACTCCATCTCCCAACTCCATGTATTTTCACTGTCTTCCATGATGGTCATGCTAGTCTTTGATCCCTTGGCTTCCTTGGTTTTCCTAGCTGAAGACTTGAAGAAATTCACTTCTCAGAGTCAGTATTGCAGATAAATGCTTATCAACAGGTGCTCTAGGGAAATAAAAGTACCCAGCACACATTTTTAAGTTTAATCTGTGCTATTAACTTTTTCTCTATAATTTTATTAAGTTTGAATCTCAACAACATGATAAATCAAGGCCCAATTTTAGTGCTTGATGATTTCTGAGGTATGAATCCTCACACCAAAAATTGAACAATTGCCTCTTAAGCTGTGGGAGCTGCTCTAATTCACTATTCTCAGCTAAAATCCTACCTTCAGCAAGAAGGTTCTCCCTATCCTCCTTAATACCAATGACTTTCCTCTAAGATTATCTCCAATTTAACCTGTATGTAACTTGCATGTACAGTTTTATACATCATCTCCCAAATTAGACTGATAGTTTTTTCAAGAGCAGTGATTATTTTTGCCTTTATGTCCCCAGTGCTCAACATGGCACTGGACACATAATAAATACATCTTGCCTGATTCAGATGAAGAGAATGAGACCCAGATTAGTTTGAGTTGACACTTTTCCACTTATTAGCCATATGTCCTTGGGAAAGTCCTTTAATTTGCTATACCTCTGTAAAAGGAGCATAATATTTTTATCACCTGTCTTAAAGGGTTGTTGGGAGATAGTGATAAAGGTTTGTAAAGCATTTTGTACATTTTAAAGCTCTCTGTAAATGTTAACTATTATTGTATAACTTATTTCATTGGATCCTCACAACAATTCTGTGATTAGTTGCTATTATTTGCATTTTAAAAATGGAGACATTGAGGTTTAGAGAGATAAGTGACTTTTCCTGGGGCACACAGCTATTAATTTTCTGAGACAGATTTCAAACCCAGATTTTCTTTACTTTGAGTAACACATTTATCCCCTGGGTGCTTTGTCTCAAAATGCAAATTTTCATTGTTATTCAAGATGACTTCCTTAAATAATATATAACAAATATTTACAAAGTACATTAGGGTTATGCACTTTCTCTCGACAACTCTTGGGTTGCTAGTATAAGGAATTTTAGGGGCAGCTAGGTGGCACAGTGGAGAGGGCACCAACCCTGTAGTCAGGGGGATCTGAGTTCAAATTTGGCTTCTGTCACATACTAGCTGTGTGACCCTGGACAAGTCACCTCAAAAACAGGATTTTATCCAATTTTAGAGAGGAGGAAATGAGCCTCAGAGAGGATGTCCAAAGTCACATATCTCCTGATATCTGAATCCAGTGTCCTTTACACTATTCCTCACTGTGTCTTTTAATACTATGATGGATAAATATCTCCATCATGCAGGGAAACAGCAATTTGGATCTTTGCTAAATATAAGATGGGGGTAGAAACACAAAGCAATTTGGCTGAGATCATACAGTACATGTCAAGGTCACAAATAAAAATGTTTCTTGACATCTACTAGATCACACAAGGTGCAGCCTCCTGATCTTTAGATGTTTTCATTATCTACAACAGCAGCTACAGTGGAAGTAAGAATATGGCTATAAATAAAAGATGGACACAACACTGAATCTCAAAACTCAGCTTGCCTTGAAGTTTGAGCCAAGCTGGTTGGTTCTTACTGCATCTGCTGAATTCGTACTGTCGGTAAACCAGTAACTAGCCCGCTGTTAGATTGGCTTAACAATCACTGTGAAGACTGTGCCGTTTAAAAATTCAACATGTTTAAATATTAAACATTTGTGTTTCTTGGCCTTCTGATATGAAAAGTTCCATCAGTAAAGGGAGGTTGAAAAATTATATGTAGAGTTCCTTTTAAGATATATGTGAATATTTAATAATGGGGAACTCAATTTGTGTTGCCATGTAGCTACGATCATCTTAGGAGAGCCACTGCAGGATATTCATGGAAAGGAAAGTTTATCTTTTAAGTTTTCCTAGCACAATATATTCTACATCTCTGGACAGGGATGACAGAGTGAAGGTTCTCCAAGAGAGCAAGTATCTGACTCTTAACCTTAGCTGGAAGCTATTTCCTTTGTAGAGACTGAAACCTCTACTCAAAGTGCCCCCAGTGTTGGCAAAAAGCCTTCCTCCCTAATTGTCTAAAGAACACTAAAGGGGAATGGAATCCCCACAGGATGGAAATGTTACTCTCTAAAATGAGCTTTTATTTCCAGTAAGTGGCAATGTTGTTAGTAATTAGGAACAATAAGCAGTCAACAGAAGAAAAAAGCCAAGCAGAATGTTTATTGTTTTGAGAGGTGCATCTGGGAATTCTTTTATGTGAGGGGAATAATCACTGCCACTAATTCAATGAGGTTACATTTCTCTCAAAAAGCCCTGGAGACACCCAGAGACTACATTGGAATTTTCTTTTGTCATATTATAGGGACCTTTTATAAATTACTACTGCAATACAGGTGGTAGATTGGATAGAATATGAGGCCTACAGTTAGGAAGATAGTAGTTCAAATCCAGCCTCAGGTTCTTTCTAAGGAAGAACTTTACAATGTAAATTAATAGTCACATGGGAGAACAAAAGAGACTAGAATCATATGATCTCTTTGCCAAGAGGTTAGTGATGGCCACAAAGTGCAGCATAGAATACACAATCTTTTTTTTAAAAAATCTCACAGAAGAACACCTAGGCGGCATAATAGGTAAGCATGCTGGACTTTCAGCCAGAAACACCTGAGTTTGAATACTGCCTTAGATGTTTATTAGCTGTGTAATTCTGGGTAAGTCATTTAACCTCTCTGTACCTTAGTTTCTTCATTTTTAAAGTAAGGATAATGCATAATTGATCCTACCTCACAAGGGTGTTTTCAGTATCAAATGAGATAAGATATTTCCAGAGCTTTGCAAACCTTTGAAACATCACATAAATGCTAACTATTATTGCTATGAAGATCATGGATGGTTATAAGCAGTATTAATTCATAAACCATATGAAGCATGGAAACTTCCATTTTAAGGAAAGTTTCCACTCTACTCATATTCACTCCTTCAGTCTTTCTGGGCTTTGCTTCTAGATCCTTTCTGCACTATTATCCAGTAACTTTCTTGCTCTTGAAAATCACTCCATCCCAATAGCCCTCTGACACTGGAAGCCACCTCTGGCCCAGGCTCTTTTCTCTTATTGATCAGTTCCTCTTAGAATATCCATATTAAGGGAAGTGCCCAGACTAGCCATCTTAACTCATTCCCTTCTGGGATCCACCACTGGTTCTTCAGACTTCTTTCCCTAACATCACCTATTCTGTGCTTTTTTCTTTTATGTATTGTCTGCCCTCATTATGTCCTCCTCTAGACAGAAGAGGTCAGCTTTCCTTGTGCTTGTATTTGTATTTCTAGTACTTAGCATAGTGCCTGGTACATACCAAGTGCTGAATAAATGCTTTTTGATTTGACTTGAGAAAAGGTAAGAAGCATTGAGAGGAAAAATAAGTATATGGAAAGGTTGGCAAGATAGCCAACTAAGCTAAATCAACCAAAAGATATTTAAAGAGAACAATGAATAAGTAAGAGAGTGGAAAAAGGTATGTAAATATTTCTACCATGAATGAATGAAAACATTTATATAGCACTGACTAGTATTTTGATTTCATTTCCACTTTCATTTCCATTAATAAAGTCATATGTGTTTCTGATGTTGATCAGCCTGACAGTGCCAAGGACTTTTGTCTTGAAAACTATCTTTTTCTAAGTCATCAGTAGCTGTAGAATCTGAAGGTTATTTTGGGGGTGGTGTGGGGGGTGGCAATACCTCTAGTGGTAGCTGCCAAGCTTCAACTCCACAAGGCTTGCTTTCCTGGATCATGTCTGAGTGGAGAGGGCTAAAATTGAGAATGTATGGCTTGGAGTATTGCTATTCTTGGGGGTCTTGGGCTGAGGGTTCTGGGCTTTTTTCTCCTGAAGGAATGTGGCGGCTAAGGTATCAGTAGTAGTTTGAATCTTGTGTCATAATACCCTCCCAGTCTTTCTTTCAAAGTGTTGAAAAGCTGCTTCTGCAAAGCTGACCTCCCTGATATATCAGCAGTAGTCATCCTCTAGGAAATGGGATGAGACCCAGTAAAGAAGAGCCAGTAGTTTGGGGCACTCCTATTCCTGGAGGCATAGAAATGCACATTACTGATCAAGAGAGATGTATTGTAGGGCAGAGCAAAGCCATCAGCCCTGATACTGCCTTCCTTCTCCCCACTTAAAAGAGGGACTTTGCAACTTTTTCCCTATAAATTACAGTGAAGTCCTCTCATTTGGACACTAACATCACTGTATCGAATATGCTATTTAAGAAAATTTTGATCTTGGAATAAGCTGGACTAGAAGAGCTTACTCAAAGGAGGTGTGTGCTGGAGGTGACATAATGTGGAAGGCACTGAGAGATCAGCATTCAAAGCATCCTAAAGAAGAGAAAAATTCAAATGCTTCCCCAAAATATTAGAAGTTATTGCCACTATGCCCTCTTTAAAAAGCAATTGAAAAATAAAATGCTCATTAATATGACTTCCTTCTACTTTCTAAAATATTATAATGATAATATTCAACACTAGAACTGAGAATATCACCAATAAAGGCTTGAAAAGGAAGAAGCAATCATTCACAATTCATATTTTACATAAGACAGCATCTTTTAAGTCAAATGACTGTATATAAAATGTAGATAATATGACTATGGATTGCCTTTGGGGAACTGTGAATTGTTTTTCATGATTCCAAGTTTCACTCTAAAATAAAGGATCATTGTTTTTAAATACCAGTCTTCTTTGGCTATCACTGTATGTCTATGATCTCCAAAGAATGAAAGTGATGGGTCACACAAAGAGAAAAAGGGTGGTATATGAGTAAGTTGCAACATATTACCTAAAATGAATTAGACAGGAGAATCAGAATAAAACATGTCATAATAGAAATGTATAACCAAGAAAGAAGACAAGATGGTCATATAGTGAGAGTAGAGGATATCCACTGTATGGACTGGATGACCATTTATATCAACAAAATTTTAAGAATTAAGATTAATGAACCCAGAAAGTTAGCAGGGCCCTCTATGAATGATTTATGAGATGACATGGACAGGAATTGGATAGGATGAGAATATGTGAAGGTGTTGCTACCTGCATCACTAGAGAAAATTAGCTGGAAAAACTATGGAAGAGTGACAGACATACAGACACAGAAATACAGAGAAAGTGGTGTGGGGGGGTACAATTCTGGATTTCCCAAATTTTTCAGCAGCATAGAATAACTCCCAACCCTGTCTCTGTACTTTTACTTCAATGTTTTAGCAACTTGTATTTTAACTGGTGGAATCTAGATGGAATGGTGGATAGAGTGCTGGACCTGAAGTCACAAAGTCTTGAGTTTGAATCTGGCCTCAGACACTTACTAGCTGTGTGGCCCTGGGCAAGTCACTTTAACCCTGTTTGCTTCAGTTTCCTCAGCTGTAAAAGGAGCTGGAGGAGGAAATAACAGACAACTCTAGGATCTTTGCCAAGAAAACCCCAAATGTGATCATGATGAGTCAAATACAACTGAAACAACCAAACAACAGCAACAGCAACATATTCAAAGCCTCTCCACTTTGAAAGGATTTAGAGAGCTTATGATCTGCAGGTGTATTTTTCTTGAATGAAGCACTATTCCTATACCATTATCAGGTATAATAGTACAAACGACCAAAAAAAGGCAACATATCTGAAAAAGGTTAGTGCTTCCCATCCTCATTCTGCCATATTTGGGAGGAAAACAGGCAGCGTGAAAGAGTCTAGAGGTAGGGATGAAAACAACATAGGGTTAACAATAAAGAACGATAGGCCCATAGTGGAATGAGGGGATGGGGAAAGAGGGTGGGAGAAGAGGGGAAGAAATCCCTGACCAAGCCTTTTCAAAGGCTGTATATCTTCCAAGTGCTTTCTGAGAAGTTGACAAGTAACAGATGCCAAAGGCCAGAGATGGAATTATAGACCTAATTTATGTATAGATTCAAAGTCCACTGTGTTTACTGTAATACAGTGCATGGAAAACTGCTGGGAGAGCTGCAATGATGCAGGGCCATTTGCATCCAGTATTTAGAGCTGTTAAAAGCAAAGGAAATAATCACAATCTATAGAAATGCAGCCAAGGTATCTGCTGCAAACCAAAGCCCCTTGGAGGAGCAGAGACAATGGGATTAGGGAAGCGATGTGCCAGTGCTTGCTGGGCCACTGTAATGTGGCAACAGGTTTGTTCCAGACCTCAATCCAAATTCAGATTTTTAAAACTCTTTTCATTAGCAATTTATACTTAGTAGGCACAAAATAGTATACCCTCGGATGTACTTAGTCCTTTATAGAATCCCTATAAATAATTGAATACACAAATTACAGTGAAGTTAACATTTGAGAGCTAAGTCAACGTAATAATCAGATTCCAAGGGCAACTCACTTCAGATGTCTAGAGGCTCCCATTGAAATCTAAAGGACCTTAAGGGTGAATGATGTGCAAAGACTGAGCTGCCCATAGGAGACATGGTTTATAAGGGTTATAGATGCTAAAAGACCAATTTCTCTGAAAGCTCAGTTGGGGCACTAGTAATTGGCTTGACTTGATGTTGCTGCTAAGGTTGAGGTAGGGCAGAAGTTTATAATCAAAGAGGTTGCTTTTATTTATTTTTCAAAAATGACAAAGGCATAGATGAAAGCAACAATAGCACCAATAATATTCATCCCTTTTCCCACTGTCATTTACATGAAGTGTGACCTTGTGAATGTCATTTTACATTTTTTTGCCTGATTTTGTATTTTTAACAGGAAAATGACAGGGTGGAAGTCTATGATCCTCAAAATTCCCTTTAATCTTTAAAGGGCTTTATCTTTAAAGGGTTCTATAATATAAGCTTCTAAACAGGCATATCTTAAACAAATGTTGAAAAATTGAAATGTCACTCAGCAGTGCTGCAGTGAGTGGCTTCAGGGACTGATTTATGAACCAACTATTAACCCTGAAATCCTGCCAGGAGGTCGGTAATGGGGCTCAGCCCTGGCGCCAATTAGTTATATGATCATTTTCAAGTTTCTTTGCTCTCCTGACATTCATTTTACTTACGGTAAAGTGAGGAGTTCAAACAGGATGACAATATCCAATGGTTCTATTTACATTGAGGTTCCATTGCTTTGCAATTTCTTCTTAGCATGTTCCTATAGTAGAAGAAACAACAACTTTTCTGAAGTAGTTCACAGATACATAGAACTCATTAGTCTAGATATACCAATTTTGGCCTATCAATAGTAGTAGGTACTGGCCATTGATTTGCTATCTTAAGGCAGTAGAGACCAAGATTGTGAAATGACTGCATCTTCTGAAATCAGGCATTATATCAGAGCTGAACAACTGGATGTGGCTGTCACAACCACCTGAAGGGGGCCAGTGGTATCACTTATTGTTGTCTCTTTCCTAGCATTCCTCTCTCACTACAAAGTTGTCGCAAAACCTTAAAGCTAGAAGGGACTGTAGAAGCTCTCTAGCCCAAACAACAACAGAATTAGAATGCCAGCAACTAGCAATTTCACCTTTGTATGAAGACCTCTAAGGAGTAGATGAGGGAAACCTCTCATGATAAATAGTGAGAATATTCCACTCTGGCATTCCACTTCCTAATAGCTGTAATTGTTAGGTAGATTTCCCTTATGTTGAACTGAAATCTGGCTCTCTGAAATTTCTAACCATCGCTCCCAATTTTGTACTCTGGAGCCAAGCAAACCAAATATATCCGTGCATAATTCTTTCTCAACACTTCATTCCTATTTTGAGATTATCTCAACATAATTGACTCATATCTGTGCCCTCAATCTATATAGACTCTTTATAACTTCCCTAGTAATGATAAAATTTTAGGAGTTCAGTGTATAATCTTCCCAAATAGGAATATAAATAGATTATCTTTATTAAGGCCCTTGTAAATTATCTTTCATGTTTACCTTTTTATGCTTTTCTTGAGTCTTGTATTACAATGTCAAATTTTCTATTCAACTTTGGTCTTTTCATCAGGAATGCTTCAAAGTCCTATATTTCATTAAATATCCAATCCCCCTACCCCCCAACAAAAGATTATACTTAGCATTGATGGGTAGGTTATTCTTGGTTGTAATCCTAACTCCTTTGACTCCCAAAATATCATATTTCAAGCTTTACACTTCTCTAATATGGAAGCTGTCAAGTCTTTTGTTATCCTGACTGTGGTGTTATGATATTTGAATAATTTCTTTCTGCCTGCTTACAACATTTTCTCCTTTTCCTAGGAGCTATAGAGTTTGGCTGTAATATTTTTGGGTGTTTTCATTTTGGGATCACTTTCAGAAGTTGGTTGATGGATTCTTTCAATTTCAACTTTACCCTTTGGATTTAAGATATTGGGAGAGTTTTCTTTATCATTTCTATTTTTTTTGACCATGACTTCAGATAGTCCAATAATTTTTAAATTGTCTTTTCTCCATGAATCTTATAGGTTAGTTGTTTTTCTGATGAGATATTTCACATTTTCTTCTATTTTTTCATTCTTTTGACTATGTTTTATTATATTAGAAGTTTCATGAAATCATTAGCTTTTACTTGCCCAATTCTAGTTAACAAGCAATTATTTTCTTAAGTGAGCTTTTGTACCTCTTTTTTCCTTTTTTGCTTTTTCTACTTTTTGAAGGGTTCTTTTCTTCAATGAATTTTTGTGCCTCTTTTACCATTTGGCCAATTTTGTTTTATAATTTGTTATTTTCCTTAGTATTTTTGTGTGTCTCTTTTACCAACCTGCTAATTCTCTTTTCACATTTTTCTTGTATCATCCTCATCTTTCCCCAATTTTTCTTCTGCCACTCATTTCTTTCTTTAATTCTTTCAGGAATTCTTCTTGGGCTTATATCTGAATTGAATTTTTTGAGGTTTTTCTTATAGCTGTTTTCACACTGTTGTTTTCTTTTGAGTTTATGTCTTTAGGATAGCAGCCACCATAGTTGGTTTTTATGGTCAAGTTCCTTTTTGTTGTTTGCTAATTTTTCCAGAATATTTCATGACTTCAAACTTTATATTAAAGTTGGATTTTGCTCCCGTGGGGCGAACATGTAATAAATGCTTCTTCCCTTTTCCTCTCTTCATTGACAAACCCTTTGAAATAAAATATACATCTGATACCTACCTATCGTCATACCATTGTAATCTCTTTCTTCTAACCTCAGCAATTCAATCAACTTGATTTCTCCTGGTCACTGTTGACCTTGAAGTCATGGAATCTATTGGTCTTTATTAGCCCTGATTTTTAACTTCCCTGCAGCTTTTGATATTGCCATTCTCCCCAATTCTTTTGATCCCTCTCCCCATACTCTCTTGGTTCTTGTCCAACTGCTCTAACCCCTGTAGTTCCTTCAATATCACTTGATTTTCTTCTCAACTCTTTTTGATGGAATTCTTCAAGAATCTGTTTTAAGGTTTTTTTTAGCTTCTCTTCATACTTTCCCTCAGTAATCTCATTAACTTCTTCAGCTTCAACTCCTAATTTTGTGTTGGCAATTTCCATATCTATGTCTTGCTATGCTAAATCTATCTAATTGCCTACGTGACATTTCCATCTTTATTTTCTGCTATCTCAGAGTCAATATACTCTGATACAAAGTGATTGCCTTTTCTCCAGAACTTGCTTCTACTTTTGACTTCATTATTTCTGTTTCTACTACTACAAAAAACCCTGATACTTTCTGTTCAGGACCTTGGAAGTCCCCTTTACTCATACATAATTCTCCAATTCTATTATCAATGAATCCCAAAGACTGTCTAGTTCATTATATGGGAAAGAAGTAAAAATTATATGAGGGCAAAACTTCCTCATGTTATCAGGTATTTAAGCAACGGCGGGGGGGGGGGGCAATACTGGATAGTTCCTCTCCCCCACTATTTACAGAACACCCTGTCTAGATATCATCTAGAGTAGAACAACAGCAGTTTTCCCTCTTATTAACCTCCTTTTCCTCCTTGACTCCCTATTACAATTCGAAATTATTTCCAATTCTCTAAAATATTGTTTTTAAAATGAAAATTTTCACTTATACATGGGTTTATTGGTTTATGACATGATCTGCATGTCTTATGATAAATAACTCAATGGGTGTGGTGGTGGGGCATTAAGGTAGGAAGAATTATGGAGTAGGAGACAGGTATCTTGTGTTTTAATCCAGCTCTGCCATTATCTCTCTATTTTCCCAGGTGGTTTAATTTCACTGGACCTCAGTTTCCTCATTTATAAAGGCGAGGTGGTTGGACTAAGTTATTAACAGCCTAAAAGTCCATAAGGTTATGATTATAAAGTAACACGGCCTCAAACCCAAGCTGCTATAGTAATCACCTGTGCTCGTAGAAATTTGACTCTATTCTGATAATGGTATAATTGACATGGATATATTTTCTAAAAGGCTTTCTTTTGAGGAGGAATGGAAGAAAAGGCTATGATAATGGCTGGACTGGGGGAAATCTGAGTAAATATAGAAAGGATAAAAAGAGGTGGAAGACTTATTTCTCTAAATATGTAAATATAATACATATAATATAATTAATATAATATATTATAATATATTATAATTATACACATATTATATACAATACATATTATGTAATATATATCATATTATGTATAATAATATAACTATCATTATGAAATATATTTTGCTTTTAATTGAAATTAAAATTTTTAACCTTGTAAACAAACATTAAGAGGTATGAGAAAAACTGACACTGGTATTTTATGTGACTTGTTACCCTGTACGACTATCAAGATGAAATTTGCATGACCATTTTTTGTATAGTTCTTTATCCTCTAACCCCTAATTATAAACTCAGAAATATTTTTACTATTATCTTTTTTCTAAAAACTCTGCTTTTAAAGGATAAAGTGAAGCTAATTTAAAATGTGTCTAATTTCTTTCTCTTTATCTTGGGGACATTTTGGAAAAGGCAAGAGCTTTACCAGAGTTAAGACTAGGAATTATTGTGCATTTGGAAAATTTGATTGGGAGAGGGGAGGTGTAGAACACAGTAGCCATTCCAACTTCTAAACATAAAAGGGAGGGAGTACAAAAACCCCTGAGTCACTTTGTCAGAGTAAGACTGGCAGTAATGCCTCAAAGCCCACTTTTTGCTGAAAGTTTGAAAATATCAATAAGCCTTCTCCTCCCCAGGATTCTTTCCTCATTCCATTAGTATGAATCAATACCATTCCCCAGGTCCAGGTTCCTTGCTCCTTTCCCCCAATTCCTAGTCCTGTTAGACTCAGATAAGAACCCTATAAAATCCATCTGATTTCAATGGTTTATGGGGAGAAGGTACCTTTTTCCTTCCAGAGCACCAGTTGGGTACCTAATTCTACCCAAGGGTCCAGAGAACTTGATGTTTTCCCACCATTCTCCCTGCCTGCCCTCCACAGTGTAAGTTTCTCCTCTCAATAAAGATGACTTGCTTTACTGTCTTATTATGAGTTCAATATTTTTTTCATATTAGACTTTGGTATTCTAAACCTTCATAGTCTATATTAAGAAAGGAGTAGTAGTGGAATCAGGGCATGATAGTACAAAGACCAGCTCAGCGGTGGGTATTAATGGCCTGCCTGTCACCCAGACAATATCCCATGTCCTATTCTTACTCCCAAGGTTGTAGAAAGTACCAGAAGAAAAATGTTATTCTGAAGGATCCCCAGTGGTGGAAGCCAGATTGATGGACCTACCCAGTAGCAAATCTTAAGGTGAAATATGCAGGTGGACATCACACATTTGACTCAGGCAGGAAGTGTAGTCCAGTGCTTTGCTTTCAAACTCAAATAGAAATGGATCCCTTTGGGCACATATTGATTCAGAAAACTATAGATTAACCTTACCTATGTTCTACTGTATTTTTATTCATTTTGTTAAACATTTCCCACCCACTCAAGAGTTTGGGAGCTCAGGTTTGATACACCTAACTTCAGTGCCCTAGAAAAAGCTTCAGTGGCATTCTCTAGGCATGGCTCTGAGCTGCATCATTTTATATCAATTGCTATAATGCCAAGTTCTAATTTTCTGGATTTGTAGTAAGTATTTCTACTTATTAATACTATTTGTTTAGCTAATGGTTTAGCTGAAGCAACAGCTTGATCAAATGATGATGATGATGTTTCCAAGGCAAAGGCCAACACGACAGAAGTTGAAAGTACTAAGACAGGCTTTGCTTCTTCTTCACAGGAAAACATGCTTTTCTCATAGCAAGTGAAAACAAAATGAAGGAGATAGCATAAAATACTTTGGGCTCTCATGGAATAGTGGACTTAGAAATGACTTTAGAAATGAGAGTCAGCTACCCTTATTTTACTGATGAGGGAACTGATGCCTGAAGAGGTTAGATGACTTGCTCAAAATCACCAAACTAACAGTTAGTGTTAGAGCTGAGATGAGTGCAGTTTCCAGACTCTCATTCCACTTTCAAGTCAATCTCATCTTTGGCATTATGTAACAATGAAATTAAAAAGTGGCATTATCAAGGGCTACTTGACTCTTGAAATATACATTAGTCAATGTCTGATTGAGATAGTTATTCTGAACCTAAGTTAATTAACACTGTGACATTTCCTTGTGTACTACTACTTTCTTAAATGCCCTATAATCACTATGAATGTTGTTTTGCTGATAAAACACAATTATTGCATATTTTGAAATAACCTAAAAAATTAACAAACCAAAGGAGATTTAACTGACAAGTATTTACTGACTATCTCTTTTTCTACCTTTGTTGTTGTTAGTTGTTCAATCGTGACTGACTCTTTGTTATCACCTTTGAGGCTTTCTTAGCAAAGATACTGGAGTGGTTTGCCATTTACTTCTCGAGGTAGTGTTACAGATGAGGAAAGTGAGGCAAAAGGGGTTAAGTGACTTGCCCAGATTGCACAGCTAATAAGAGTCTGAGGCCAGATTTGAATCCAGGAAGATGGGTCTTCCTGACTCTAGGCCTGGCACTCTAGCCACTGTGCCACCTAGGTACCACTCTAGATTTGTAGAGGAAACAAAAAAAGTAAGTCCTACTCTATCACCTCAGGAAGCAAACCCATGTAAATGAAACAATTAGAGAACAATTAATGGTTACACTATGTAAGTCTATAAGTACAAAAGAAGTTCAAGAAGGGAGATATGAGTGTAGATGGTGTTTTTGTGACTTCATCAGTGTGTTAAAGACAAAGAGCAATAGGTTTAGATTTAAAAGATGAGGTTCATATCCCAGTTCTGCTACTCATTAGTTATGTGTTGTCAGGAAACTCAAATTACTTCTCTTGGCCCTTGATCATTTATTTGTAAAATGAGGAGGTTGAATTACAAGACCTAGAAGATCCTCTGAAACTAAAATCTTATTACTGTTATTACTATTATTGTTGGTATACCTGAGCAAAACATTTGAAGGTTTAGCCTATATAGAGGGTGATTAGTATTAAAGGAAATGAAACTTAAACCATAGTTAATCTGGTATGCTTAAGGAGTCTCTTTTCTTTTGCAACGAAGGATTCTTCCTCATCCTCATTACTGTTTGCTTTTTGAGAAGTCTGGGGGAAGGCAGCTTAAGTATCATTTAGCAGACAGGAATCTGTGTTACATTGGAAACACATCAGTCACAAGCTGATCCCTTGAACAGGGAAAGGGCCTAGCGTATTCCCTAAGTGGTGGGACCAAAAAATCCTTCCCTCCCCCCCTTCCAAGTGTTATCTGTATATAGAGAAGCTGAGTAGAATGATTTGAAAGTAAGCTTCATGCCCCCTTCTCCATTTTATTCTTAAACTAACTGATATTATATTGAATAAATATTTGTCTAAATGAACTGGGAAAAGGTATGACTGGCAAGATATAGAGCAGTCAATTTCCACATAACTTTCCAGTCTAAAAGTCTCAAGAGATGGAAATGTTAAACTTTAGTAAGTAAAGTATAAACCACAAGAGAAAAAGGTAGAAGTGCAAAAGTAAAAAAAAACACATATATGGAATAATAACAGAGAGGTTAAAGCTCCCACTCATCTACTTTACCTTCTGCATCTGGCTATGAGGTCTTCTGACCAGTTCCTCCCACAAGAATGATTCATTCTGAACCATAGCTGAATCCCACAAGAGAGAGAAAGCACTGATTCTGCTTTGATATATGAAGGAAAGAGTAGGTGCATGTACTCAGGTAGAGCAGAGAAAGAACACAGATGGCATGATAGTGCAGGACCATTGACAGTGGAAGGGTCTTCTCTGCTCAAGGGAAAAAGGAACTAATACTGAGCTGAGGTAAGTCATCTATCCACAGATATTATTGTGGGCAAGGACCCAAGCTCTACAATTACTGGAGGCTAAGGAGGCCTCCTCACAGGACTGTATGCCAGAGAAAAAGTTATGTACTACAGCAGTGGAATGGGAAAGGACCAAGGAGTGAGGAGCGAAGCCAAAGGTAACCTACTAAGAATAGAAGCAAAAGCTGAAAAATCAAAGTTCATGGGAGGAAGACTTAGTATAAGCTTAGTTGTCAAGTAGATAAACCATTAGTAATACTAAAAAAGAAATAAAGGGAAAGTGACTAAAAATTTTCAAAGCCTATAACATATTAAATATGTGTTATAATGTGAGGTGAAAATGAATAAAAACACTCACAAAAGAAATTTCTACATTTTCTTGAGAGATCTTAGAACAATAGCAAGAAATTCTACAATAGTCCAAAACAGAAATAAAAATTTTAGAAGAAGATATTTAGGTAATATTAAGTTTTTAATTCAGGGTTCTCCAAGTGGGATTACTGAAGGCAGAGTGGAGAACTTAGAATACCTTAACAAGAATTTCTCCAAAGTAGAAGAGAATCTGAAAAAGAGAATGACAGGTTTGTAATGAAAAGTACAAAAGAATAGAATATTTGGCAGGAGAGAAGCAAAAGATAATACTGTGAAAGAACATTTGAATTCCATAGAAGCCAAAGCAACTGATCTGAAGAAAGGGTGCACAGACAGTTCTTATGGATCATAAGCCTCCCAGAAAATAAAACAATAAGCTTAAAAACCTAAATGTTAAATTAATACAACACAACTTCCTGAAACTTTTCAGCATAGACAATAAAAGATAAATTGAGGAAATCTACATAAGAGAGAACAATTCTGTGCTTAAAATGCTAAGATATATAATGTTTAACCTTCAGAATTTTGGTGAACAACAACACATTTTGCAAATACAGGAGAAATATTTTCAACCATGAAGAAGTCTCAATTTAACCCAGGATTATTCAGTAACCAAGTAGGAGGAAAATGTTTTACTGGGTGGGGTGGGGTGGGGTGTTGGAGGGTAAAGGGAAGGATACTTAAAAATGACTATGAGGTAAAAGCAATCAATGAATGTCAAAAAAAAGAAAAAGAAAAATAGTAGGGTGGGTAACGTTAAAAGTTGAAACTTGCATTCACAATTTAATTTTGGCTACTGCATTTGTTTTCTTCTCTAAGACCTAACTGAGGTATACTGAAGCAAAGTGGGGCTTTGAAAGAGGAAACTATAGGAAGGAAGAAGAGTAAGAATTCATTTTGGTCATGGAACCATTGGACCTGTGCATGGCCAGGCAATGTCATACAGGGATGTCTATAATGGTTGCTTTGGGCAACATGAGGATAGGATGAAAGAACTGATTACCTAAAGGGTAATGAAAAGAGAAGATCGGGGAGTAGGAGAATGGAGGAGGAAATAAAGTACTGAAGAGAGGTGAGAAGGAAGCACAGTAAAGCAGGAAGAGGTTCACAAAATAAAGAATGGAAACAAAACCTAGGTGATGTGTACAGGAATATTTTATAATGTGTAGTTTTACTTCATTGGGATAATGGACTAAAGTAGTCAGCAGATGATTCATAGAAGAGACAGAAAAATTCAGACTTTTAGGATATTTGTGATTTAAACAATTAGAAGGAAGAAAAGAGGACACTCTGAGCAGGGAAAACAGCATGAAGATAGACATGGAGGCAGTAGTGAGCATAGGTTTCCCATCAAGCAAATACAGGCACAGTTCATAGAAACCAAGAAAATGGGTGTTTTTCAAAAATAGAATTCTATTTCGTTACTATGCATTTCTCAATTCAAGAGAAAATTTTTATCTTATCTCACTTCCAAAGCAATGTTATTTTGTGCCTAAGAAACTATGCATTTGCTAGTAAATAATGGCTTCTTGTATATTTTCAAAATGTCATATGAATTTCACAAGTAACAGCTGTAATTTACTTTCAGTAAGCCCCAATCAAGATACTTCAGCATTTTAGAAATGCAAAAATCAAAATTCCTACTCCAAATTCTGAATTAAACATAACAGTTGAGATTCCTCACCATGAGAAGAAGAAATTATTGCTGTATTGCAAATGCTCATGGTTAAATTTGATTAGATTCAGATATATTTTCACATTATGCCCAATTAGTAGGATTTTTTAAACCAATATATAGCCCTGTTAGCAATGTTAGATTCATTACCTCTGACAATGCTAAAGATTTTTGATCCATATCTATATGAATGGGGTTTTGTAAAAATTAATTTTTAATTTTAAGTCATTATTTAATTTTAAATCAAATTAACTAAATACACCATTTAATATTGAATTTAACATTGTGAAAAATATTCTTTAATGTCACAGGGTAGCTAGTGGTCCAATATTCAAGTCTGGAAGCTAATAATACTATCAAATTAATAAATGATGCTTCTCTTTACACTTCTATTCACAAGGGTAGTATATTTACACAGAAGCTTCCTTTCACTAGTTATTAAGCATATTTGTATTTATTAACTATGGCTGAATATAATAAGTCTTACATCTTACCCAAGAAAAACAGATCTTGCAAATGTTTTCTTATGACAATAGCTTAAATCCCTTGTTGCTACTCAATGTCTATTCCAAACCTTCAGGATTCAGGTCAGGTCCCACCTCCACCTTATATGACCCACACTTTTCTCTAACATTTCATCTTATGCTGACTTGTTTTCTTTAAAAATAACTGCTTAATTTTAGATATTTTTTTCTCCTCAAATAGTATGGTACAGTGCAAAGAGCATCGACTCTGAAGTAAGAGAACCTGGATTAGCATTCCAGCTCTGATGTTTCCTACATGCGGAGTCTTGAATGCATTACTTATCCACCTTGGGCTTCAGTTTCTTCATCTGCCAAATGAGGGTTGTGGGATGGACAGGGATGGCCCCTGAGATAACTTACAGGTCTAAATTTCTAGAGATTCTAGAGATAATACAGTAAACCAAGGTCTAGAGAGGCAAGGACTCACTGAAAGTCAAATCCTACAGGTCTTGAATACTACTCCATTCTTTCAAATATATTGCACTGGCTTTTCTTATAAACTCCTTTAGAATAGGAAATGGTAAAACAACTCGATACTCAAAAGCAAAGAAACAATGAAGATGGAAATTGTACAGGCCTTTAGAAGTTCACTAGTTCAACTTATATCTCACAAGTATGCCCTCAGTAACACTTCTAACCAGTGGTTACCCAGGTCTCCAGTTGCAGAGATTTTTGTGCTAGATTTTATCTGCCAAGATATTGTAGTCTACATTTGAAAAACTCCATTTTCTAGGGAGTATTCCTTTGTGTTGAATTTAAATATTTTTATTTTTAATTTCTATCTACAAGTATTGATATTTTTTCCCATTAGGTCCAAGCAAAACAAGGCTAAGCTTTCTTCTACACAGCCTGAAGTGTGCATATAAGGTTGCCTGAATGACAACTTCTAGGTTTGGCATCTAGCGTTAGGATTCTGGTAGGATACAACTGGATTTCCTTCACCATGAAAGTATGTGCATCTTTCTCCAGCTTTGTAGATATTGTTAAAGTGTGATATTTATTTCAGAGGTGATGGAATTGGCCTGATTGCAGTAGAATGAAATTTCTCTAAAAAAAAATCTACATGGGTCTTCTTTAGGCAGTTGGAAAGATGTTTCTGTCCTTCTGCTTTTATCAGCACTGGGAATTCTCAAGCTATAAATTCCCACCAATGACGTAGGTTGTCATTTCCTCAGGGAGTTAGTTAGATAATTGAGTAGAGCACTGAGGAGTTAAGTGGCTTGCCCATTATCACACAGTTAATATTACAGACTCACAGAAGTTGAGAGCAGGAAGGGACCTCAGAATTCATCTAGTCCAACCCCTATCTGAAATAAAGCTTCACTACACCTGAGAAGTGGTCATCTAGCCACTGATTAAAGATTTTATAGGAATGGAAAAATCATCACTTCTTAAGAAAGGCCATTCCATTTTTTCACAGCTCTAATCATAATGAAGTTTGTCCTGACATTAGGACCAAATTTTTCCTTTTGAAACCTCCATCCACTGATCCTGGTTGAGATAGGATTTGAATCCAAGTCTACTGATTCCGAATGTAGCATTCCCTACCAGGGGTCAGGAACCTGAGGCCTCAAGGCAACACATGGCCTTCTAGGTCATTGGGTAGAACCTTTTGACTGAGTTCAAGTTTTATAGAACAAAAGTTTCTATTCAGTGAAATAGCCGCACTTGAGGATTTAGAGGGACACATGTGGCCTTGTGGCCACAGGTTCCCCACCCCTGTGGGCCTAAGCCAATATAATCTCCTGTATCTTATATTTGTTTAATCTATAACTCTGAAGGAAATTAACATGTTTTCCTTGGTGGTTCTGTTTTCTCAAACAATAGCAAATGATTCCTTATGTTTAGGGGTCTGACTTTAAAGAAGAATTTGAAGAGTTTCACTTCCTTCAACTAGTCTTGGTCATCTGAATAGCTAATCATTTTGAAAAAGGCTGCTGGTTTGGCTAATTACCAACTGAACCGTTTCATTCCTGCTCCTTAGACTGTGCGTATCAATATAGCTTCAGAATCCAATTTCAAAGAAAATATCATTGTTAGGAATATTTGATTGATTTATACAAATGACACATAATGTATTTTGGTTCATTTCCTACAGATTTGAATTTTTCCAGACAAATAATAAAAAACAACTGGTTTTCTTCTATATAGGCTATAATTAAATCATTGTTTGCCATATAATTATTGGCATACTGAAAAATAGTAAAATATTAAATGAGAACTTGATGTAGAAAATGCATAATTATTCATCTCTATTGTACGACATAGATGTCATAGGATAATGGATTTAGAGTTGTGGGTCCAACTCTATCACTTTACAGATGAGGAAATTGAGTCTCAAAAAAGTTAAATGTCTTACCCAGGGTCACATAGCAAATAAATATCCAAGGGAGGATTCAAATTCATGTCCTCCCTCCTCCATGTCTAATACTCTATCCACTATGCCAAATTGCAATTGATTCATTCCATATAATATTATAGCTAAAAAATACCTTTGAATTCATTTTCAATTCTCCCTATATTTCACATGAGAAAAATGAAGTAAGGAGAAGTCATTTATCTAAGGTCACAAAATGAGGTAATGGAAGAGCTTGGTTTTGCATCTAGGATTCTCGATATCCAACACAATTATTTTTCCTATCAGAAAATATACCATTTCCAACCCCCAAAACAAAACAAAAACATGAAGTGTTAATGGGTGATAAGTGATGTGGAAAGTTAAAAAAAAAAGGTATTTAACACATCATCTCTTTGCTTAGAGAGCTTAGAGTTTTTATTGTTAATATAAGGGTGGGGATTTCCATCATACTATTAATAATCACATATTGCATAAAACATTAATTGAATGAATTATTCAAACAATGGAGTAAAGTAGATGTTAATGAATCTCCTATAAACTCAACAAAATACGTGGACAAGTCTTTCATTAATTTGAAAGTAACTTGCAACTTTGGTCATTGGATAAAATAGATGGTACTATATAGGAAATACCTCAAATTTTTGTTTTTATTACTTTGAAGGACTATAATTTTTTTCTAGATCTGTTTTTTTGACAATTACAACATTCACTTTTATAAGATTTTGAGTTCCAAATGTTCTCTCTTTCCCTCCACTCCCCCTCCCCAAGATGGCATGCGGTCTGATATAGGCTATACATGCACAATCATATTTAACATATTTCCATATTATTAGTGTTGTGAAAGAAGAATCAGAACAAAAGGGAAAAACCATGAGAAAGGAAAAAAAAGAGAGAAAATGGTATGCTTTGATCTGTATTCAGACTCCATACTTCTTTCTCTGGATGTAGGCAGTATTTTCTATCATGAGTCCCTTAGTATTGTCTTAGATTATTGCACTGCTGAGAAGAACTAAATCTACCAGAGTTGGTCATTGCATAATGTTGCTGGCACTGTGTATAATACTTTCCTGCTTCTGCTCATTTCACTCAGCATCAATTCATGTAAGTCTTTCCAGATTTTTCTGAAATCTGCCTGCTCATCATTTCTTATAGAACAATAGTATTATGTTATATTCATATACCACAACTTATTTAGCCATTCCCTGCCTGATGCACATCCCCTTAATTTCCAGTTATTTGCCACCACAAAAAGAGCTGCTGTAAATATTTTTGCACATGTGGGTCTTTTTCCCTTTTTTTATGATATCTTTGGGATATAAACCTAGTAGTGGTATTGCTGGATCAAAGAGTAAGCACAGTTTTATATCTCTTTGGGCATAGTTCCAAATTGCTCTTCAGAATAGCTGGATCACAACTCCACCAACAATGCAATAGTGTTCCAATTTTCCCACATCTTCTTCAACATTTATCATTTTCCTGTTTTGTCATATTAGCCAATCTGATAGATGTGGTGTGGTACCTCAGTGTTGTTTTAATGTTGTTTCAACAATCTGGCTAGCAGCTACTGTGGGGGTGTAAGATCCACCAACAGCCAGCACCCAGAAGGCTGCCAGCATGCTGCAAAAGCACAGGTTCTTTTGATCTGCTTTAATAAGGAAAGCAAGGTTAAAGGGGTTGACAAGCTTACTTTAATTCAGCATACAAATATCATTCACTTAGTTCAGGGGAAAAAGCCAGCACCCTGAACTTCAGAGCAAATTACAAACAAATTAAAAACATCAACAGACAGACCAAATACAGATTCACAGTTACCAACATCTAGGTTCAGCCCGGGAGCTTGGAAGAAGGGCTGGCCCAGAGTCACACGCGCCACCATTGCTGTGGGTAAGAGCTCCAAAGAACAGCAGGCCAACCCCTGGTTTTATATCTTTTTCAGGGTCAGGGGTGAGTCACACATGCGACTCACCCATATGACCTAAAATCGTCACAAAGAGGTAACTTAAACCCACATGGTCTAAGAGCCTCTGCTGTCCCAGACATGTAAACTAGGCCCTCCCTGGAGTTAGCCCCACCTTAGTTGCCAATCCACACCCACATAGGTTTTACACCTAATAGGGGTTTGGGCCTGGGGCTTAGCACTTAGTAAGACTCAATGAAATACACTGAATTACTCAAAGCAAACAAAAGCCAAACTCTTCAAGGACACTTGTTTGAACTAAGTGCTAAGGAGCCCATTTTGCTTACTAACACAAATGTGCATTTTAATAAATAGTGACTTAGAGAATTTTTTCATATATAGATAGCTGTCATTTCATTATCTGATAACAGTCTGTTCATATCCTTTGACCATTTATCAACAGGGGAATGACTTGTGCTCATATACATTTGGCTCAGTTCTCTACATATCTTCAAAATGAGGCCTTTCAGAGACACTGGCTATAAAAATTGTTTCCCAGTTTTCTGCTTTCCTTCTGCTCTTGGTTACATTGTCTTTGTGCAAAACTTTTTAATTTAATGCAATCAAAATGATCCTTATTGTATGTCATAACGTTCTCTATCTCCTGTTTGGTCATACATTCTTCTCTTCTCCATAGATCTGCCAGGGAAACTATTACTTGTTCTCCTAATTTGCTTATGGTATAACCTTTTAGGTCTAAATCATGTACCCTTTTTGACCTTATCTTGGTATTCAGTATAACATGTTGAACAATGACTAGTTTCTGCCATACTATTATGCAGTTTTCATAGCAATCTTCGTCAAATAGTTAGTTCTTAGCTCAAAAGCGGGAGTCTTTGGATTTATCAAACATTAGATTACTTCATATATTCATTGACTATTGTGTCTTGTGAATCTAACTTATTCCAATGTCCCACCACTCTATTTCTTAGCCAGCACCAAGTAATTTTGATGCTTTGTAATGCGGTTTTAGATCTAGTATGGCTAGGCCACCTTCCCTTGAATTTATTTTCTTTAATTCCCTTAGTGTTCTAGAACTTTTGCTCTTCTAGATGAATTTTGGTATTATTTTTTCTAGCTCTATAAAATAATTTTTGGTAGTTTGATTGGCATGGCACTGAATAGGTAAAGTACTTCATGTAGAATTGTCATTTGTATTATATTAACTAGGCCTACCCATGAGCAACGGATATTTTTTCCAATGATTTAGATCTGACCTTATTTGTATGAAAAGTGTTTTGTAATTGTGTTCATACAATTCCTGGGTGTGCCTTGGAAGGTAGACTCCCAAATATTTTATATTTTCTTTAGTTATTTTAAATGGAATTTATCATTCTATCTCTTGCTGCTGGACTTTGTTAGTAATATACAGAAATGCCAATGATTTGTGTGGGTTTATTTTATATCCTGCAACTTTGCTAAAGTTGTTAATTATTTCAAGTAGTTTTTTTTTAGTTTATTCTCTAGGATTCTCTAAGTATACCATTATATCATTTGCAAAGAGTGATAGTTTTGTTTCCTCATTGTCTATTCTAATTCCTTCAATATCTTTTTCTTCTCTTATTGCTAAAGCTAACATTTTTACCACAATATTGAATAATAGTGGTAATGGACATCCTTGTTTCACCTACGATCTTATTAGAAAAGCTTCTAGCTTATCCATATTACATATAATGTTACTGATGGTTTTTGATAGATACTACTTATCATTTTAAGGAAAACCCCATTTATTTCTATTCTCTCCGGGTTGTTGTTTTTTTTTAACATCTATTGAGATGATCATATGCTTTCTACTAATTTTTATTGATATAGTCAATTATGCAGATAGTTTTCCTAATATTGAACCAGCCCTAAAAATCCTTGTATAAATCCCATCTGGTCATAGTGTATTATCCTCATAATAATTTGCTGTAATCTCTTTGCTAAAATTTTATTTAAAATTTTTGCATCTATATTCATTAGGGAAATTGATTTATAATTTTCTTTCTCTGCCTTGACTCTACCTGGCTTAGGCATCAGCACAATATTTCTATCATAAAAAGAATTTGGTAGGACTCATTTTTTTTCAAATAGTTTATATAGTATTGAAATTAACTGTTGTTTAAATGTTTTGTAGAATTCACTTGTAAATCCATCTAGCACTGCAGATTTTTTCTTAAGGAGTTCATTGATGGCTTGTTCAATGTTTTCACAATGTTCAGGTGCTTTTTTGAAATGGGGTTGAGTATTATATTTCCTCTTCTGTTAATCTGGGCAATTTATATTTTTGAAAATATTCATCCATTTCACTTAGATTGTCAGATTTTTTGGCATACATTTGAGCAAAATAGTTCCTAATTATTGTTTTCATTTCCTCTTCATTGTTGGTGAATCCACCCTTTCATCTTTGATACTGGTAATTTGCTTTTCTTCTTTCTTCTTTTTAATCAAATTAACCAAAGATTTATCTATTTTATTGGGGTTTTTTTCATAAAAAGGGCTCTTAGTTTTATTAGTTCAATTGTTTTCTTAATTTAAATTTTGTAAATCTCTCTGTTGATTTTCAGAATTTCTAATTTGATATTAAATTGTGGATTTTTAATTTGTTCTTTTTGTAGCTGTTTTAGTTGCATGCCCAATTTATTGATCTCCTCTTTCTCTATTTTATTCATGTAAGTACTTAGAGATATAAAATTTCCCCTAAGAACTGCTTTGTCTGCATCCCATAAATTTTGGTGTGTTGTCTCATAATTGTCCTCTTGAATGAAGTTGTTGATTGTTTCTATGATTTGTTCTGTGACCCACTCATTCTTTAGGACTAGTTTATTTTGTTTCCAATTAATTTTTAGTCTATTTTTACATGGCCTTTTATTACATGTAAGTTTTACTGCATCATGATCTTAAAAAGATGTATTTAATATTTCTGCCTTTCTTCATTGGATTATAAGGTTTTCATGTCCTAGTGCATGGCCAATTTTTGTATGTCATATACTATTGAGATAAATGTGCATTCCTTTCTATCCCCATTTGGTTTTCTCCAGAGGTCTACCATACCTAACTTTTCTAAAATGCTATTCACATCCTTAACTTCTTTCTTGTTTATTTTGTGGTTATATTTATCTAGCTCTGAGAGGGAGAGGTTGAGGTTCTCCACTAATATAGTCTTGCTGTCTATTTCTTCCTATAATTCCCTTAACTTCTCCTCTAAGAATCTGAATGCTATACTACTTGGTGCATACATGTTTAGTATTGATATTATTTCATTGTCTATGGTACCTTTTAGCAGGATGTAGTTTCCTTCCTCATCTCTTTTAATTAAATCTAATTTTTCTTTTGCATTGTCTGAGATCAGGATTGCTACCTCTTCTTTTTCTTTTTCTTTTTTTTCCTTTAGCTGAACCATAATATATTCTGCTCCAGCCTTTTAATTTTATTCTGTGTGTGTCTCTCTGTTTCAGATGTGTTTCTTGTAAACAAAATATTATAGAATTATGATTTTTAATCCACTCATCTATCCACTTCACTTTTATGGGAGAGGTCATCCCATTCATATTCACAATTATTTTTATGTCTCTCTGATCCTTGAATGTAGGAGCTCCTAAGTCCTGCATAATCCTAACTGTGGTGCCATGATATTTAAATTAGTTCTTTCTGGATGCAACTTGCAGTATTTTCTCTGAAATCTGGCTACAATATTTCTTCAAGTTTTCATTTTGAGACCTCTTTCAGGAGGTGGTCAGTGGATTCTTTCAATAACTATTAACCCTCTTCTTCTAGGATATCAGGGCAGTATTCCTTGAAATTTCTTAAAATACACTGTCCAGGCTCTTTTTTTAATCATGACTTTCAGGTAGACCAATAATTCTTAAATTATCTCTCCTGGATCTATTTTCTAGGTCAGTGGTTTTTAGAGTGAGGTATTTTACATTTTCTTCTATTTTTTTCATTCTTTTGATTTTGTGTGACTCATTCTTGATGTCTCAGAGTCATTAGCTTCTACTTGCCTAATTCTAATTTTTAAGGAATTATTTTCTTCATTTAGCTTTTGTACCTACTTTTCCATTTGGCCAATTCTACTTTTTAAGGATTTGCTTTCTTCAGTAGATATTTCTTCTTTTTGGTCCACTGTATTTTTTAAGGAATTATTTCCTTCAGTCAACTTTCGTCCTTCCTTTTCCAAGCTATTGACTCTTCTTGCATACCTCTCATTTCTTTACCCAATTTTTCTTCTATCTCTCTTATTTGATTTTTAAAAGACTTCTTGAGCTCTTCAAAGAAGGCTTTTTGGGATTGAGATCAATTTATATTCCCCTTTGAGGTTTTGGATGTTGGTATATTGACAATGTTGTCCTCTTCTGAGTTTGTGTTTTGAACTTCCTTTTCACCATAGTAACTCTCTATGGTTAATGTTCATTTTTGCTTGTTAATCATCTTGTTTGCCTATTCCCTAGCTTTTAAAGTTGAGTTCTCCTGCTGGAGCACAGGTGGCATTGTCCCAAGCTTCTTCTTCTGGAGGCCAAGGGCCTGATCACTGATTTTGTATGCTGGGTTGGCAGGTGCTGGCAGCTGGAAGCTGTAGGGGTCTGGCAGCTTACCTGGTACTGAGCTAGGGTCTTAGTGGTGATGTCTAGCATGTGCTGAGGCCAGGTGGGTTTTTTTCTACATTTCACTGGGGCTACCCTGAAGCACATGGAGGTCTGGCCCCTAGAGCATTCTTGTTTGCCCTGGATTGCACTGAATCACCTGGAGGTCCAGTAGCAGAAAATGCCCGCCCTAGCCTAGACTGAACCATGGGGAGGTCAGGCCACTGGAGGAAGCTTCCTCCTCATTCCCAGGCTGTGCCAAAGCATGTGGTGGTTCTCCAACCTGGAGTCTTCCAGTTCCCCTAGCTATGCTAAGGCATGAGGGGGGTCATAGTGTTGGCATTTACCTGCTTCACCACCCCAAGGCTCAGGGTCTCCACTGGTTTGCTGATGTGTGACTTGCTGCTAGGATGCTTTCTGTATCAAAATATGCTCCCCTTCTACCAGAGTGAGACCAACCTCTAAGTTTCCCAGGCTAAAAGACTGCTCCACTTGTCTTTCCTTGCTATTCCAGCATTTGTTCTGGGGCACTATTTTATGGTTGTTCTGAGGTAAATATGGGAGAGTGACAGTGATTTACTACTTACTCCACCATCTTGGCTCCCAGAAGTTCAATAGATTTTTTCAACTGAAAAAAATTTACTGAATCAGAAATATCTATCTATCTATCTACATGTATGTGTATATATATATATATATCTGTTTCCATCCTTTGATCAATCCACGTGTGAAAAAGACACTCGTGATGACTGATTCTCTGGCTATTATTTCTGTATTTGGCTCTTGTAGTGAAATGAAGGTAGTACCTCTCCTCATCTTCAGTTTGATTACTTTATGTAAAGTAATTACATAAAGTAATATATATAGAGTTGCATAGTCCATCAGCAGTATAACTAATAGTGGAGGAGCTCCAGCCAAGCCCAAGATTGAATAATTTGGAGAGATTATAGAGTTTCTCTCTCGTCCACCCCAGGCAACCATTCAAGCAATCCTGATATTCCATCAGAGGTCCCACCAGTGACTGGAATTGGTATCAGAGTTCACTGGAACTTAGAGCAATAACCATTAGATCCTGGAAGCAACTGAGCAGCAACTTTCAGATGAACATGTCTAGGAAATAGCCTTATGAACACTGCAAGATCTAGAGAGATGATATTGTACCAGCCAAGAAGCTTGGCTCACCAACCAAATGACCCTTCCATGCAGTTGATTAATTAGTACAGCAGAGATGCCATGCCCTTTAAGTAGCTAGTCCAGTGGAACAGGCAATCCACTGCTGATGCTATGCCATGCTGTGAAATTTGTAAAGGCTTCCTAGAATGGTGAAAGGGCTTCTAGATCTGGGAGTCAGAAGAAACCCCACTAGTGCATTTATCCTCTACAAACATGTCTTAGTAACAGACTATTGTAAGTTGAAGCCACTTTTCTCAGGGACCTATGGAGGAACATTTTGAAGCAACTGTTCGTACTTCTCTTGCTGTTCCCCCAAACTAATTAAGTGTAGCTAATTAACAATGGGAAGCAAATTGGTGGGGGTCCATGAGTCTATGCTCATGAAGTTTATACTAGAGCAGGGGTAGGGAACCTGCAGCTAGGCCACATGTGGCCTTCTAAGTCCTTGAGTACAGCCTTTTGACTGAATCCAAGTTTAACAGAACAAACCCTTTTATTAAGGGGATTTGTTCTGCAAAGTTAGGATTCGGTCAAAGAGCCACACTTGAGAACCTTGAGGGCCACATGTGGCCTCGAGGCCACAGGTTCCCCAACCCTGTACTAGAATCTGAGAGCCTAGTAGGGAGAAGCAGTTGCCCTCTGGGTACCTAGCCTGCCAATGAGAGTGGGTGATGAGGAAATAGTCCTGTATGTGTGTAGTGGGGGTGTGGGTGGAGGTGATATAATGGTAATGATGATGACAACAACAACCATGATAATTCAAGAATATGACACTCTTAGGTAATAATGGCTTATATTATGTAGTGGTTAAATGGCCATTGAGCCCAGTTTTTTTTGAACATGTGCATAGTACCCCTGATGTAATTCTCCATATGGAAGAAGCTGTGGAGGCTATTTCCAGGGAAGTCATAATGTTGTGTAATGGAAATGACTTAGACTGATATGGAGCATGTACAGATGCTCTGTACTTGGTTCTGATCTACAAGCTACATGGGGAATAGGAGGTTTTATATTGACTCCTGTAGTGTAGCTGAAAATGTGATTTAATTAAAAAGATACTAGCCAATCAAAGCCTCTGCCTCTTCTCTTCAATTGCCTTCTTTTTGTGCATTCTTGTGAGGGAAGAGTTGAGAGGCCTTGAACCTTTACCATATGTGGTCAGAAATTATGAGCCTTCATTTTTTACTTGCATTGACAATTGTTCCTGTAGATGAAGGGATTAGAGAGTATGACTTAGTGAGTTTCAAAAAGGCAGGAGAAAAAGCCACCAGTCAGGATGGCTATGTTTTGGCACATAGTAGGTACTTTATAGACATTATTGTTATTACTATTGTAATAACAAACTACCAATGAATAGAATGTCAATAAGGTTGTTAAGCTGTAATTATTTTGTTGTTGTTCATCACTTTTTCCAGTTATTGGGAAGACAACACTCTGTTGACGCCCTCAGGATAAATTACTGTGCCATTAATCTGTATAGAAACACAAGAGCTGCTTTTTGCCAATCTTCAAGACCACAGCCTATATTTGTTAATTGATGAGAACACTTATTCCAAAGTAGCATTCTGAACTTTACTGTTCGTGCAAACAAAAGCTCCTTAGGCTAGTTTACAATAATTGCAATGATTTGTAGAAGCATAAGCGGAGATATTTTCTTCTCCATATTATTCACTGAGGTACACTTGCACTTTCAAACCAAGGTACTCCATGTCACCAATGAGAAAAAGACTCTGTTGTTGCTTACCGTGCACATGAGAGGAAAGGAAATCAGCTGAAAATCACAAGCCATTTGTGAGGGGTTTTCCAGAAAAGTTCTCATAATAGTCAGACGCTGTAGTTGTGCTGCCTGTCACTCAAAGAGAAGAGGCTTATTAGCCTTAACTGCAATCATTAAAAAGTAATAAGGCCAAAGTAATGTGCTTACAAGCCAGTTATAACTAGTTTATGCATTCAATCATAAATGTTAGTGATTCAACTTTGGAAAAAAAATGTCACTATGGGTAAGGTTATTTAATCACTGTTTCAATATCCTATATAATTTTAAAACACTGCCTTGGGTAATGTAATGCCTATTGCATATTAGGTCACTCAAGTCATCTGATTTTTGTTCTGCTAATTGATGTATGCCAGAGGTATTTGTCTAGGCAGGGGACACATAGGTGTTTAAAAATGCTTATTGAACTGAATTGTTTTGCATTTAAAATATGACCTGCACAATGGGAGTAGGAGTAGGGAAGCTGATTTCACTAAAACAAAAAGTGTTCCATCGTTTCACATTTTAAAAATAAATTCATGGTCATAGAAGGATATAGAATGGCATTTTTTATAAGATGATGTGTTGTTACTAAGGCCATTAGGCAAAAGAATACTAAAATTTTGAAATTAGACAGGAGCTTTATATTACAAAGTATAATCCACTTTCTACATGATACCACTTCAAATATATTAAGAAGTCTACCTCTTTTCCAAGCTAAAATTCCATGGCTCCTTTAGGTAATCTTTATATGATATGTTTTCCAGACTTCTCACCATTCTGGTTGCTGTCCTCCAGATGTGATCCAATTTGTTAACATCCCTATCAAAATGTGGTTACTAAAATTCAGCAGAGTTCCACAAGTAATCTTTTGGATGCAATGCAGAATTGGACTACTACCTCTGTTTTTCTAAACATTATACAATAATTAATGGAGCCTAAGATTTAATTAGATTTTTCAGCAATTCTGTCACATTGTTGACTTGCACAGCAATCAATTAAAACTCCTAAAGAATTTCCACATGAATTTCTGCTGACTTAACTGTCCCTATCCTGTAGTATACCATGTACTTTTAAGCGAAAGAGAAAGATGCTATTTATCCCTAGGAAAGTTTATCTTGTTCATTTCAACTCAATAGTTTACAAAACATCAAAATCATTGTAAAATAATTTAGTCATCTAACAAATTCTATTATCCCTTGGAAGTTTGCATCATCTGGAAATTTTAAAAGCATGAGGTCAATGTCTTTCCTGGAAGAATTCATGAAAATGTGGAATAGAACAGAACTAAGTAACAGACTGGGTGTCATGCCATTAGAGATAGCCTTCAGATCCCAATCAGCATACTTTGAGTAATTTACATAAATATGAATTTATCTATTATCACTCAAACTATATTTCACCGTCCTGTCCAAAAGGATGTCATGAGGAATTTTGTCAAATTCCTGTCTGAAATCCAGATAAATTATCTTTACTATGTTTGCTTGATCTACTAAACATATGAACTATGAAAAACACAGCACGAGGTTAATTTTCAAGGACTTTGTATTGAACCCTTTCTAAGGGCTCAGAAATCTTCTGTTTAATGATCTGTTTTAGAATTTTCAAGGAGGGATAAACATTAATAATCAAATATATCACATTTATGCTGACTTCCAAGGTTTACAAAATATCTTAATACATTATTCCATTTGATACAACAAATTTGTGTTTTAAGTACTCCATATAAGTGTTATTCCATACTAAGCATATGAGGAAATTGGGCTTAGAGGGATTAAGTAATTTACCAAGGATCTCATAACTAGTACATGTCAGAGGTAGGATTTGAACCCAGGTATGATACTGACTACAAGTAGAGAGATTTTGCTTAACTAAACCGTACCATATCATCAACTTCAATGGTCCAAAGGACCATTTTTACCTTTTTTTGAAGTCAAGAGAATAACTTCAATAAAGTAGGATATAAAATTAATACACCAGAAGTAATTAGTTTTTTCCTCCATATTACTAACAGAACAATGCTGGTGATATAAAAATAAATTCTTTCAAATAACTAAAAATTCATAAAATTCCTGTAAATTAAGAAACACTCAAGAGTTACACTGAATATAAATTCAAAACTCTCTTTATAGTGATCTGGGAAGACATAATTACAAAGAAATTCATTGTTCCTGGTTGCACTATGTTATTGTAATAAAAAATTATGATACTATCTTGACTAATTACTATTTAATGCTAACACCAATGAAATTACTTAAAGAGTTACTTTATAGAATTAGTAAAATTATGATAACATTCATCCGGAAGGGGAAAAAAGATCCAGTTTCTCCATATTGGAGAAAATAATGGGGAAAAAACCTACAGGGATGAAGGAAGATTAGCGTGACAAACTCCCAAAGTATATTATAAAGTAATAATCATGAAACTATTTGGATGGCTAAGAAGAGAAAAAAAATATTAATAGAACATGTTAAGTGTGCTGGGCTGGATCTGACTCAGGCCAGCCCCCTGGTAGTATAGGTTCAGTACTGGAATAAAATGAAGCACACATTCATCATTCAGCTGTTAACAAAAAGAAATTGACTTAGCCATAGCAGAAGGATAGTAAACAAAGATAGACATCGAATATGCTTAGCCGAGCAAAGCTCCCTTGCCTGAATTGTCAATGGTGATCCACCAGCCATGCATTAGAGCTCCACAGGAGCTCCTGGCTGTTTTGAATTTAGGCATAAATAACTGACCTCACCATCTTAAGTCTTTTGTCCTCTTAGCCAACCCAGACTCAGTGAATGTCTCAACACCTTTTAAATAAAAAAAAAAACCTAGCCTAACATGTTTGTTAGGAGCTGGGGTGCTGGGGAGGTGATTAGGCTATTCCTCATAACACATTAAGACCTGGAAACAACTGATCCTGTTAGTCCTAGTCCTTGATAAGCCCCAAATAATAAACTTCTGGGAAAATAACTCTTTATTTGACAAAAACTATTAAGTAATTTGTCAAAAAAAACTATTATTAGCAAATATTTTACATACTATATGAGAATTAGATTCTCAATATAAAAGATTATTTTTTTATAAATATGGTAGAATAAAAGAAGGTACCTTGTACAATCAGGGCTCAGAGAAGAATTTTTACACACACAAGCATTAGAGGGGATAATAGAAGACAAAATCAGACAACTCTGATATCACAAAATTAAAAAACTTTGTATCAAAATCAGAATAAGAAAGCTATTGATGGAGAAAAATTCTTCATATCTAATATCTCTGAAAAGTTCTGATATTCAAAATACATAGGCAAGTGAGATGCACATATATGTGTATGCATATTATGTATATATACATGTATGTATGTATGTATGTATGTACATATATACAAGGAAAGGGAGTGAGAGACAGAGAGAAGCAAAGACAGAGAGAGAAGGGAGGAGGGAGGGAGACAGGGAAGGAGAGACAGAGAGAAAGACCAACACATTAGTGGTCACAATATAGGAAATGGCAGTTTTGAAAATAAAAAATGCAAACCATCAACAACCATTTGTAAGAATTTTACGAAGTGCTGAAAATAAGAGAAATGTAAAGGGAAACTTTATACCATTAGATTGGCAAAGATAACAAAAGATGAAAATGGTAAATAGTGTAGGGGCTGTGGGAAGATAAATATATTAATGTACTGTCAGTAGAGCTAAGAATTGATAAAACTATTAGGAAAATAATTGTACTAAAATTATTTGCACTAAATTTGTACTAAAATTACCTAAATTGTACCTATTCTTTGACCCAACAAAATTAAACATAACCCTTAAGTTTATAAAAGATAGTTTCACACGTAAAAACATTTTAATAGAAGCAATTGTTTTGTAGCAAAAAAAAAAAACAAAACTAGAAACAAAGTGGATATCCATTAATTAGGGAATGGCTGAAAAAAGTATACTGCATATTGACATAATGAAATTTACTGAACTCTAACAATTAATAAATACAAAGACCTCAGACTCAACTGAGAAGTTTTGTCTAAAAATGGATGAAGATAAAAGCAAACAGAATCCAGAGAATATTTTACACAATGACTATTAAAATGTAAAGAAAAACAACACAAAAATACATTTGAACTCTGATCAATACAATAATCTTGACTCAAGAAGAATAATGATACAAAACATCTTTCTCCTCTTGGCAAGGAAGTGATGGAATATAGGTCCAAAATGAAGTACGCATTGTGACATATGCCCAATACACTAATAGATCTTATTTACTACCCTTTTTCATTTTTCAGGAAAGTTTAGATATGAGAAAACAATATCGGGTAGTAAGAGCAATATTTAAAAGTTAATTTTTAAAAAAACCTTTATTTTATGATTATGATACTTATTCCATGTATCTTTCTATTACTTCTGTTGTGATTATTTTGTGTTTGTTAGTTTATTTTCAATTAAAAATGGTTATCTGGGGGGGGGTGTGGCGCGGAGCCAAGATGGCATCTGGAAAGCAGGGACTAGCGTGAGCTCCCTGCCAAGTCCCTCCAAAAACCTATAAAAAATGGCTCTGAACAAATTCTAGAACTACAGAACCCACAAAATAACAGAGGGAAGCAGGGATCCAGCCCAGGACAGCCTGGATGGTTGCTGGGTGAGGTCTTTCGCGCACGGAGCTGGGAGCAGAGCAGAGCCCAGCACGGGCTGTGCAGACCAGACAGACCAGGAGCCAGGTGGAGCGGGCCCTAGTGCCCTGAATCAGTGAGCTGTGGCAGTTACCAGACTTCTCAACCCACAAACACCAAAGACAACAGAGAAGAACTGCAGAACCCACAAAATAGTGGAGGAAAGCAGGGCTCCAACCCAGGACAGCCTGGATGGTCTCTGGGTAAGGTCTATCCCGCATGGAGCTGGGAGCAGAGCAGAGCCGAGTGTGGGCGGCATGGACCAACCAGACAAGGAGCCCGGAGGAGCATGCCCTAGCACACTGAATCCGTGAGCTGCAGCAGTTACCAGCCTTCTCAACCCACAAACACCAAAGACAACAGAGAAGGTTAGTGGAAAAAGCTGCTGGGGACAAGGGGATGGAGTTTGGGGTTGAGCCACTGCCCCAGAGGCAGCAGAGGTGGGGCAGCTACAGAACTACAGCTGCAGTTGCTTCAGGCCCCAGGCCCACCTGGTGGGAGGAATTAAGTGGCGGATCACAGCAGGAGGGCAGAGCCTGCTGAAGATCTAAGTCCAGTCCAAGTTGGGGGTTCTTGGGGAAGGAGGAGTGCTGGTGTGGCAGAGCTGGCTGTAAGAGCTGTGAAATCAACAGCACATCCCCCCAAGCTTGGAACATAGTACTCTTTACTCTACAAGCAGTCATACCCCACTGAAAAACTCAAGGGTCAAGTAAGTTGTCTGGGAACATGGCCAGTTGTGAAAACACACTCAGATTCAGTTTCAGACTTTGGAATCTTTCTTTGGGGACAAAGAAGACCAAAACATACAGCCAAAAGAAGTCAACAAAGTCAAAGAGCCTACAACAAAAGCCTCCAAGAAAAACATGAACTGGTCTCAGGCCATGGAGGAGCTAAAAAAGGATTTGGAAAAGCAAGTTAGAGAAGTAGAGGAAAAATTGGGAAGAGAAATGAGAAGGATGCGAGAAAACCATGAAAAACAAGTCAATGACTTCCTAAAGGAGACCCAGAAAAATACTGAAAAATATACTGAAGAAAACAACACCTTAAAAAATAGACTAACTCGGGGGGGTGGAGCCAAGATGGTGGCTGGAAAGCAGGGACCAGCGTGACCTCCCTGCCAAGTCCCTCCAAAAACCTATAAAAAAGGGCTCTGAACTAATTCTAGAACTGCAGAACCCACAAAACAGCAGAGGGAAGCAGGGCTCCAGCCCAGGAAAGTCTGGATGGTCTCTGGGTGAGGTCTATCCCACATGGAGCTGGGAGCTGGGAGCGTAGCAGAGCAGAGCCCAGTGTGAGCAGCTTGGACCAACCAGACCAGGAGCCAGGCAGAATGTGCCCTACCACCCTGAGTCAGTGAGCTGCGGCAGTTACCAGGCACCTCAACCCACAAACACCAAAGACAGTGGAGAAGGTTAGTGGGAAAAGCTGCGGGAGTGGAAGGAGTTTGAGGTTTGGCTTCTAGCCCCGGGGGCAGCGGAGGTGGGGCAGCTACAGCTGTTGCTGCTTCTGGCCCCAGGCCCACCTGGTGGGAGGAATTAAGTGGTGGATCAGAGCAGGGGTGCACAGCCTGCTGAAGATATAAGCCCAGTTCGGGTTCGGTGTTCTTGGGGAAGGAGCAGTGCTGGTGTGACAGAGCTGGCACCTCCCCCCCAAACGTGGAACACAGAACTCTTTAGTCTACAAGCAGTCATACCCCACTGTAAAACTCAAGGGTCAAGTTAGTTGGTTGGGAATATGGACAGGCAGTGAAAACACTCCCAGATTCAGTCTCAGACTTTGCATTCATTCTTTTGTGACAAAGAAGACCAAAACATACAGACAGAAGGAGTTAACAAAGTCAAAGAGCCTACAACAGAAACCTCCAAGAAAAACATGAACTGGTCCCAGGCCATGGAAGAGCTCAAAAAGGACTTGCTAAAGGAGACCCCCCCAAAAAAACTGAAAAATACACTGAAGAAAACAACACCTTAAAAAATAGACTAACTCAAATGGCAAAAGAGCTCCAAAAAGCCAATGAGGAGAAGAATGCCTTGAAAGGCAGAATTAGCCAAATGGAAAAGGAGGTCCAAAAGACCACTGAAGAAAATACTACTTTAAAAACTAGATTGGAGCAAGTGGAAGCTAGTGACTTTATGAGAAATCAAGATATAATAAAACAGAACTGAAGGAATGAAAAAGTGGAAGACAATGTGAAATATGCCAGAAAGAAACAATTTGAGTATTGTGGAAACACAATCAGAATAACCCAAGTTCTGGCAGCTTCTACATTAAGAGATTGAAGGGCTTGGAATACGATATTCTGGAGGTCTATGGAGCTAGGATTAAAACCTAGAATCACCTACCCAGCAAAACTGAGTATCATGCTCCAAGGCAAAATATGGATTTTCAATAAAATAGAGGACTTTAAAGCTTTCTCAGTGAAAAGACCAGAACTGAATAGAAAATTTGACTTTCAAACACAAGAATCAAGAGAAGCATGAAAAGGTAATCAAGAAAAGGAAATTGCAAGGGACTTACTAAAGTTGAACTGCTTTGTTTACATTCCTACATGGAAAGATGACATGTATGATTCATGACACCTCAGTATTAGGGTACCTGAGGGAATATGCATATACATATATATATATATATGTGTGTGTGTGTGTGTGTGTGTGTTTATGTATATATATAAGTTAATGTGTATGTGTGTATATATCTATGTGTGTGTGTGTGTGTGTGTGTGTGTATATATATATATCAAAGAGAGAGAGAGAGCAGACACAGGGTGAGTTGAAGATGAAGGGAAGATATCTAAAAGAAATAAAATCAAATTAAGGGATGAGAGAGCAACATACTGAGAGAGGGAGATAGGGAGAGATAGAATGGGGTGAATTATCTCGCATAAAGGTGGCAAGAGGAAGCAATTCTGTGGGAGGAGGGGAGAGGGCAGGTGAGGGGGCAATGAGTGAACCTTGCTCTCATGAGATTTGGCCTGAGGAGGGAATACCATACATACCCAATTCGGTATCTTACCCCACAGGAAAGAAGAGGGAGGAAGATAAAAAAGGGGGGGGGGATGATGGAGGGGAGGGGAGATGGGGGTGGAGGTAATCAAAACAAACACTTTGGAAAGGGGACAGGGTCAAGGGAGAAAATTCAATAAAGCAGGATGGGTTGGGAAGGAGCAAGATATAGTTAGTCTTTCATAACATGAGTATTGTGGAAGGGTTATACATAATGATACACGTGCGGCCTATGTTGAATTGCCTGATTTCTTAGGGAGGGTCGGTGAGAAGGGAAGAGGGGAGAGAATTTGGAACTCAGAGTTTTAAAAACAGATGTGCAAAAACAAACAAAAAAAAGTTTTTGCATGCAACTAGAAAATAAGATACACAGGCAATGAGGTGTAGAAATTTATCTTGCCCTACAAGAAAGGAAGGGAAAAGGGGATGGGAGGGGAGTGGGATAATAGAGGGGAGGGCTGCCTCGGGAACAGGGCAACCAGAATATATGCCATCTTGGAGTGGGGGGGGGAGGGTAGAAATGGGGAGAAAATTTGTAATTCAAACTCTTGTGAAAATCAATGCTGAAAACTAAATATGTTCAATAAATAAATTTAAATTTAAAAAAATAGACTAACTCAAATTGCAAAAGAGCTCCAAAAAGCCAATGAGCAGAAGAGAAGAATGCCTTGAAAGGCAGAATTAGCCAAATGGAAAAGGAGGTCCAAAAGACCACTGAAGAAAATACTATTTTAAAAATTAGATTGGAGCAAGTGGAAGCTAGTGACTTTATGAGAAATCAAGATATTATAAAACAGAACCAAAGGAATGAAAAAGTGGAAGACAATGTGAAATATCTCATTGGAAAAACCACTGACCTGGAAAATAGATCCAGGAGAGATAATTTTAAAATTATTGGAGTACCTGAAAGCCATGATCAAAAAAAGAGCCTAGATATCATTTTTCAAGAAATTGTCAAGGAGAACTGCCCCAATATTCTAGAGCCACAGGGCAAAATAGAAATTGAAAGAATCCACAGATCCCCTCCTCAAATAGATCCCTAAAAGAAATCTCCTAGGAATATTGCCGCCAAATTCCAGAGCTCCCAGATCAAGGAGAAAATATTGCAAGCAGCCTGAAAGAAACAATGTGAGTGTTGTGGAAACACAATCAGAATAACCTAAGATCTAGCAGCTTCTACATTAAGAAATCAAAGTGCTTGGAATATGATATTCCGGAGGTCAATGGAGCTAGGATTAAAACCAAGAATCACCTACCCAGCAAAACTGAGTATTATGCTCCAAGGCAAAATATGGACTTTCTATAAAATAGAGGACTTTCAAGCTTTCTCAGTGAAAAGACCAGAGCTGAATAGAAAATTTGGCTTTCAAACACAACAATCAAGACAAGCATGTAAAGGTAATCAAGAAAAAAAAAACAAGAAAAAGAAATTGCAAGAGACTTACTAAAGTTGAACTGTTTTGTTTACATTCCTACATGGAAATATGATGTGCATAATTCATGAGACCTCAGTATTAGGGTAGCTGAAGGGAATATGTGTGTGTGTGTGTGTGTGTGTGTGTGTGTATACACACACACACACACACACACACACACATATATGTATATGTATATATATATATGCGTGTATGTGTATGTATGTATATATATGTATATGTATCTGTGTGTATGTGTGTATATATATATATATATATATATATATATATATATATATATATGGAGAGAGAGAGAGAGAGAGAGAGAGAGAGAGAGAGAGAGAGAGAGAGAGAGAGGGAGGGAGAAAGTGAGGGCACAGGGTGAGTTGAAGATGAAGGGATGATATCTAAAAGAAATAAAATCAAATTAAGGGCTGAGAGAGGAATATATTGAGAGAGGGAGAAAGGGAGAGATAGAATGGGGTAAATTATCTCACATAAAAGTGGCAAGAAAAAGCAGTTCTGTAGGAAAAGAAGAGAAGGCAGGTGAGGGGGAATGAGTGAATCTTGCTCTCATCAGATCTGACTTGAGGAGGGAATACCATATACACTCAATTGGGTATCTTACCTCACAGGAAAGAAGGAGGAAGAAGATAAAAAAGGGGGGATGATAGAAGGGAGGGCAGATGGGGGAGGAGGTAATCAAAAACAAACACTTTCAAAAAGGGACAGGGTCATGGGAGAAAATGCAATAAAGGGGGATAGGTTAGGAAGGAGCATAATATAGTTAGTCTTTCACAACATGAGTATTGTGAATATGCATGTGGCCTATGTTGAATTGCTTGACTTCTTAGGGAGGGTGGGTGGGAAGGGAAGAGGGAAGAGAATTTGGAACTCAAAGGTTTAAAAACAGATGTTCAAAAACAAAAAAAAATAGTTTTTGCATGCAACTAGAAAGTAAGATACACAGGCAATGGGGTATAGAAATTTATCTTGCCCTACAAGAAAGGAAGGGAAAAGGGGATGGGAGGGGAGTGGGGTGACAGAAGGGAGGGTTGACTGGGGAACAGGGCAACCAGAATATATGCCATCTTGGAGTGGGGGGGAGGGTAGAAATGGGGAGAAAATTTGTAATTCAAACTCTTGTGAAAATCAATGCTGAAAACTAAATATATTAAATAAAGTAAAATAAAATAAAATAAATAAAAATGGTTATCTCATTATTCCTCTGTGTATTTTAAACATCTTTTCAGAGATATTTTTTTTCCTTTGAGGTGAACTTAAATTCACCACACAAATTTTGATATGGTGTTTCTGTGTCTTCATGTTGTTATAATTGGTTATCTGGTTTCTTTTTTGACTGACTCATTTTTCAAGATATAGTTACTTAATCATCATTTAAGTCTATTTTTTTCTGTTTCTGATACAATATACTATTTTCATTATGTCAGTAAGGATGACTTTGATATTTCTAACTTTTTGGCATTTAAGATGACTTCTTTGTTCCTTAGCACATGACATCTCTTTGGTAAATGGTATGGTGCTCAGAATACAAATATTCTTTAACATTCCCATTTAGAAGACAACATACATTTTTCAAATTTAGCTTTTCTAGTCTGCTCACTGCTCTATTGTCATTTCTCTTTGATTTATCCTGAATTCAGAAAATATTAATGTTTCCTACAAACATTGTTTTCTAATTAATTTCTTTTTTATGTTTAATTAGATTTTATTTCAGGAATTTAGATGCTCTATTATTGGTAAATATGAAGTTTAAATATATTATTTTACTGTCTAAGCTGTCATTGAACATAATGTAGTCTCACTGTTCATTTCTCATGGGTTTTAAATATTTAGTGTCAGTTTATTATTTCTTGATTTCCATTACTTTTCTGTAATTAACTAAAGCATAGTAAGTTTTGCTCTAGCCCATCACTTTCATTCCATGTGTCTTTGCTTTTAATGTGTTTCTTGTATGTAGTGAATTGTTGGTTATTGTTGTTTTATCCATTCTACCATTCTCTTTGATTTTATTAGAGTAATGAATCCATTTACATTCAAGGTTAGAATTATTAGGTTTGGATTTTCCTCTGTTAGATTCTTTTATAGTGATCTTTTCCTTTTCTCTTAGCCTCAGTAACTACAACTGAATTTGCTTGAACTAATTTGATCTGTCTTTTCCCAAAGGCTCTCCTTCCAGTTCTATTTAGTTGATCAGAACATCATCCCATTCTCCTTCCAATATTGACCCTTACCTGATTTTACTGCAGCCACCTAGAGTTGTGAAAAGAATGCCGAACAAATTAGCTCTTCTTTCTACATACTTGTAATGGTAATATAAATGGGAAGATCTTTCCCATACATTAATAGACCCATGTGACCTTCCTGGGTCACATGGAAGCCTGAGTCACATGAACCTGTGGTGGGAGGAGTTTGCCTAATGGGTGGAGCAGGAAGGGATAGACCAGTAATTTGGAGGTTGTTGCAGCTTGGGGAGAGAGGAGACAGAGAGAGCAGCAGGTAGTGTAGGTGAGAAAGGGGCATTTCGCCTAAGGGAACTTGGTTTGTGGGAAGGCCCAATGGAGAGAAGGCTTGGGTATGCCTGTGCCCCCTGCATTGATAACGTATATAGATTTCTTTGTTGCTATGATGGATGTGGCTTTCTGGTGTTTGAGTAAATGTTCTGATTCTGCCTTCAATAAAGAGAGTCTGTTATATTTTGCAATTCAGAACTATGCCAACATATTCATAGACACCATAGGCACTGTGAGTATCACATTGGTGCTACAATACTCAAACCGAATAAATTAAACTGTCTGAGGTCTTTTCCTTACTTGAAAAATTTCCCTGCGCTAATCCCCCCCCCAATATATAATAGTGCATATGTTTTTTAGTCCATGGGATATTAATTCAAACATTTGAAACATTTGCCTTCTCTTGAATCTTTTAGTAACCATCAGTACTTTAGTCACTTATATCATTTTGTCCCTTGATGATCCTACTTTATTTTATTTTTTAAACTCTAGATCACTTTTTAACAATAGCCTTGTGATAGGATCACTATCTTCAAGAGTTCCTCCCTCTCTCTGCCACATAGGTTTTCCTTGAAAAGCATAAAACAGTTTCCTTGAGACTTGATTTGGTAGGGGCTAAGGCTCAAGTTGTACGTTTCTGAAATCTCCTGGTGAGTTCTTACTATATATGACACTTCTTGGTGATCTAAAGACATACAAATGCCCATAACAAGTAAGGGCCTTTTGGATTTCTTGAATTTCCTAAGATCCAGAGAGTTATTTCCACGGACCAGACATATTTCCACATGGAATTGATGGACATTGCACCTATTTTAGCTGAGTGTTGCAGTATTGTTATTAGATATGTTTTATAAGCAAAAATAAAAGATTTCCTTTTTAATTTTTTTGTTTATTCTATTTTTAAAATTTACTTAATAACTTTATCATAAATTTAAATGGAATAGCAAGTTGTACATAGGAGTGTTGCAGTTTTGTGTGTAATCATATTTTTAGAAATTATACTTTGTTATGGAAATGCTTGTTTTATCCCATAAATTAAAAATAGAAAATTTATGTAAATTTCTTTTTTTTTCCTTTTGTTCTTCCCTCTGAAAAACCAGGTTTTGATAAAAACCAACGGGGAATCAAATGGAGCTACTTGACTATACCCTCAAATCCAAATCACTCTGGCTCTCATTAAGTGGCCAGTAATAGATCCCAGCCCAAGCCTCACTTGCTCATTGTTTGGGTTTTGATAGCTCAGGGTAAGTGTAAATAGTAATTGTTTCTGTTAAGGTCTTCCCCTCCCCGATTGTTTCTTTTGTGTAGGCAAAGTTGGAGATTTTTTACCTCAATTCTTACCTAACCTTTAACTACTGAATGGGTATTGCCTCAGACAAACTGAGACCTGTGAAAGATCTTAGTTTAAAAAGGTCAGTCTCCCATTGCATCCTGGGCCATCACCAGTCATTCTGACTTATGTCTTGCCACTGGACTCTGATGATTGTGGAGAAGAGAGTGGGGCTGATTAATTTGCACAGCTCTGCCTTATAAGACACCACCCTCTTGATGTCACTGGTCCTCTTCAAGAATGAAAGATAAAGAACAGCAAGAAATTTGATATAGGTTAGAAATATGCAGTCATGAAAAACATTTTCATATGAGTCATGTTGTGAAAGAAAATGCAGACCAAAAAAGATCCCACCAAAATGAAATAAAAAACAGTATGCTTCAATCTCTATTCATATTCTGTAAGTTCTTGGTCTGGAAGTGGTATTGGTGTGACATTGGAGTGATATTTCTATGACATTGGCATGACCATGGTGTAATACTGTCATGACAGTGACATTATATCAGCATGATATTTGTGGAATATAGGCAAGATAATGTCATGACATTGATGTGACAATGGTGTGACAGTCTGATGACAATGTGATATTGGAAGGAGCTGGACAAAAATGTGACATAAAATATAAAGACTCAAATCCCTTTAAGAATGATGTAAAATGATGCTTCACTTGTGTGGGAACAGTTTAATGTTTAAGTAGGCAGGGAAAGATCTTTTACTTATTAAAAGCTAGAGAAGTGAATGTATAGGAACACAGTTTGAAGGCACCAAAGTGATAGATGTTCATGGTAAAGCCTTCAGGGCTGCAAACATGATGTATATTCCAGCTCATTTGTAAGTATCTCTTTTTTATGACTGAGGATAAAACTTTAAAAAAAGAAATCATATAAAAATTTGGAGACTGAGGCATTTTTAAGGACTACATATTTGATAGAGGAAATTTGGGGTGTTGTGAATTTGTAAATTAAACATAAATCTTTGATAGTAAGGATGTTCCATTTAATGTATAAGAACTTGGAAAAAGAACTAATAGATACTGGAGAGAAAAACAACATAGGAGCTCAAGGGGGGAGAATTGAAGACGCAGCAGGAGGGCTTCAAAGTTGCTCAGGTTTGAGCAGTTAGAAGCAGTCAACTCACAGTAGGCTTCAGCTCAGTGATTCTTGATTGTTGGGAGAGAGATTGATTTCATTGGCCAAGAGCTTTAGTGACAGCTATTGCCCTTCGATGCTACTTCCTCCCTTTTCATTTGTAGATAAAGAAGCTGGTGTCCACAAAGATTATGGGATTCACAAGGTTACTCAGAGAATTAATGGCCAGCCTGGAAAAATCTTTCTAAAAATTAGAGCTATGCTAAAGTTAAACCTGGGAAAGTAATAAGTTCTCCCTTCCTAAAGGCATTTTAAGTAGAACGTAGACGAACATTTGTCAAGTTATATGAAGTTGATGGAATTAATAAGCAGAATGGTTTCAGACAAACCTGAGAAGACTATAGAAAACCTAAGAACTCATGAAAAATGAAGTAAGGAAAACATCATACATAGTAGCAGCATTATTATAAGGATGATCAAGTATGAAAGACTTAGCTACTCTGATCAAGACAGTGATCCAATTCCAACAGAAACATGATGAAAAATGTTGGCCACCTCCAGAGAGAGAGAACCAATACACTCTCAATGGAGATTGAAGCATACTTATTTTTACTTTATTTTTCTTGTTTTATTTCTTTCTATTTTCTTACGCAACATGGATGATATGGAAATATGTTTTGCGTAGTTCTACATGAATTGTTGTTAAGTCATTTTAGTCATTTCCAACTATCCATGATTCCATTTGGGTTTTTTCTTGGAGTGGTTGGTCATTTCCTTCTCCAGTTCATTTCAAAGATGAGAAACCTAGGCAAACAAGGTTAAGTAACTTACACAGGGTCACGCAGTTAGTCAGTGTCTGAAGCCAGTACTGATGTCAAGAAAATGAGTCTTCCTGACTGTGAGACCAATATTCTATTAAGCAACTGCCTTCTCAAGGATGGGGTAGGGGCAGAGGGAAATGAAGGAGAGAATTTGGAGCTCAAAATTTTAGTAAATATTTTTTAATTATTTTACATGTAATTGGTTATAGTTAATGAAATAATATAATGATAAAAATAGAATTTATGGTCTTGCTTTATTTTTCATTGAAGCTTTGTGGTTTACTTTTGTTAGAGTTTATTATTAAGTGTAGTGTAATCTTTTCTAGGTTGTTGCCTCTTACTAAGCAGAGTACATCTGCTATTTTTAAAACCTTTTCTGATGGCCCAAATTACCAAAAAAGGCATATGGATGAAATTGAATTCTGAGATCTGGTCAAGCAAGAAGCAGTTAAGAGGACCACAGAGAAATGCGACTCTATTGAGTTCAAATCAAACTTACTATATGTTTCCACATTACTATGAAGAAGTCATTTAAACTGTCTAAGCCACAGTTTCCTTATCTGTATAATGGGCATAAAATATCAGTGTGCCCATCTCAAGCATTGTTATGGGAGTATCATATGAGATATATACATATGTATACACGTATATATATATATATATATACACACATACATACACACATACATATACACACATATACATATATACATATACACACACATAATATGTAAGCTGAGAGCTCTGTTACTATTGGAGATCTACTTAGTAGAATAAAAGAGAAAATTGTGGTTGGAAACTCATATGTACCCTACCATGTAGAATATGAAATGGTAAACCCTAGACATTTCACTGTGATCTAAGAAACTGTGTGGTTACTAAGTCTTCTTTCTGAGGACAAGAAGTAAATGCTGAGAGGGTGCTTCACAAATATGGAAGCTCAATAATAATAGTCATTCAAGCTCACAAATTAGCATGTGTCAGGATGTGCTGAGAAAAAACACTGAACATTGGCCTTTTTTCTCTTTTCCTTTTGTGCAGTTGTCATGAGACGTTCTATGTTTGTGTGCAGTGGCATCAGGAAATAACATAGAGAGTTTGCCAAATGTTGAGGTGGGCTGTAGAACCATCCCCTTTTTTTTTCTAGGAGTTTGAAATTCTTCTGCTCAGAGGCAGGGGTCTGTACCAAATGATTTGCTGAGACCCCTTTCAGTTCAATGATTTAGTTTGTTACCAGTAATGCATTAATATGGAGAAGTGCCCAGTGTCAGATGTAAATTAGCAGGGGCTACCAGCCCTCAGTGCTATCACAGCTACTGTGGCATGAGGGGATATAAGCGGAGGTGACAGGGAGGACTTCTCTGCCATGGGAGCAATATGGCTGATGGATCTAAGGAAGGCAGGGCCAAGTACTTGAGGGAAAGAGTCTCTCAGGTCTAAAATGAGAAAGACTTTCAGGGAAAGAAATCAGAGTACAGATGCTAAGGGGGGCTCTGGGAACTGTAATCAAGAAAGCTGAGCCGACCAGATTGAGACCAAGACCAGATAAACAGAGCTCAGAAAGTTGAGGAGCATAGAGCTCTGTAGATGCTGTTAGAAACTAAACAAAAACACCTCACTTAGCAATACTCTATCTCCACCAACCTTTGAATGACTCAATGTAGAAATGACCCTGGTGGGATGAAGACATCAAAGAGAGAAGGAAATGAATGGACTTCTAAGTAACTGGGTATTCCAATTTAATCAACCAGGAAAAGGAGAAGAAACTATAAGAGAAAATTAATGAAATAAAATGTTTTGATATATTTACTATTTCTCCACATAACTACCATTTCTGCAGAGTTGAATGACAATAACTAGGCATCTAGGTGATAGAATGTATAGACCTAGACCACTGGGTTCTAATTCAGGAATCCCTGAGTTCAAATATATCCTAAGACACTTACTAGCTGTGTGAATCCAGGCTTGTATCTTAACCTCTCTTAGCCTTGGTTTCCTCAACTGTAAAATTAGGAAGAAATAGCACTTACCTCACAGGGTTGTGGTGAGCATAACATTAAAGAATATTTGTAAAGTGCTTTGCAAACCTTAAAGCTTTATATAAATGCTAGTTGCTGTTGTTGTTAATCATTTATATTGCACCCGTAGGATCACAAAACAATTTTCTTGCTTCGCAAGAAAGTAATCCAGTGAGGTAGACAGCTCAAAAATTATAATCTCCATTGTATAGGACAGGGCTGTCCAACCTTAGGTTTTTATTGAAACAATAGACAATATATTTTGATTTGCCATTTTAGTGAGAGCTCTGTGGTACCTTGGCTTCATTTACTAAAGTATTTATGTAAATTTCTATGCTTGTAGGCCGCAGCATACATCACACCATGGGGCTGCAATGCAGCCTGAACACTGCATTTTGGACAGCCCTGGTACAGGATAAGGTGACTGAAATCCAGAGAGGTTCTATAACTTACCATAAGCCATGTTATCTAATGAATCATGAGTAGAACTCAGGTCTTCTTGAGTCCAGCACTCAAAATTTAATGGAAAATCCTTATACCCTTGTTGAATCTTTTAATTTGTAATGCAATATGATTCTGGTGCAGAAAAATTTAGGCTAATTATCCCTTTGGCACTATTTAGTTGGCATAAAATATTCTACTTTCAACCATAAAATAATAAAGAGATCACGCATAATAACACAGTCAGTAGAAACACAGTAAAATTATAATAACTGAGACAAATGTTTTAGAAATAGAACAGAACCCATGTGAAAGCACCATTAAGAATTTTTATAAATAAATTCACACTAATAATTGTCAGAATAAGTTCCACTCCTGTTGTGAACACTATCTCGTTTGTTCCTATATGCTATCCATGTTATAAAATGTGTCCAATCCAAACATTTTCAAGTTGTGTACAAATTTGGGGGGAATATTTAATTTGTATTATATTGAAGGCTTTTAATGGAAACACAAAGGTCAATCTAGGTCTTTAATGAGGGTTAATGTCATTGAAACTCTGGTTTAGTTTCCAGTTCAAGAAGCATATTTCTTGTGAAAGGTAAGGAGCTGATGATTTCATTATGTCATTACCTCCTGCCTCCCACCAGAGGTGGGTGGATAAAAAACGCAGATGTTCCTAGCAAGCATCAAAAGCAGGTACCATTGAGAAGGGAGAACATTCTGAATGAACAGAAACTGTAATGATTGAGAGATGAGGTCTGGAAAGGTAGATTTTACTATTTAATTCAATGTCCTATCTAACTGGATTGTATCCTGAAGGATTAGCCTTAAGGAAAGAACTAGTACAATCTGAGGGGTATCAATAGGTCTTTACCTATTGTCTTACCCCAGATAATTTGCCCCATTGGCCTGTAGCTGGGCCTGAAATTCCTAGATCACTTGGTAGGAGGCCAGTGTCACGAGATCAATGAATGTGTATTGGGTACTAAAGTACCTGAAGACTATAAAGGTGGGAGGAGGCTAGGTTATGAAGAACTTTGAATGACAAACAGAAAATTTTGTATTTGATCCTGGAGGCTATAGGGAGCCACTGGAGTGTATTGAGTATTGTAGGGACATAATTAGGAATATTACTTTAGTAGCTAAATGGAGGATGGAGTGGAGAGAGGCATGAGTCAGGCAGACCCACCATGTGTGAGGTGATAAGGGCCTGTACTAGAGTGGCAGAATGTCAGAGGAGAGAAAGGTCCATATTCGCCACATCCTGCAAATGTGAAACTGACAAGAATTGGCAACAGATTAGACTTGGGGGTTGAGAGATAATGAGGAGTCCAGCATGACTTCTAGGTTGTGAGCCTGAGGGACTAAAAGGATAATGTTGCCTTCTACAGTAATATGGAAGGCAGAAGGGTTAAATTTTAGGGGGGAAAATAATGAGTTCAATTTTGGACATATTGAATTAAGATGTTTACTGAACATCCAATTCAATATGTCTGAAAGTTTTAGGTTAGGTGTTCTTTTTGCCTTTTTTTGTATCCCTAGGGCTTGGGTCAGTCACAGTAAACATTTAATAAGTGCTTGTTGATTGAATGACAGGCACTTTAAGTCAAGTATAGGAGGTATTTAAGGACTAGCAAGATGTGGAACAGCCTGGGTGTTTACATCCAAGAGAAGCAAAGTTAGGGGAATAAATTTCAATTCAGGGAGTGGTAAGAAGGTCAGATTGGCATAAGTACTTGTGTGAAAGGAATACATGACTGAGCTCTAAAGAAGAACTGATTTAGAGCCCAGACAAAGGATTCTGATCCACTAGGCCAAAGGGAGTTTCAGCACTAAGCTGTATGGTACTCTTGAAAGCACTGTGGAAAATAAATCACTTTAATAAAATTTAAGGTATTGCTCATTTAACATATGAATAATTTGGTTACTGAAAGGGGCTGAAAATTATACTGGAAAACTGCCCTCATATCTTAGAACAAAAGGGTAAAATAGAAATTGAAAGTATCCACTGATCCACCTGAAAGAGATCCCAAAAGTAAAATGTCCAGATATATCATAACCAAATTTGAGAACTCCCAGGTTAAGAAGAAAATACTGAAAGGAGTCAGGAAGGAGTAATTCAAATCCTGTGGAGGCACAGTCAGGATCACACAAGATTTACTACCTATCACATTAAAAAAGCAAAAGGATTGGAATACAATATTCTAGAAAGCAAAGGAACTAGGATGATAACCATGAATAACATAACCAACAAAAATGAGTATAATTATAAGAGGAGAAAAAATGGACATTTAATAAAACACAAGAGTTCCAGATATTCCTAATGAAAAGAATGAAACTGAATAGAAAATTTGATATTCAAACACAAGATACAAGAGAGGAATAAAAGGTAAACATGTGTGAGAAATCATGAGAAATTTAATAAGATTGAACTGTTTATGTTCTCAAATGGAAAGATGGTAAACATTAACTCCTAAGGACTTTATCATTATTAGGGCAGTTAGAAGGAGTCTACATAGTGGTCATGAATGAAAGTTGATCATGCTAGAATGATCTCAAAAAAATGGACATGGCAGAAAGAAAGATGACTGGGAGGATGGGGAAGGGAGAGAAAGAAAAGGAAAAAAAATATTTCAAATAAAAGTGGTTCACAAGGAAGAACTTTTATAATGGAAGGGAAAAGGGAGTGGATAATGCTTGAACCTCATTCTCATCTGAACTGGTTCAAAAAGGGAAGACTATACAAACTTAGCTGTAACTTGTTGTATGCTGGTAAGGGGAAGAAGAGAAGAGGAAGCAGGCCGAGGTAATTGATAGTTTCCCCCTTTAACTGTTATAGTGCTTGGTGAGGGGAGTGGGAAGGCAAATTAGGCAACATATTTGTGAAGTTTACAACTAGAAGTGACTACTTGACACAATGCAGGCATTACCCTTATAGATATGACATCCTTGAAGGTGTGTGTGTATACACATTACGTATTCTCTCTGCTTACAGATTTTGCTTATCCACATACCAACTCTTTTGTAAAAATCTTATTTTGAACACTATCCCTTGTATCTTAACCATATTTTAAAAATCAAAAAAAGTAATCATTTCAAATTTGAGTTTTTATTTGCTAGCTTCCAAATATTCTTCCTTGGTTTCTTTTGGGAGTTTTAAGAAATGTCACATATATTTCTCTGTCTCTCTGTCTGACTTTGTCTCTCTGTCTCTATTTTTCTCTTTATTTCTCCCACTCTCTGCTTCCTTCCATATATTAAACAGTATTTTTTATCCAAATCCTTTTTCTCTAATTAAAAATTAGTTTTTATGGGGGTGGAACCAACATGGCAGGGTAGAAGCCAGGCCCTTATTGAGCTCTCTCCCCAAATTCATTAAAATACCTGTAATAAATGACTCTAAACAAATTCTAGAGCAGCAGAAGCCACAAAATGACAGAGTGAAGCAGATTTTCAGCCCAAGACAATCTGGAAGGCCAACAGGAAGGTTCTATCACACCATGTTCAAAGCAGAGTGCAGACCAGCCTGGGGCTTGCAAGCACAGATGGGACTGGAGCAGACCTCAGGGAACTGAATTGCTGGCAGCTGAGGCAGTTGGCACACTTCTTAACCCACAAATGATGCTTCAAAGGTCAGTGGGAAAGTTCTCTTACCTTGGTGAGAGAGGAGTGGTCTGGTCATAGCTCCAGCCCCAGGGCAGTGTCAGTCATGGGCCAAGATGTGGCTGCTTCTGGAGTGCTGGCTGCTTCTGGAACTCTTGGCCTACAGATGGTGGGAGAACCGAGTGGCTGATCTGGGTTGCAGTCCTGGGTGGTGGTCCTGGGGTGAGAAAGAGTACAGGTGTGGTGGAGCTGGGGGTAGCTGTGGAGAGGGAACCTGCCTCACAATTCCAGGGCAGAAAAGGTGCCTGTGGTTGCTCACAGACCAGAGCACAGGCCAGGAGAGGAACAAACACCTCTCTTTTGATCATACCATTCTGGAGGAACTGAAAATGTACAGGTCCCTAGAGATATGTCTGAAAACATTTGCACAAAACCCCTGAAACTTGGGGCAGTACACCCTCTACTTAACAAAGAGCTTAAAAGTCAAATAACTGGATGGGAAAATGTGCAAACAGCGGAAAAGACTAAGACTGTAGAAGGTTACTTTCTTGGTGAAAATGTTTTCTAACACACTTACTGATGAGGAAGATTAAGACATGCCCTACAAGAAAGGAAGGGAAAAGGGGATGGGAGGGGAGTGCGGTGATAGAGGGGAGGGCTAACTGGGGAGCAGGGCAACCAGAATATATGCCATCTTGGAGTGGGGGGGGAGGGTAGAAATGGGGAGAAAATTTGTAATTCAAACTCTTGTGAAAATCAATGCCGAAAACTAAATATGTTAAATAAATAAATTTAAATTAAAAAAAAGACATGCAGCCAGAAGAAGACAACGAGGTCAGGGCTTCTACATCCAAAGCCTCCAAGAAAAATATGAAATGGTCTCAGGCCATGGAAGAACTCAAAAAGGACTTTGAAAGAAAAGTAAGAAAAGTGGAGGAAAAATTGGGAAGAGATATGAGAGTAATGCAAGAATGTCATGAAAAACAAGTCAACGACTGGCTAAAGGAGACCCAAAAAATGCTGAAGAAAACAATAGGCTAAGCCAAATGGCAAAAGAGGTCAAAAAAGCCAAAGAGAAGAAGAATGCCTTGAAAAGAAGAATTGGCCAAATGGAAAAGGAAGTCCAAAAGCTCACTGAAGAAAATAATTCCTTAAAAATTAGAATGGAGGGGTGGAGCCAAGATGGTGACTTGAAAACAAAGGCTCACTTAAGCTCTCCCCCAAATCCCTTGAAACACCTGTAAAAAATGACTCTAAAGAAATTCTAGAGCTACAGAACCCACAAAATAACAGAGGAAAACAAGTCTCCAGCCCAAGATGGCCTCAATGGTCGCTGGGAAGGGTCTATTGCACTGTACTGGGAGCTGAGCACAGCCCAGGGTGAGCCACCCCAGGACAGACCAGGCTAGGAGTAGACCTGGCAAAGCAGACCTCAAGGCCCTGAATCACTTAGCTGTGGCAGTTATCAGACTTCTCAGGTCAGTGGGAAAACTGCTAGATCTGGGTGAGAGAAGTACATTATCTGGCCCCAGCAGCAGGAAGCCCCTGGCCCACACAGGGGGAGGAAGCAAGCAGCTGATCAGAGTGGGATTGCAGGAATCACTTTTCTGGAACAGAAGCAGGGTTCTCTTGCTTTGTCCTACTTAGATCTGTATCATGGTGCTGGTTGGTGGTTTTTGGAGGAGGAGGAGTGCTGGTATGGCAGAGCTTGTGGTGACTGTGGAGAAGGAGTCCGCCTGGTAGTTACATGGCAGAAAGGAGTACTTGCACTCACAGGTCAGAGCACAGACCAGGAGAGGAGCATCATACCACCTCAGAATAAAAGTAGCTCTGAAAAGAGTAGCACAAAACCCCTGAAGCTTGGAACAAAGCACTCTCCACTCTGAAAGCAGTCATACCCTGACAAAGAAGCTCAAAAGTCAAGTAATTGACTGGGAAAATGAGCAAGTAGCATAAAAGGACTCAGACTATAGAATCTTTTTTTGTGCCAAAGAAGATCAAAACATACAGCCAGAAGTAGTCAACAAAGTCAAAGAGCCTACATCAAAAGCCTACAAGAAAGATATCAGTTGGGCTTAGGCCATGGAAGAGCTCAAAAAGGATTTGAAAAATCAAGTAAGAGAAGTATAGGAAAAATTGGGAAGAGAAATGGGAGTGATGCAAGAAAATCACGAAAAACAAGTCAACAACTTGCTAAAGGAGAACCCCCAAAATTTTGAATACTGAAAAAATAACACCTTAAAAATAGACTAACCCAAAAGGCAAAAGAGCTTCAAAAAGCCAATAAGCAGAAGAATGCCTTAAAAGGCAGAATTAGCCAAATGGAAAACAAAGTCCAAAAGACCACTGAAGAAAATACCACCTTAAAAAGTAGATTGGAGCAAGCGGAAGCTAGTGACTTTGTCAGAAACCAAATCTGGCCTCAGACACTTGCTAGCTGTGTGACTCTGGGCAAGTCACTTAATCCTGTTTGCTTCTGTTTTTTTGTTTATAAAATGAGCTGGAAAAATGAAATGGAAAACCAGTCCAGTATCTTTGCCAAGAAAACCCCAAATAGGATCATGAAGAATCAGATACAACTGAAATGACTGAACAACAATAACCATCCACAGTTCCTTACATAAATTAGGAACTCAAAAATTTATAGAATAATGTTAAAGAAATTAAATCAGCAGAATTTTTCAACTGATTAGATGTAGGATGAGAGAAAATTTCAAGAGAGATTTCAGGAGCATCATAATCTCCAAGAAATTTGAGTAGCATCAGATATGTGAGAAAAAAGAAATAAAAATATTTAGAAAAGGATATGGCATATTATTCAATCAATTTCCCTCTAAAATATTTTTAATTTATTGAAATAATACATAATGAAGAACAAAATTTATACCAATGCTTTCTGATGATTTCATTCATAAGTATAATCAATACAAGTTAATTGACATAAAATGCTCAGAAACTGCCTCAGTCAGCAAACATCTAACTTACTTGCCAGAGAAAAATGAGTGCCAAAGGAAATCTAATTAAAAATATATTTTTATTTTTAAAATATTATTAAGACTTATGATGAATAACTATGCATAGTACCATCTCCTATAGCGGAGGAAAGCAGAGAAAGATTCAAAAAATCATAATTTAAATAAAATTTTGGAAGATACTAAGCACAATTATCTCAAGGGCATTCAAGAATGAAAAAAGAAGGTAAACTGCAGATAGAAGAAAAACAGAAAAAGTTTTACCCAAAACATTTTAACAATCTGTTTCCTCCATCAAAGAAAGTGAAATCACCACACTTGGACCCTAACATGATGGTCCCAAGGTGATGACAGAGGAGGCAAAAATTACACCAAAGAGAACAAAAGCAAGACAGATAGTTGGATTGGATCAAGTAAACATGTGTAGAGGATATGTATCATGCTAGGGGCAATATATTTGTAAAAGTATTGCTACAAGGCACCTGAAACAGGTAAAGCACCAAAGAAATGAAAAAAAAATCTCAGAGCTTATTAACGTAAAGCAGTACCTGAGAACATCAGTAACTCATATATATGCATACTCTCCCATCTATACAAAATCTTTGTAAGATTCATTCCTACATGAATTGAGAGTAACTTTATAAAGGAATCACTAGGAAATAAATAAGCTGTCACAAACTATATTTAAAAATGAACCACATCATTACCATCTCATAATTAAAAGTCCTTAAAAATATGAAATCCCATTGTACTTATAACTGTTTGATTATAGAAATGTATTTTATTCAGTCCAACAATATCCCTTCTTATGGGTTCTTTTACAGCAAAGTGTCTCCCATTTGTAGATCAAGATCCTTCAAGATTCTTTACAAGAAATCACATCTGAAATAACCCTCTTCATTGACCCTTTCATAAATAACTTCAAATGAAGGTATGGAGATAACTTCAACATGGAGACATATATATATATATATATATATATATATATATATATATATATATATACACACACATGCATACATATACATACATATATGTAGGTCTGTGTATGTATTTGCATGTGTGTGTATATTCACTACATTAACTATTGTGATAGAGGAGATAGCAATAGATGATCCCAGAAGGCAGATTCCCTGTGACTCATAAGGTTCTTTTCATGAATGACATTGCACAGATTGCATCAAGCCCCAGGACATTTGAGTACAGCCTGAAGAACGTTGATATCACTCAAAGCAGTTTTACCTGTACATCACACACATATACACACACACACCTACACACAGAAATGAAGACTGTGCATTGATTATATTTCAACACACATTTGCATGGATATCCTATTAAGCCTATCCAACAATACATACATACATACATATATATATACATATACATATAAATACATACATATACGTATATATTCAGTCAGTATAAATAGACAGTGTAGTGGGCCTTGAGTCAAATTACAGGGCCCCTTATTGGCTCCAAACTTCCCATCAAATGAAAAGATCATCTTTACTAGTGTTGATAAATGGCAATGAGATCATAGCTATCATTGCCTCAGAAGAGTTCAAAATCATTATCACATAAAAGCAAAAGAAGAGGCCTAAGGTGTGTGTGAGCAGGTTATAACTCACAACCAAATAGGAACTTCAATGAAAAACATGAGTAAAGGACATCATCACGGAATTTTACCATAGGAAAGAAGATGGATTGGTCATAGAACAGGAAGGGACAATATGGGAACAGAGTACTCCATTGGTATCCTCATGATATGGAGAGAAATTGAGGAAGGTCTTCTACACATTGGACCGAGCACTGTTATGAATTTTGGAGAGAACACTGACACAAGTTATAGAGAATGAACAACCATGAATGTGTTATAATTAATGTTATTAGAAAGAACTCTCAAAATAAGATCACAGATCCATTTGAATAGTGAGAGGCAATATGGGTAGTGGATAGAATGTTAGAATGGGCAGTCAGTAAAACATGGGTTCAAATCCTGCCTTTGAAAATTATTAGCTCTGTGGCCAAAGGGATTTCATTTTACCTCCCTGTGTCTTAGGCATCTCACTTCAACTATAAGTCATAGATGAGACATAATCTGCATTTGTTAAGAGAGTTCACAAGTCCTTAAGATATATGGAATAAGCAAGAACTATGACATTTTTGGAATATATAGTGTAAATTCTGTGCCTGAGTTATCACAAATTACAACTAGAGGGGCGGAGCCAAGATGGCGGCTGGTAAGCACGGACTAGAGTGAGCTCCGTACCCGAGTCCCTCCAAAAACCTATAAAAATGGCTCTGAACCAATTCTAGAATGGCAGAACCCACAGAACAGCAGAGGGAAGCAGGGCTCCAGCCCAAGACAGCCTGGATGGTCTCTGGGTGAGGTCTATTCCACACGGAGCTGGGAGCTGGGAACGGAGTGGAGCAGAGCCCAGCCTGAGCGGCGTGGACGATCCAGACCAGAAGCTGGGCGGAGGGGGCCCTAGCGCCCTGAATATGTGAGCTGCGGCAGTTACAAGACTTCTCAACCCACAAACACCAAAGACTGCGGAGAAGGTTAGTGGGAAAAGCTGCGGGAGTGGAAGGAGTTCCCGGTTCGGCTTCCAGCCCCGGGGGCAGCAGAGGTGGGGCAGCTACTGCTGCTGCTGCTGCTTCCGGCTCCAGGCCCACCTGGTGGGAGGAATTAAGTGGTGGATCAGAGCAGGGGTGCACAGCCTGCCAAAGATCTGAGCCCAGTTCGGGTTGGGGGTCCTTGGGGAAGGAGGAGTGTGGCTCTGACAGAGCTGGCACCTCCCCCCCAAACGTAGAACATAGAACTCTTTAGTCTACAAGCAGTCATAACCCACTGAAAAACTCAAGGGTCAAGTTAGTTGGTTGGGAATATGGCCAGGCAGCGAAAACGCGCCCAGATTCAGTCTCAGACTTTGGATTCTTTCTTTGGTGACAAAGAAGACAACAAAGTCATAGAGCCTACAACCAAAGCCTCCAAGAAAAACATGAACTGGCCCCAGGCCATAGAAGAACTCAAAAAGGATTTGGAAAAGCAAGTTAGAGAAGTAGAGGAAAAATTGGGAAGAGAAATGAGAAGGATGCGAGAAAACCATGAAAAACAAGTCAATGACTTGCTAAAGGAGACCCAAAAAATACTGAAAAATACCCTGAAGAAAACAACACCTTAAAAAATAGACTAACTCAAATGGCAAAAGAGCTCCAAAAAGCCAATGAGGAGACGAATGCCTTGAAAGGCAGAATTAGCCAAATGGAAAAGGAGGTCCAAAAGACCACTGAAGAAAATACTACTTTAAAAATTAGATTGGAGCAAGTGGAAGCTAGTGACTTGATGAGAAATCAGGATATTATAAAACAGAACCAGAGGAATGAAAAAATGCAAGACAATGTGAAATATCTCATTGGAAAAACCACTGACCTGGAAAATATATCCAGGAGAGATAATTTAAAAATTATTGGACTACCTGAAAGCCAGGATCAAAAAAAGAGCCTAGATACCATCTTTCAAGAAATTATCAAGGAGAACTGCCCTGATATTCTAGAGCCACAGGGCAAAATAGAAATTGAAAGAATCCATCGATCGCCTCCTCAAATAGATCCCAAAAAGAAATCTCCTAGGAATATTGTTGCCAAATTCCAGAGCTCCCAGATCAAGGAGAAAATACTACAAGCAGCCAGAATGAAACAATTTGAGTATTGTGGAAACCCAATCAGAATAACCCAAGATCTGGCAGCTTCTACATTAAGAGATCGAAGGGCTTGGAATGCGATATTCCGGAGGTCAATGGAGCTAGGATTAAAACCTAGAATCACCTACCCAGCAAAATTGAGTATCATGTTCCAAGGCAAAATATGGAGCTTCAATAAAATAGAGGACTTTCAAGCTTTCTCAGTGAAAAGACCAGAACTGAATAGAAAATTTGACTTTCAAACACAAGAATCAAGAGAAGCATGAAAAGGTAATCAAGAAACGGAAATTGCAAGGGACTTACTAAAGTTGAACTGTTTTGTTTACATTCCTACATGGAAAGATGATGAGTATGATTCATGAGACCTCAGTATTAGGGTAGTTGAAGGGAATATGCATATATATATATATATATATGTATATATATGTGTATATATATATGTATATGTTTATGTATATATATAAGTGAATGTGTATGTATATATATATCTATGTGTATATGTATGTATGTGTACATATATATATATATATATATATATATATATATATATATATATATATATTTGTAAAAGAGAGAGAGCAGACACAGGGTGAGTTGAGGATGAAGGGAAGATAGCTAAAAGAAATAAAATGAAATTAAGGGATAAGAGAGTAACATACTGAGAGAGGAGGATAGGGAGAGATAGAATGGGGTGGATTATCTCGCATAAAGGTGGCAAGAGGAAGCAGTTCTATGGGAGGAGGGGAGAGGGCAGGTGAGGGGGGAATGAGTGAACCTTGCTCTCATCAGATTTGGCCTGAGGGGGAATACCATACATACTCAGTTGGGTATCTTACCCCACAGGAAAGAAGAGGGAGGAAGATAAAAAAAAATAAAAGGCGGGGGGATGATGGAGTGGAGGGCAGATGGGGGTGGAGGTAATCAAAACAAACACTTTGGAAAGGGGACAGGGTCAAGGGAGAAAATTCAATAAAGCGGGACGGGTTGGGAAGGAACAAAATGTAGTTAGCCTTTCACAACATGAGTATTGTGGAAGGGTTATACATAATAATACATGTGTGGCCTAGGTTGAATTGCTCATCTTCTTAGGGAGGGTGGGTGGGAAGGGAAGAGGGAAGGGAATTTGGAACTCAAAGTTTTAAAATCAGATGTTCAAAAACAAAAAAAGTTTTTGTATGCAACTAAAAAATAAGATACACAGGCAATGGGGCACAGAAATTTATCTTGCCCTACAAGAAAGGAAGGGAAAAGGGGATGAGAGGGGAGGGGGGTGATAGAGGGGAGGGCTGACTGGGGAACAGGGCAACCAGAATATAAGCCATCTTGGAGTGGGGGGGGAGGGTAGAAATGGGGAGAAAATTTGTAATTCAAACTGTTGTGAAAATCAATGCTGAAAACCAAATATGTTAAATAAATAAATTGCATTTAAAAAAAAAAATAAAAAAAAAAAAGACAACTTACGAACCACTGTCCAGGAGGTGAGTGCTTTGGAAGGCCAGTTGAATGACTGTGAGCGATATTGGAGCCCTGGCCACCAGGTCCAGAATCTTCCTCCTGGTGAGTGCCCCACCATATCCATATTGAGCCCATCCTTGAAGTTCAGGGCCTTGCTCTCTGCTCCTACCACCCACCCTCCCAAAAAGATGCCCTGTGAAAATTTAGATTGTATATTTATTAGTTCTGCACGATGTGCTACTAAGGGGCAGAGTTCCATAGGATCTCCTTTATTTATATTTCTGTTCATTCGTTTATCACTCATTCATGTATTCATTTGTCACTGGACCTGTGATTTTATTGATGTATTGTGCTATTGAACTCCCAATAAATGACTGATAACGGTTAAAAAAAAAACAAAACAAAAAAAAAACAAATTACAACTAGATATGCCAAAATAATAATGTTTTATTCTTCTTCCTGACTGTATGCCTATTTTCAGATTTTGAATTCCACTGGAGGGTCCTACTAAGCCCCAGTTGCTCACTAAGGACCCTGAGAGAGCATCACACATGCAACACATTACTGCACTTAATACCATTTGACAATTATGATGACATATGGTTAGAGAACTGAAGTTAGTTGACCTTGGTCACCAGCTCCCTTTTAATTCACTACATTGTCACTTCTCAGACATGATTTAAAGCACTAACCTGGGGCTCAAGAAAGAAAAGTGGGAATTGGAGAGATCTACTTTAACTTCAAGGAGACAGTAGTGCTGTACCAACCCATCACACCTAATTTAATGCAATTAAGCATGATTGGCACTTTCTTTTCAGGAAGGAATTAGAGCCAAGCTGGAAAGGAGAAAGAATAACTTTTCCCTCTTCAACTAGACAGTGTTCCCTGGGGCAAAGTTGAGCTAATTAGCAGAACAAAATGTAGACAATAAAGGAGAATGCCACTGTCAACTGATGCTACTTTCTTTATTATCATAACTGCCATGATGTCCCTCCATTTAGAACTATGGAAAACTCTTATTGGGCTTGGGGAGGGAGGGTGGCATTTCAATTGGATGAGATTTGTTTCAAACATTTCAAACCTGACACAAAATGTCAATCAACTGCATACAGGTAATGAAATCAATCTATTGTCTTTCAGTGCAATAGACAGTATTGCTCAGAGTTTTTCACTTTTTTCCTGACACAGCCAAAATTAAATAGTAATTTATTGTCAGGGTGCTAAAGGGAAGCTTATCAACTCAAAAGACATTCTTTCCCAGAATGACTTTTCCCCCATTGAAAAAACTCTTGAAAAGCCTTACAATTTTCTAACATTTTAATCAATGTTAGTAGTAACTCATTTCCATTTGCCATTTTTATTGCCTACCATTCTGATGCTTCCAGATCCATTTATTTTATAAAACCATCTCCTAAGGTATGGAAGGGTTATGATCTGCATCAGTTGTGACAGTAACCTCACTGATGAAATAAGAGCTCTTTGGCAGCATTGAAGTATCCTTCCAAGCTAAAATTATGAGCTAGAGAATCATTCATTCATTCAAAAAGTATTTACTCAAAAGCTATTAAATTTTGAAAATAGGGGATACAAAGACAATAAATAAATAAATAATACTTGGCCTCAAGGAGCTTAGATCTTATTGGGGATAAATAGCATGCATACAAATAAGAAAATGTGAAATATATGCAAAGACAAGGCTAAATAATTGAGTAATGATAATACCTAGGTGGATAAAAAATATTCTGAACCCTGAAAGAACTTTGGTGAAGGAGAAGAAGGAGTACAGTTCAAGCACTGGGGCAGCTTATGCAAAGACATAAAGATGGGAGATTAAATGCAGTCTATGTGGAATGATGACTAGGCTAGTAGAGTAAATGAAGGGAAGTAATTTAAATCCAAACTAAGCATTGCCTCTGACCAGGGAAGCAACACAGATACATGTGCAGAGATCTCATTCCCAAAGTCACAAGTGCACATGGCTCTGCCATGAAAGCTTCAGAGTAGTTGTAAACTCAAAATGGGGAGAACAAGCTTTTGGAGTCCTGGGAACCATAAGCTGCCAGTTTAGATGTAGCTTGGACCAGATCACTCCAGGGATTAAAAGTCTTTAATATCCCATCTTGAGAATCATAGAGGATCTTGAAGACTCAGTACACAAAACCTCAACATTCAAGGGATGTGGCTAAGCCCAGGAGAAGGAGGTCATCCCAAGAGCACAGGTGGTAAATAGTGAGACTAAATAAGGCCACCCACTCTACCCAAAAGCACAGTGGGGTGCTAAGCCTAACCCTGGCACAAAGCCCCACTTTAAGAATTAAAGTAGGAAAATGAGTAATCTAAAGAAGACAAGTAGCATTATGAAAGATTGTATTGTACCATAGAAGTATTGTAGAATGAAAATTCTCCAAAACCAGCTTAGAAAAAGAGAGTAGCTACATAACTATTGGAAGCAGTGAATTAAAGGAAAATTGAGTTTCTGCAGAGACTACAAGCACACTGAGAATAAATGAAGCCAGAGATAAAGAATGAAAAAAAGGTCTGTAAAAAACAAATTAGGAGAATAAATAACTTAGAAGAGACAGCTGCAAACCTTACTCAAATAACTTACTATCTGACACTAGAATAGGACAAAAAAAATCCATGACTCCATGACAGCAAAAATGTAAGAGCAAAATCAAAAATCTGAAGACAGAAGAAAAAAGTAAGATAGCTTACATAAAAAAACTGATTTGGATTATAGCTCAAGAGAACTTTATTTAAGAATCCTTGGGGACTTCCAGATTACACGAGCAATAAGATGGAGGACTCCACATTTCTTTATTCCCATGACCTCTCAAATGTCTTCAAAACAGGAATTATATACCAAAGATAAAGCAATTTAAGCTGTCTCTGTGGTCAAGGACATCTAGATTCCAAAAGAATGATTTAAAAAACCCCAAATACATGAACTGATGCTTATTGATCCTGAACTCACATAGCATTCCTCCCCTACCTACCACGCTACCACCATCAAAGCTACACTAGTAGATTCAAGAACACAACACAGGCTTACAATAAAATCCATTCCATGCCCATGCCTCCCTCTTTCCAGTGCTATAGAGACCTCAACTCTACACTGTGGAAATTTTCCTTGACTACAACTAAGGTCCAGGTCGCAACAGCTCCTCAGGAGTAGAAGTTTGCTGAGGGACACAACCCTATAACACGAGAATTGCAAAGCTCTGAACTACAAGTGTATATTAGGAAGGCAGAATTTATGATTTCAAAGAGAATCTCATATGTGCCTAAAAGGTCCAGAACCGCAGGATATAAGGAATTCTCTAGGCAGAAGGCAGGAGAACTAAAGCATGTATTTACACTCCACAATAACAAGCCCACAAACCAGCGTCCCCATTTTGATATTTTCATCAAAACCTTCCAGGCCTAATAAGTCCGCCTTATAAGGGTAACCAGAAGGCCACAGAGAAGCGAGATGGTATAAGGCAAAATTGTATACATGCTTCCCCTCTACGGTAAGAAGATTACCCACTAGCCTCTAGTCAGCTCTGCTACCGGCAGCTCAGCTTCGGCTGTAGGTGTCTCTGGCTCCAACCGGAAAAGGAAAGGAGGATCTGCAAGCTGTCCTCTCCCCTCTTATAGAGTTTTTGACATCATCAAGCGCTGCCTGAATGACCAGGGCCGATTGGTTCTTGACTTGGCCCCTCCCCCAGCGTAGACCACGTTAACACACCTCCCCTCAGCCAGCGCCACGATTCATCACACAGGAAGCTCTGGTCCTGCCCCGGAAGAGCAAGCCCCAGCGTCCAGGGAAGCTCAACGAGGCAAGCTGAGTAATTCAAAGATAACAAAGTCCATTCTTGCTACACTCCACCCCTCACAATGTTCTAGGATGCACAATCCAATCATAATTCAAATTAAATTATATATCCTAGAACATTGTGATCCAATTATGCAGGAAACTAAAACATATCATTCACAATAAAGCAAAACATATCATTCAGTGACATTCCCAAATATTGGTTTACGATTCAAATGTGATCCACCCCTAGATCCCAGCCAGATAATGTCTTCAATCAATCATCCCAAAATAATTATTAATAATTCAAATGTCTACCCCTAGATCTTCGTATCCATTACATAGGATCAATAATATCATAACAATAAAACAATATAGCAAGGATAACACAAAATAAGTACACAGAACACTATCATCATCCCCCCCTCAAACAATTGGGGCTCAAAATCTTGGGGTAATGGGTGAAGGTCTCATTTTCCATAGCTTCTTCTTGCTGAAATTGGATGTAGAGGTGTCCCTGCCCCAAAGAGTCCAATTCCAGAGTTCAGTTCTTTAGCAAGCTGGCAGGAATTCCAAGAATGCTACGTACTTAGGCAGTCACCGGAAACTGCAGGGTGCTTAAACCTGCAGGAGACAGAACTAGCGACAAGGTTAACTAAAACAGAACAAAAAGAGTAGGCAAGTATGGGCTATTATCCTTTAAATAAAATCATCTCCAGTTTAGTTGAAATTTCAGTTATGCAGAGATCCAATATCAGAGCCAAACTCAGATGGGAAATGTTTCTTTTTAAACGGAACACAATGAGGAAACTAAGCCAAGAAGATCCCACCCTAGATGGAGACCAGGATTGTCCTCCCAGCCTTTCCCCAGATGTACAAGGAAAACCAGGAGGATCCCATCCTAGATAGACTAGGATTGTCCTCCCAGACTTTCCCCAGATGTACAAGGGAAACCAGGAGGATCCCATCCTAGATAGACTAGGATTGTCCTCCCAGACTTTCCCCAGATGTACAAGCTTTCATCCGTTAATCACACAAAGTCACCTTCCCTCTGAGTGGCTTGTGTCAATTACCAGCATCAGCCATACCTGTGGGGTCCGTGAATCTAATATTATAGCCCTGTTCACGGTAAAATATATGGTTCAGGGGCACGATTTGGTAATTATCTTCCCCTGAATAGACAACTGTTATAGTGTTGTTCTTCCCATGGGCTATGACTTCTGCAGCCTTTGGAATATCATCTGGCTTCCGTTTTACCCATACCTTAGCTCCCAACTTTATTCTATCAATGGAGCAAGCCCCTTTTGCCCCTCTAGTAGTTATTTTGGGAGGAGGGTCAGTTTTCACAAAGGGTATTTTTTCACAGGGGATAATAATCACTTGAACTATCCTATCATTCCTACCAAATTGTACAGGTTTTTCACCCAAATTCTAGAGTGTCACAACAATTTCTTTTTGATAATTCAAATCTATCACTCCAGCCAATACATGTACTCCTTGAGCTGCTAATCCTGGTTTAGGTAATATCTGTCCAAAATGATTCTTGGGGATTCTCATACATACTCCAGTAGGGATTTTTCTTATCTTTTTCCTATTCAACCTAAAATTCTCTATACAATGTAAATCATATCCTGCCGAATCAGGTGTTCCTGGATATGGTAGAGGGACATCTTCCCTCACAGTCCAAAATTCAATATTTTGGATCTCACCTGTTTGCTGTTCTCTAATCTGCAAATCTGGGGTCATCATTCTGGCTAGAGGTGTACTCCCCCCTAAGGGCCTATTATTCAAATTACGTAAGGCAATAGACAAATTATCCTTCCAATGTTGATATGAATTATTAGAGCTTAATTTTCTCAGCTGTTCTTTCAACAATCCATTCATTCTTTCAATCAGCCCAGATGCTTGTGGGTAATATGGAATATGATATATCCATTCTATATTGTTCAACACACAATATCTTTTCACTTCTTTGCCCTTGAAATGTGACCCATTGTCACTTTGAATCTGCATTGGGGTTCCATAGTATAAACTTACAATATCTAGGGTTTTACAGGTGTTTTTCTAAGTTGCGTCCTTATAAGGACAAGCCACTAGTACACCTGAATAGGTGTCAACACACGTACATACATAGTTACATCCTTTATCCTGGGGTAGTGGGCCAATATAATCTATCTGCCAAATTTGGGCTGGAACTTTTCCCCTTGCTATTTCTCCAGTTACTATCCTAGGAAGAGTTCGTTCTTTTTCTAATTGACATATACAACACCCCTCTGTTATTTGTCTTAACAACACATGAGAGATACTGATACCCCGATCCTGTGCCCATCGGTGGGTGGCCTGGACCCCTAAATGGCCGGCGGTCTGGTGGACCCATCTTGCTAAGGCTGAGTCATCAGTTGGAGTTGGAGTAGGGACCATACATTCAGTGGCAATCTTTGCTAGTCGATCCGCGTGTGCATTGTACTCACGCTCTGGTGTGGTCAGGGTCGCGTGAGCATCAACATGAAAAACTGACAAATCCGTAACCAAAGACATGTCCCATATATTTTCCCATAACTCTTTACCCCAAACTTGTTTGCCATGAATCTCCCAATTCTGATTCCTCCATATAGGCATCCAAGTAGCTAATCCATTAGCTACCGCCCATGAATCAGTAAATATATGACACTGTCCTCCCTTCTCCATTCTGATGGCCTGATGTACTGCCATCAGTTCAGCATATTGGCTACTTCCCCCTATCCCAGAACTTTCCAGAGTTCACCTAGTACAGGGGTTATAGGCTACTGCTTTCCAATGTCTCTTCTGTCCTAAATATTTTGCTGTCCCGTCAGTAAACCAAGCGTGTTTCTTCTGTTCTACACTTAGTCCATCATACCCATAATTCCATTTCACTAAGGATGGCACCATCTGTTGCTTAGATTCAATGGGTTTTTCATTTCTCTCAGTGCCAATGTTCGCCACTGATTCATGTAAAGCAGAAACTCCACTTTTGCCTGCTCTGGACCTATTCTGAATATACCACTTCCATTTGATTATGCTTGCCTCTTGTGCATGTCCAATTCTGTGAGAAGCTGGGGTACTCATTACCCAAGTCATAATTGGAATTCCAGGCCTTAATATCACTTCATGACCTGCCCAATTCTCGCGAGACTTGATCAAATAAAACTTCTGTTTTGTTTCTACCTTGAGAAAACCGAGACACCTCTGTTTTTGTTTATTTTGAGCCTGTGGTTTGTCCCACACAGTTGGGGGCTCGGCCGGGACCCCCTCGATTGGGGGGGGTTCTCCTCACCAGGGAGCAGGATCCAGCGCGCACCACAAAGATTTATTGGGGGTTCCTGGTCCTGGTGTGGGGCTCCACCCAGTTGGGGGAAAATCCCGAAGAGAGGGACTCGGAGGAACAGAAGCTGTGCTAGGTTCCGATTCCTGGTTATCATCCTCCACTTCCTCCTCCTGGCTTTCCTCCTCGGACTCTTCAAGTCCTGCGCTATTTTCAGGGGGGTGCTTATCAGAGTTTGTGTCCTCTGCATCTTTAGGTCTATTCTGTGTATTGCTTCTAAGAATAGGAAAGAGAAGGGATTTCTGTTTCTGTTTTGGTCGGGGAATTTTGTCTTGAGGGAGTGCTATAGGAGTACTTTTTGGGGCAGAGGGAGGAAGCAGTGCCTTCTGCAGGGACGCTTGTAGCGCCGAAAATTCCTTTACCATTTGATGATATTGATTCTGCATATTGACTGTCTTTCTTAATTCAGCCATGCGCTGGGTCAAATCTCTCTGGATTTGGGAAAGGTCCACAAGGGGGGGTAGTAAATAGGGGTGTGGGGAGAAAGCGTGGGATAGGAACACTTCTTGAGGGTTGTATGCAGCAGCCTCAACGTCTAAATTGGCTGCGTTCTCGTCAGGGAGCGGGCCGCTTTCGTTTTCGGGGGCAGTATTCATGCCGACTTTCCCCTCGGTAGGGAAGACCGGGAAAGTGAGTGTCTCTTCAACAGGGTTAGGGAGTGGCGGGTAAATGGACTTGGCAGTAGGGGTAGGGGGAGGAGATTTTGCTTCCTCTTTGTCTTGTGAGTTTTCTGCGTGAAGGGAGGAAGCAGAAGCAGCGCGAGAAAGCGGAGCGAGACAGGATTCCGCCTGCACGAGTAACTGGCGGGCACCTTTGTCTCCAGTTGATCCCTCAATAATGTCATTAATTAAGGTCCAGAGGGAGAAGGCATTTATGGGAACTGACTCGGGACCTTCTTGTTTCAATCTTTCATTAAGATCTCTCCCTACTTTCTGCCATTTCCCCGGGTGTATATCTGGACCATTAACAATGAACCAGGGACATACCTTATCTATAAAAATAAAAAACTTTAAAAGGTCTTTTTTCTTTATCCTTATTCCTCTCTCTTTGAAGCTTTGTTTTAAATCTTTAAGAAAAACCTGTTCTTTGGATAGTGGTGATCCCATGATGTCGATAGACGCGAACACTTACCTTAAGGGGATTTTCAGGGTCCGGACGAGGGGCGTCTACCGGGTCCCTGTCCAGCGTTCGAGCCCCACGCTTGGGCGCCAATTGACCTGGCCCGCAGGTCACACAATCGTGGGTTAGCGAAGCTGGAGAGGTCCGGGGAGCTAGGCTCGAGGGGAACCTAATGGCTCTAAGGGCCAAGAGGCTCGGAACGAGATCACGGAGAGGAAGGAGACTAGACGCGCTAATGGTGTAAAAAATGTCTCTGTTTATTGTTCCTGGTAAGGGTTTTTATGAGCATGTTATCAGAATGCCACGTCCCCAGAGGGGTGGCTAAGCATTGGACGCAGGCCTGCGTCATATCCCAGAAACGAGAGTTAGCCAGGAAATGAGAGCTAAGCGAGAAATGAAAGCTAGCGAAGGGAGGGGGCGCGGGTCAGGCAGAGGGGAGGGGTAAGGCGATTTTCCAGTCTCCGGCAATGACCCAGGGTTAGTTGCTCAGTTTCTACTAAAGCCCAATATGCAGCTAACAGCTGCTTCTCAAAAGGTGTATACTGCATTCCAGATGAGGGCAGTTTCCTTGACCAAAAGCCTAAAGGTACACTTCGGCTCTGTTGTTTTTGCCACAGACTCCAATTTGCATAGTCATCTTGTACAGTCACTTGTAACTCCACTGGCCCATTTTGCATAGGCCATAAGTCCAGAGCTAATTGTATAGCAGCCTTTGCTTCCTCAAAAGCTCTACTTTGTTCAAGGCCCCAATCGAATTCATATTTCTTTCTGGTGACTTTATACAAGGGTTTTAAAATCTGTCCCAAATGTGGGATGTGGTGTCTCCAATAACCAAATAGCCCTATGAACTTTTGGGCCTCTTTCTTATTAGTAGGGGTGGGAAAATCCTGAATTTTTTGTCGAGCTTGTGGGAGAATTTCTCGCAGTCCTCTATTCCACTGTATCCCCAAGAATTTTACAGTTTGAGCTGGCCCCTGAACCTTTGCGGGGTTGATTTCCCATCCTTTGCTTTTCATATGGTCAGTTAATAGTGCTAAACTCTCCTCCACTTCTTTTATATTCTTTCCCTGTATCATGATGTCATCTATGTAATGTGTAAGCTGTACACCAGGTAGCTTTAATTCATCCAAATGCTCAGCTACAATCCTGTGGCAAATAGTTGGGCTATGAATATATCCTTGTGGCAGGCGTGTAAATGTATACTGTCGGCCTTGCCAAGTAAAAGCAAACTGGTTCCATTGCTTGGGGTCTATTGGGATCGTAAAGAAGGCATTGGCCAAATCAATAACTGCATACCAAGTCCCTTCATGTTTTTGTATTCTCTCTATTAAAGTAACCATGTCTGGAACAGCAGCATACAAGGGAGGAGTCACTTTGTTCAGCTGTCTATAATCTACTGTCATCCTTCATGTCCCATCTGACTTTCGGACTGGCCAGACAAGGTTGTTCCATTGAGTAGTTGTAGGGACTAACACTCCTGCCTCAACACATTCTCTTATAGTGTTGGCAATTTCATCTTGCCCACCTGGCACACGATATTGCCTCAAAGTAATTACTTCAGAAGGTTCGGGCAAAGTGATTGGATCCATCTTGATTTTCCCCACTAAGACTGCATTAATGCCTATTTTCCTCACAGCAATTTGGTATTTCCCTTCAGGTAAATTTAAGGTCATACCCTTCAAAATGTCTATTCCAATGATGTATTCAGGAATAGGCACAATAACCACACTATATTCTTTCTTGGGCAACTGTCCAATTTTCATCATCAATTTAACTTGTCTGGCTGATATTGCAGTCCCTCCTAGTCCTGTGATGGTAATAGGAGTTCCATGGCTGAATTTGTCTGGATTCCCATAGATAAGGGTGGCCTTGGCCCCAGTGTCTATTAATGCTCTAGTTACTGTACTTGACCCATTTTTCCAATATATGGTCAAGTTAATGTGAGGTCTGCAATCCAGCTTACGTATTTCCTTAATTTGGGCTGGGGCCTGGCCTGTTTCCTAGTATTCCCTAGCATGTGATTCACTTGGGTATGAAGGTTCAACATCTGTAGCATTTGCAGGAGCAGTTCTTATTTCCCTGTCTCTCCTGTTATCGAGTCCTTTATCTCGGTACATCCTGTACAATTCATTGGTTGGAATGCCATCTATCATTTCAAAACCTACCCCTGCTCTCAATAGAGCAGTGAACATTTCTTTTCTTGTCACTCCATTTTGGCACCAAGTTTGCTGGCTGTTCACCCTTCTCTCTCAAGGAGATCTGTCCCTTCCCCAGTCTCCTAAGTCATGTAACTGTAAAATCTTATTTATCACCTCTGTAAGATGGGTCCCTACTTCCCCAAGTAACAGATTCAAAATTAGTTGTTCATAAGCAGGGGGAGCTGTCCTAATTATTAAATTCCTATGAGGGATTCCTATGGGATCATTGTAATATTTGTCTGCAGTTCCTGTCATAATAGCAGTCTTCATTACCTCCTCCTTTAGTCTCATGATACAATCTTTAAGTGAATACCAGGGTCTGTGCTCAGTGGGCCACATAGAATCATTAGTATATCTCTTATTGCATCCCGCAGCAGCTAATGCCAACAGAGTAGTCCTGCTAGCATCATCTCCTCGCTGATGAAGTTCCCTAAAAGCTTGCTGAACTAGAGGATCGTGGCTGATACCTATGAATCTCATACAGTCCCTCTTATCTACTAATATTCCACCGGCCCCTTGATCATTGAGCCTTACCACCCAAGATATTAATGGTTCTCCTACTCTTTGGCTGAATCTACTCAAAATATCTGTGACCTCTTGTGGTGAGAAATCTTCCTGAAATTCCCTCGTAACTAAATTGCTACCTCTGGTTTCTGTCCTCTTCCTCTCTTATAGAGTTTTTGACATCATCATATCTAGTAAATGAGTTTAGGTATTTATGCATAAATACTGCAAAATGAAGGAAAATGATTCAACACAAAAAAGTAGAACCTGTTGGAGCCAAGACAGTAAAGAAAAAGCAAGGACTCACCTGAGGTCTTCCCCAAACCACTCCAAACAATTTGAAATCATTCCTCAAAGCCAATTCTAGTGCAGCAGAACCCACAGAGAGAAGGAGTGAAACAATTTTTAGCCCAAGACAACTTAGAAGTTCAGCAGGAAAGGTCTGTTGCACCAGAGTGAGAGTGGAGCCCAGTCCAGAGCAGGCCACACCAGCACAGAACAGGTCCCAGCAAACCAGGAGCAGGCCTTTGGGGTGACTAAATCAATGGCAGCAGTGGCAGCTTCCAGACTTCCTAGCCCACAGATGGTTAGGGGGTCAGACAACTAGTTAGAAAGGGATTATTTGGGTCCCTTTGCTGGCACCAGGGAGAGGACTCTTTTCTACTGCCCATACTTGGTTCTGGATCACAGTCCTAGGTCTCAGTCCCAGACTGAGGAGAAACACCAACACCCCAGAGTTTGTGGCCACAAGGGAGTAGGGGCTCTCATCACAGTTCCAGGATGGCGAAGATTGTTTGTGGTCACTCACAGACCAGTGCACAGTACAGGAAAACAGTAAACACAACTCTCCTTAGATCATACTACCTTGAAAGAACCAAAAACTTACAGATATTTGGAATTCATCTGAAAACAGTTGCCCAAAAACCTAAAACTTGGGACAACGCTTCCTCTACTCTGTAAGCAGAGCCTCACTTTAGCATAGAGTTAAAAGTCAAAAAATAGGCCAGGGAATGAGCAAACAGCAGAAAAAGACACTGATTATAGAAAGTTACTATGGTGACAGGGAATATCAAAACACAAACTCAGAAGAAGACAACAAAGTCAATACTCCCATATCCAAAGTCTCAAAGAAAAATATGAATTAGCACCAGGCCATAAAAGAACTCAAAAGAAAGATTTTTAAAATCAAGTAAAAGAGGTAGAGAAAAAAATGGGAAGAGTAATGAGAGTGATACAAGGGGAAGAGTCAGCAGCTTGGTAAAGGAGGCACAGAAAATACTGAAGAAAATAATACCTTAAAAACAGCATAGGCAAAAGGGTAAAAGAGGCACATAAATCCCATGAAGAGAAGAATGCCTTGAAAAGCAGAATTTGCCAAACGTGAAAAAGATATACAAAAATTCACTAAAGAGATTTTTTCAAAAGGAGAATTGCCAAATGGAAAAAGAGATACAAAAATCCACTGAAGAAAAGAACTCCTTAAAAAGTAGAATTAGCCAAATGTAAAAGGAGATACAAAAGCTTACTGAAATAATACCTTTAAAACTAGAAATGGGTAAGTAGGACCTAATGACTTTATGGGATACCGAGAACAATAATACAAAATCAAAACAATGAAAAAATAGAAGAAAATGTGAAATATTTGATTGGAAAAACAACTGACCTAGAAAATACATCCAAAATTCATAATTTAAGAATTCCTGGACTGTCTGAAATCCACGATCCAGAAAAACAGGTTAGACAGCATATTTCAAGAAATTATCAAGGATAATTGCCCTGATACACTAGAACCAAAGGATAAAATAGAAATTGAAAAAATCCACCAATCACTTCCTGAAAGAGATCCCCAAATGAAAATTCCTAGGAATATTATAGTGAAATTCCAGAGCTCCCAGATAAAGAGGAAATTATTGCAAGCAGCCAAAAAGAAACAATTCAAACACCATGGAGTCAGAGCTGAGACAAAACAAGATCCAGCAGCTTCTGCACTGAAGATTCAGAGTACTTGGAATATGATATTCTGAAGGGCAAAGGAGTTAGGATTACAATCAAGAATGACCTACCCAGAAAAACTGTGTATAATAATTCAGGGGTGGGGGGAGAAATAGACATTCAAAGAAATAGAGGACTTTCAAGCATTCATGAAGAAAAGACCATAGCTGAAGAGAAAATTTTGCTTTCAAATACAAGATTCAAAAGAAGCAACAAAGGTAAACAGGGAAGGGAAATCATAAGAGATTCAATAAACTTAAAATTTTTGCATTCCTGCATGGGAAAATGATACTTGTAACTTCCAAAAACTTTTTTCAGCATTAGGGCAGTGAGAAAGAGTATACATAGAGAGGGCACTGGTGAGAGTTGAATATGATGAGATAGTTACCTAAAAAAATTAAGGGGATAAGAAAGAGGAACTCACTGAGAGAAGAGGAAAGGGAGAGGTAGAATGTGGTAAATTACCTGACATAGAAGAGGCCCCAAAAAGATTTTGCAGTGGAGGGGAAGATGGAAGAATGGGGGGAGGAAAAGAAAACATGAACTTTACTCTCACAGGATTTAGCTTAAAGAGGGAATAAGATACACACTCAGCTGGGTATAGAAATCTATCTTACCACATAGAAAAGTGGGAGGAGAAAGGGATAAGAGAAGGAGGGCACTGATAGAAAACAGGGTAGATTGGGGGAGGTAAAAATCAGAAAGAAAACACTTGAGAATGGACAGGGTGAAAGGAGAGAAAGAGTAGAATAAACAGGGACTAGTGGATAATGGTCTACTGGTTCTGCTCCCCTCACTCAGTATCAGTTCATATAAATCTTTCCAGGTTACAATGAAGTGTGTCTGCTTCTCATTTCTTATAGCACAATAGTATTCCATTACATTCATATACCATAGTTTGTTTAGCTATTCCCCAATTGATGTGCACATCCAGAAAAAGAATTATGGAGTCTGAATGCAGATTGAAGCAAACTATTTTCTCTCTTTTTTCCTTCATTTTTTGGTTTCATTTCTTCTTTCTCATGATTCATTCCATTGGTTATAATTCTTCTTTACAATTGGACTATCACATAAATAAGTTCATTGTGAAGGTATATGTAGAACCTATACTGGATTGCATGCTGTCTTAGGGGAGAGGGGGGAAGAGAAGGAGGGAGAGAAAATTTGGAACCCCAAAAACTGTGGAACTGAGTGTTGTAAACTAAAAATTTAAAAATGAATTTATAATTAAAAAAGAAATAGCAGAGAAAATAGGATAGAGGGAAATAAATATTTAATAATCATTACTATGAAAAAAAATTAAATGAAGTTTTTCTGATAAAGACCTCACTTCTCAAGTATACAGAAAAATGTCAAATTTATAGAAATAAGAGCCATTCTTCAAATGATAAATGGCCAAAGGGTATGAACAGGCAGTTTTCAGAAAAAGTAATCAAAACTATTTATAGTTAAAGGAAAAATACTCTAAATCACCATCGATTAGAAAAACTCTGAGTGACCACCACACACCCATCAGATTGGCTAATATGACGGAAAAGGAAAATAATAAATGTTGGAGATGTGGGAAATTAAAAAACAAAACTAATACCCTATTGGTGAAGTTGTATACTGATCCAACCATTCTAAAGAGCAATTTGGAATTATGCCAAAAGGGCAACAAAATCATGCATACCCTTTGACCAAGCAATATTACTACTAGATACGAATCCCAAAAAGATAAAAAAACCAAAAGGAAAAGAACAAATATCTACAGAAATATTTCTAGCAGCTCTTTTAATGTTGGCAAAGACTTGGAAATTGAGAGCACGTTCATCCATTGGGAAATGGATGAAAAAAATTATTGTGTATGATTCTGATGGAATATTATGGTGCTAAAACAAATGATGAGCAGGATACTCTCAGAAAAACTGGACTTACATGAACTGATGCAAAGTAAAATGAGTAGAACAAGGAGAACATTGTATATAATAACAGTAATATTTCAAAATGATCAGCTGTGAAAGACTTAGCTATTTTCAGCAATACAATTATCCAAGACAATTGGAAGGACTTTTGATGAAAGGCACTGTGCATCTCCAGAGAAAGAACTGGTAGAGCCTGAATGCAGATCAAAGATACTTTTTCCTTATTTTCTCTATTTTCTTGGGATTTTTTGGCTGAATTTTCTTTCATAGCATGACTTACATGGAAATGTGTTTTGAACAACTACAAATGTGCAACCAATGTCAAATTGCTTATCTTCTGAATGAAGTGGGGAGAGGAGGGAGCTAGGGAGATAATTTCTAACTCAAAATTTGAAAAAAAAATCTTTAAATTATCTTTATATGTCATTGAGAAAAAATGAAATATTAAAAAATTTAAAAAGGAAAATAATTAGTAAACCCACTGGTATCTGAGGTGAATATAGAATTACAACACCCTATTCCTGAGTGGTTCAAAGGAGAAATGAAAATTTTAAGAGCTGCGTTTATGGCCTGCACAGTAAAAATAAGGTTTAAACCAGAAAAACTGGAATTAGCAATAGCAAGTTTCACCAAATAAACTGAAGAGAAAACAATAGATTCATAAAGCAAATACAAATAAAGCAAATTGAGAAAGGAAGCAAAAAGCAATAACATTAAAAGAAAATATCCTCATTATGCAAGCAAAATATTCTGATCTCCAAGATATGACGCATCAAGATAAACTAATGATAATAGGTTTCCCAGAAGAACATGTGAGGAAAAAAACCTTGACACAATAAAGCAGGAAATACTAGAAGAGAACTGCCTAGAATTTCTGAAGATTGAATACAAGTTCCAATGGGAAAAAATCATTTTCCTCTAGGAAAAAAAAACAAACACACAATAGCTGAAAACTCCCAAGACATATCACAGTATGTAAATTTATCAATTCAATTCAGAAACATCAAGTTCTACAAACCATCTGGAGAAAGACCTGCAATTACAAAGGAAAAGATATTCAAATAATGCAAGATTACTCTGCACTCATTAGAAAAGGTAGGATGGAATGGAATAATACATTCCAAAGAGCAATAGATCTCAGGATACAGCCTAAGTCACTTACCCTGAAAATCTGAACTCAAGTATACATGAAAAAAAAATGAATGTTCAATAATAAAGAAAAGTTTGAGACATTTTTAGAAAGAAAACCAGAAGTGAAGAGATTATTTGCTTCTCAAACACCCAAAACAACAGAGATTCAGGGAAGAAGGAATAAATGCTGCAGGCACAGACAGCAACAGTAACAGAACGACAACAAATAATCTAGTAAGAGAATTAATTCTAAATGTACGCAAGGAGACAGGAGTGAAGATGGAAATCTAGTAGAGATAAGAGTGAAGAGGTGAAGAGGGGGCATTATAGATAGATGCTTTTGAGACCTTACCTACATATAAATCAATGTTTGAGTATGGGGGGGGGCTAGTACTATATTACAAAATCTGAAGGTACATTAAATAGTAGAGGGGAGCAGAAATATAGAGAGGAGTGTGTGATGTACCAGCGTTAAGTCAAGGGCTAGCAATGAGGGGAAGGTGACCACTGTGATCTCAGAGAGTAGAGTCTACAGAGAAGTGGATGAGAACAAAGTGGGTAGGGGAAGTTTTGAAAAGAAGAGCAAAAGAAGGAGACCTTCCTTTAGTGGTGGGAGTGTATCCCACTGATGAATGCTCCTGTGGGTGAAGAGAGATGTTTTTTGAAGGGAGATGGAGATCTTGCACTCACTATGGTGATTTGGCCATTGATTTTGGTCCTATTCATTTGACATTGGATGTGGGAATTTGGAACTACTAGGGACAACTGGTACCTGGGGGAGTGGGAGAACGTGGATACAAATAGGAGATTTTGAGGCAAATGTGAGGAAAAAGGTAATCATGGGAGAGTACAGATCAATGATGGGCCGCATAATCAGGGATACAATAGGAAAGGGCACTAAGGGATAGTGGCCATTCTGATAACTGTAATAATTGGAATTGTTCTAGTAGTAAGGGAGAATTCAAAAGGCAAATCCTACAAGGGAGTGGCAGAAAGCACCTAGAGGGAAGAGTTTAGAATGGAAACCTTGGAAACTTGGATTACATGAGGAATACAAAGAAAAGAGAGAAACCAGATAATTATAGGATTATGAAGCAGAAAATAATGATCATGGGTAGACAGAAAAAAAAGAGTGTGGATAATGAAGAAAGTGAAAAAAAACATTTTTGGAAGGGATACAAAAGATGAATTTTTTTTAAAAAAAGTAATGAACAAGACTAGTTGAAGGGGAGCAGAGGAAGACAGGTTCTATTTGACTGAGGGGAAAAGAGAAGAAAGAAGTATATAACCAAATAAAAGCAGGAAATGAAATAATATACAAAATCTCAAAGGAAAAGGGGTAACAGACAAAAAGAAAGGATCACAGGTGAAGGAAAGTGAGCCAGTGGAAACAGGGGCACCTAAAAAAGATCAAAGTGACTGAAGGAACAAAATACTGTGTTTATATAAGAAGAGGAAAAATAAAACATATTTTATTAAAATTGAGAGGTAGATGGAGAAAAAAAATACAAGCCTAACTTTTATAACTTAAAATGTGAAAGGATTAAATGATCCAATGATACAAAACAGAGTCACAGATTGTATAAGAAAACAAAACTCTACAATCTGTTGCTTTCAAGAGGCATATTTAAAAAACAACAAAGATGTGAATAAAATAAAACTGAGGAGATGGAAAAAATATTACTATATATCAAGTGAATCCAAAAAAGCAGGATTCACAATCATGCTACCTGACCAAGCTAAATGAATGAATTAATGAATAAAAATTCATAAAATAAAAATGGGATAAACACAGATATTATATTACACTGTGGGGAACAATAGACTACAAACCAATACTAGTAATAAACTTTACATACCAAATCCCTTAGCATTCATATCAGAAAATTACCTGAACTTCAAAAACACATGGTTACACAAGAATGACAGATTTCAGTATTTATCAGTTTTGGGTAAGTATAACAAGATAAACAAAAGGGAAAATATGGAACTGAATATATTTCTGGAGAAACTAGAGTTAAAACACATATTTCTTCTAAATGGAACAATAAAGAATATGCATATTTTTCTGCATCATTGGAATGTTTACAAAAATTGACCACTAGGGCACATAGATATTGCAAACAAATGTAAAAAGGTGGAGATGATCAATGTATCCTTTAAAATCATAATACAATAAAAATATAAATTTATTCAGGGACCATAAACAAAATATATAAACCTCCAGTGGAGACTTAATGATGAGATATTAAATAAATGAGTGTGTCAAAGAACAAATCATAGAAACAATGAATAATCACGTAAAAGAAAAGGATAAAAATGAAACAACATAACAAAATTTCTAAGACATAACTAAAAAAAGCCTCAGAGAGAAAACCACACCCTTAAAATGTATGTTAACAAAATAGGAAAAGAGAGAATTAACTGAATATGCATTAAAATTTAGAAAACCAACAAATAAACAAAACTTTAAAACACACAAAAAGGAGATATTAAAATGAGAGGGGAAAAAGAGACAAATTGAAGTGAAAAAAAACCAAAGAAATGATAAATAAAACTAAAAGATTGTTCTTTGAAAAGACTACTAAAAACCAATAAACCCTTAGCTAATCTGATTTAATAAAGGAAAAAGAACATCTCAACAAAATAGCAAATAAGCAAGATCATAGCAAAATCAGAAGAAAAATAATAACATAATTGTGCACAGTAATAGGCTAACTAAATGAAGAACACTAAAGAAATTAAATATCTTCAAAGATATAAAATACCTAAACTATCAGACCAATTAGAGATCTTAAATAACCCACTCTCAGAAAAGGAAATAGATATGGCTTTCAAGGAACTACCAAAAAAAAAAATAGAAGACAACTAGGTGAAATCAATTGGAGACAGCGAGCAATAGTGTCATAAGTTGGCAGTCTTCAAGGATACTGAAGATTAGGAAAACGCTATTAAATTTACCAGTTGAAGTCACTGATCCACATTGGAAACAGTAGTAAATTGGTAGAGGTAGGAAGTCCCATAGGCAGGGATTAAGGAGTGGGAGGTAAGGAAATGGATACAAGAAATGAAGATGCTGCTTTTTAAGAGTTTGGATATGAAAGGAGGGGGCAGGGAAGGATGATAGCTAAAGGGAAGGTTAGGGAATAATTGTCAAGAAAGCTTTTGAAATAAATTGTAAGATATGGGATCAAAAATACCAATAGAAGAGTTGATCTTGACAAAAAGAACCACCTCTTCATCAGAGAATAGAGGAAAGGAGAACTGAATGGGTGGTGGTAAGGATTACCTGTGTGTGTGTGTGTGTGTGCTTGCGCACATGCACATGTGGGTGCACACGTGTGTGAGCATGCTATACAGTAGGGCAAAAGACTAAACTTAAAACAGGTGACCTTTATTTTTTTCTGTAAATTAGGAGTTGACATCCTCTGCTAATAGGAAGGAGATGGTATAGAAGATCTGATGAGGGAGGAAAGTATTTGGAAAAGGAATAACTGCTATGCAGGCATACGGAGAAACAGCTAGGTGGCTCACTGGATAGAGCACTGGGCCTGGAGTCAGGAAAACCTGAGTTCAAATGTGTTCTCAAACACTCACTAGTTGTGTGACCCTGGGCAAATCATTTAACTTCTGTTTACCTTAATTCGCTGGAGGAGAAAATGGCAAACCACTCCAATATCTTTGCCAATAAAGCCCCATATGTGGTGATGAAGAATCAGATATAATTAAAACAACAATAAATTATAGTAAGGCTATTTTTCTCTCTCCATTCCTTTTCAGTTCAAAGGCATGTTGGTCAGATTTGCACAAATCTAGGCAAAGATATTCTTCTAAGTCTTTTCATTAGGCACACTCCATTCCTAGCCAGGAGTTCTTTGTTCCTATATTTTAAGCCATGATTCAATAATCCACATCCTTTTTTTCAGAGTTCATGTTTTCGAGAAGTTGTTCACTTCCCAGATCTGCCTCTCACTTCTGAAGCCCTTGCCTTAGATTGACATACTGTTGAAAATGCTGTGTCCCTAAATTCTTTAGTTTCCTTTTCCTAAAATATGGAATTTTCACTAACGCTTTATAGAGTCCTTTGGGCAGTATCATTTATGCACATGTAAATAAGGAGAAGTGGGCATTGGTGATCATGTCTGTCAAGTTTGGGGAGTTTCTCTGTCATATCTTAGGTAAATAGTTTGTGGAAACAGCATTGTTACTATCCAGTCAATAGGTACCACCTGAATACCACTTACCTAGCAGTCACAAACTAAGGTTATTCTTATCTTCTTGCTCCACCTAGATGATCTGGTACCTGACAGAATCAATAGATTTTCATCATCATTCCTCAGACTACATGTATCTGCTTCTTCCTAAAATATGCTAACTTTCTCTTTACCAGCAAGAGCATCATATTAATTACTGAGTTTCAAATTGTCAGTAGTCCTTTTAATTCTCTTTCTATTTCATCATTCACTGAAGCACAAGTGTCTGCTGCTTCTTCAAATGGTCCAGCTTTCTTCTGGAAGGAAGAAGCTAGTCTATTACTTATTTTCAAGTTATCAGTGGTCCTTCTTATTACATTTTTCTACCATGTCACATTCTTTTTTCTTCCAAACTACGATGAGTGTCAAAATTCTCTTCTCCTTCATATACGTTTTCTTTGTTTTCATACCAAAACTTTTCTCCAGATGCCAAAGAAATAGGTCAATTTCCAGTATAATATGAAAAAGAGGAAAGCTTGCTTAGAGCCCCTTTGCCTTCCTTTTTAGGAGGGAGACGAGCCACACTTTAAGGATATTTAGCAGTCACTTGGCCATATCCCCAAAGCGAACATTATACACTGCATGCATATCATTGTAAAATTCCCCCAGATCTCTGTGCTTTCTGGAAGCAATATTCACAGTCCCTTATTCTCTTTTGGTAAGGATATTCAACCAGTTCAATGGGCTATTATACAGCTCTCATTTTCCCCTCATGTCCATAGAGATATAATGAAACATTTTTTTTAAAATTATATGCTAAAATCCAAGTATATAATGTCTGTGGTATTTTCTTGATCTAATAACTTTGCTCCTCCCCACCAAAAAAGGGAAAAAATGAGGTTATTCTGATAAGCTTTATTCTTAATTAACTCATACTTTAACATAGGCTTTACTATTTCCCTTCGTGAGTCAATACTATCAATAACTATGTGATTAAAAATGCATTCTATGTTTTTTGCCTAAAAATTATTATCAAGATTATGGTTTGTAAAATTTAGCATCTTTTTGCCTTTTTTGACAATTTGCAACTATTTTTTGCCATATATACTCCAAAGGCACCACTCTTGTTCTCTACAAATCCTTTAACATCACTGTCACTTCTTGACAATCACATTTTTTTTAATTTGGTACTCTTGGACGTAGGTCATCTGAGCCTGTGGGCTGAAACTCATTTAGAGGAGCTACAGAAAACTAACATCACTGTGGCTAATGGATTTTAGTCATGATTTGAGTTCAGTACCCATCAACACAGAAAGAGAATAATTTAAAGGGAGCAAAGAAAGTGATTTGTGATCAAGATTTGATTCATTAGCATTCTCTCTTATCTCATATCTGACTACTTAGAGACCTGGGAAGTAGCTTGGTAATTTTAATTGGGAATGCATGACTTTCTTTGGATTGTTCTCATGAAACACTTCTTGCCCTCCCTCCTCCCTTCTTTTTTTTAAAAAAATTCATTATTTATTTATTTAATATTTTTAGTTTTCAGCATTGATTTTCACAAAAGTTTGAATTATAAATTTTCTCCCCATTTCTACCTTCCCCCCACTCCAAGATGGCATATGTTCTGATTGCCCTATTCCCTAGTTAGCCCTCCCTTCTGTCACCCCACTCCCCCCCATCCCCTTTTCCCTTACTTTCTCGTAGGGCAAGATAGATATCTATGCCACATCTTATTTCCTAGTTGCATGCAAAAAAATTTTTTTTGAACCTCTGCTTTTAAAACTTTGAGTTCCAAATTCTCTCTCTCTCCCTATATATATATATATATATATATATATATATATATATATATATATATATATACACACACACACACACATACGTATGTATATATACACATATATATGTATGTGTACATATGTATGTATATTCCCTTCAGCTATCCTAATACTGAGGTCTCATGAATTATACACATCATCTTTCCATGTAGGAATGTAAACAAAACAGTTCAACTTTAGTAAGTCCCTTGTGATTTAGTAAGTCCCTTGTGATTTCTCTTTCTTGTTTACCTTTTCATGTTTCTCTTGATTCTTGTATTTGAAAGTCAAATTTTCTATTCAGCTCTGGTCTTTTCACTGAGAAAGCTTGAAAATCCTCTATTTTATTGAAAATCCATATTTTGCCTTGGAGCATGATACTAAGTTTTCCTGGGTAGGTGATTCTTGGTTTTAATCCTAGCTCCATTGACCTGCGGAATATCGTATTCCAAGCCCTTCAATCCCTTATGTAGAAGCTGCTAGATCTTGAATTATTCTGATTATGTTTCCACAATACTCAAATTGTTTCTTTCTGGCTGCTTGCAATATTTTCCCCTTGATCTGGGAGCTCTGGAATTTGGTGACAATATTACTAGGAGTTTTCTTTTTAGGATGATTTTTCAAGAGGTGATTGGTGGATTCTTTCAATTTCTATTTTACCCTCTGGCTCAAGAATATCAGGGCAGTTTTCCTTGATAATTTCTTGAAAGATGATTTCTTGGCTTTCAGATAGTCCAATAATTTTTAAATTATCTCTTCTGGTTCTATTCTCCAGGCCAGTGGTTTTTCCAATGAGATATTTCACATTGTCTTCCATTTTTTCATTCCTTTGGTTCTGTTTTATAATATCTTGGTTTCTCATGAAGTCACTAGCTTCCACTTGCTCCAATCCAAATTTTTAATTTAAAAATTAAAGTAGTATTTTCTTCAGTGGTCTTTTGGACCTCCTTTTCCATTTGGCTAATTCTGCCTTTCAAGGCATTCTTCTCCTCATTGGCTTTTTGGAGCTCTTTTGCCATTTGAGTTAGTCTATTTTTTAACCTGTTGTTTTCTTCAGTGTATTTTTCAGCATTTTTTGGGTCTCCTTTAGCAAGTCATTGACTTGTTTTCCATGGTTTCCTCACATCCTTCTCATTTCTCTTCCCAATTTTTCCTCTACTTCTCTAACTTGCTTTTCCAAATCCTTTTTGAGCTCTTCCATGGCCTGGGACCAGTTCATGTTTTTCTTGGAGGCTTTTGGTGTAGGCTCTTGCACTTTGTTGACTTCTTTAGGCTGTATGTTTTGGTCTTCTTTGTCACCAAAGAAAGAATCCAAAGTCTGAGACTGAATCTGGGTGTGTTTTTGCTGCCTGGCCATATTCCCAACCAACTAACTTGACTCTTGAGTTTTTCAGTGAGGTATGACTGCTTGTAGACTAACGACTTCTATGTTCCACGTTTGTGGGGGAGGTGCCAGCTCTGTCACACCAGCAGTACTCCTTCCCCAAGAACCCCCAACCCACACCGGGCTTAGATCTTCAGCAGGCTGTGCACTCCTGCTCTGATCTGCCACTTAATTCCTCCCACCAGGTGGTCCTGGGGCCTGGAAGCAACAACAGCTGTAGCTGCCGCACCTCCACCGCCCCGGGGCTGGAAGCCGAACCGGGAACTCCTTCCACTCCCACAGCTTTTCCCACTAACCTTCTCCACTGTCTTTGGTGTTTGTGGGTTGAGAAGTCTGGTAACTGCCACAGCTCACTGATTCAGGGTGCTAGGGCCCCCTCCGCCTGGCTCCTGGTCTGGTTGGTCCGCACCACTCAGGCTGGGCTCTGCTCCACTCCGTTCCCAGCTCCCAGCTCCTAGCTCCGTGTGGGATAGACCTCACCCAGAGACCATCCAGGCTGTCCTGGGCTGGAGCCCTGCTTCCCTCTGCTCTTTTGTGGGTTCTGCAGTTCTAGAATTGGTTCCGAGCCATTTTTTACAGGTTTTTGGAGGGACTCGGCAGGGAGGTCACACTAGTCCCTGCTTTCCAGACGCCATCTTGGCTCCGCCCCCAAAACAACATGTTGAAGAATTTCTTGTTTGTACTTTTTGTCTTTATCTAAGTCTGGATGAAGTTGGTCTAAGCAAACCTTGGGACAATTAAGCAGGATTAGCTTATGAGAGTGACAATGAAAGTATACGTTGAATGATAAGAAACATGATAAGTCATTTAATGTAGTCTCCTTACCAGTTAAATTCAGGGTATCTTTAGTAGTTTGTGTAATTCATTTTGACCAAATGCTTTAAGGCAAAAACAATTTTGAGAGTTTAAATAAAGTTACTACCCACAGATTTTGACAAAGCCAAATAAGTCTGGCAATCTAAGAGTTTCATGTAAATGGTGTAGAATTTTGATTTTGCAGCAGAAATTTGAGTTGAAATTTGACATACCATTTTAAATAGGGAAGTACCATAAGAAAGAAGTCCCTTGTAAGAAAGTACATTTGTGGCTAAGACTTCTTAGTCACTTTTTGTTGAAAAGTGGGTACCCTTAACAGCTGATTCCAAGAAAGCTGGAATCTTTATGGTTTTTTGTTTCTAGTGGCAGACTCAATTCCATAAAACCTAAACGTCATAAACATTTTCCAGTCATTGATTTTTAACAGAATTATAGATTTAGAGTCGGAAGGGGACTCAGAAGTCACTTAATACAATCTCATCATTTTAAAAATTAGAAAACTGATACCCAGAGCAGAAGGAACTTGATTTGTGTTACACAACTATAAGTATCTGAGGAAGAACTGAAAACTAGGTCTCTTTGTCCCATGAGCTAAATACTACATGGTGCTGCCTCTTTTGTTTACTTCTTTTAAAAATGATGTCTTAATTTTAAGTGTCACTGTCATTTCCCATCTTCCCTTGTAAAAAGAAAAAACAATTAATCAAAAACTGTGGAAACAGAGACTGAGATTACATCCAATCTTTAAATCTTGTAGTCATTTACCTCTCTTTTGTAACAAAGATGTGGTCACTGCTTTTATGTGAATAATTCCTAGGAGTCTTGCTTATAGTACAGCCAAAGTAATGTGACAGCTCTCTTCTGGAATAATAATGTCTTTTCCCTATAAAAAAAGTTTCTTTTATGAGCAGATAACTCAAATTGATGGCTTGTGAATGTCTTTAATTTCTGAGGCAGTTTGGTTCCCAGCACTTGTTCCACAATTCCAGACACAGGTCAAGCTAAAACCTTAAGTGGATAATTTGTATGATTTCATCAGCCTCAAGATTTAGGCTGTGGTGTTCCAAAATCAAAACTTCCAGTGCAGATTTCTAAGGGAATCAGCATTTGATAACATTCTTCCAGATTAGCAGATATGCAAATAGTATTATTGGATCAGGGCCTTTTAAGGCTGTAAGGAATATTAGCTATTATCCTCTTAATTGTACTCCCCCCCTTTAACCCCCGGGCATGCACACACACACACACACACACACACACACACACACACACATACAAGTGATGAGGAAACTAAGTCCTTAGAAGAAGTGACCTTTAAAAACAAAGAAAAGAATCAAGAGCTACAGTCATTGTGACGTAATTAAAGGTGTATTCTTATCCTTGGAAGAGAGCCCATAAAAGGCTTATGGTAATATAATTTCACATCATAATGATACAGCTTTAAAAAGGGAAGAAGAATTTCTTGACTCTCTTAATTAAAACAAGGACTTCTTTGTAAGTTTGTTTGTAGTTTCATCTATTGAAGAAACTATTTCTGAATAGTAAGCAATTGATGCCTCAGTGCCATCTGGCATTTTGCAACTAAGCACAGTTTTAACAACATAAGGGGAAATGTCAGTGGTAAGAAGCAATAGATTGTATTGCAAGGCAGTAAGCTCTAGTGGAAATTTTGCTGGGCTTGAAGTCAGAAAACCTTTGTTCATACCTCAGCATTGAGACCCAACAGCTCTGAACCTTAGTTCTCTCACTTGAAGGTGAATATAGTACTTATGTTACAATTGACACTCAAAGAAGCCCTGTATAAATATATGTACCAAAGGAAAAACACTTTAAGCATCTGAGCTGCCATTATAGGGACATATATATGTTGCAGCATCTGGGGAAGGAAGAAGGGCAAGTTATCAGTTGCTGGTGGACAACTAAGCTAACTCTAAAATTGATTTGGTTAGAGGTTTCTTTGTGGAGCATGGGTCAGATACAAGTTAATCTCTGAGGCTAAGGAAGGACATGACTACATTTGGGGGTGGGGGGAGTTTCCTGAGAAATTCTCCTGATGTGGACATTTGTCGTTTTTTCTTAGTGTGTTTATTGAGTGGAAGACAGTTGGTAGAAATGCATATTTTGTCTACATTTCATTTTCTGCCATGTCTTCTGTTTGTGGCAATTTGTCAGCATCTCTAGCGGAGAAGGATCATGTCATTTCCAATAAAGGCAGACTCTCTGTTGAACAAGTCATTCAGTAATATTCAGGGTGTGTTTTGGATGTGGCAATTATTCTGAGATTTTGTCCTATCACACTACCAGTGTGTTTTGATGCTGGGATATAACAGCTTTACTGGTATACAAGGGTTACTGTGCTTCCTCTTCCTCGCTGGGGTCTACTGTGAATATTTCATGGGCTAGCTCAGAAAGCAAGTGCAAGAAATGCAAAGATGTTACTTTAATGGCAATTTCAAAGTCATCATGGTCAATTCCCAGGGGAATTGTGAGGTTCTAAAGAGATGATGGATGTAAAACAATTTATAAACCTTAAAAAAAGGAAAACTGCTGGTTATTATTATTTTTATTATTATGATTAGTATTACCTTACAATCATAAGTGTTACAGTCTGATAACAACAATTCATTTTCTGAGGCTTCTAGTGCACACCCGCTGAACTCAAGCAACATTTATAGAGCCATACAGAGCTGTGCTGATAAATGTTTACCAAGAGGAATTTCAGGAGAAAAAGAAAAGTATTCACATACATTTTAGAGATTAATTTTCACTATTAACACTTTCTTAAGTCTGGACACTCAACAAAGCAATAATACAAACCCTGAGGTAAAGGTGGGATCCTATATACGCCTTCATTCCTGTTACAATGACCAGACATCTAGGGCTTTTTGTATAGTAGCTCTATGTTTGCTTAAGCCCACAATAGTTAAAGGGTAGCAGAAGCAGATGCTGGTATTTGTTGCCCAGTATCAACTAGTACTTAAGACTTTAGGAACAATAAATGATTTCATAAATGGGAAATTAAGAGACCCCTCCTTTCTCTCCCCTGCCCCTGCTAGGAATCAGCAGTTTCTCTAATGGAAGATGGAGCACCACTCCTCCAGGTGGGGGAACTAACAGCATTTTAAGATAGGTTTTGTGGCTGTTTAAAGGAACTACTGTCTACTACAGGTTTGATGAAGCTATAGCTTAATATGGAGTTTGAGAAAAATATTTTAATTTGATTATTGTATTCAATAAAATTGGTTTCCTCTGTAAATTTTATTTTATCTTATGGACCCAAAATATTATTCTGAGAAGAGTTTCATAGGCCTCACTAGACCACCAAAGGGGTCCATGACATAAAAGTTAAGAACACCTGAGCTAGAACCTTGGTTGGGGGGGCTCCACCAGGACCTAATCTTGGACTATTCTTCTTTCTCTATTTTCTCTAGTCATTTTCCTTGTACATTATTCAAACATCAAATAGTTTTAAAGCTTCCATGTGATATAAATTGTATTTTTGTTCATTATTGAAAATTTTACATTTGGTAAAAGTATGCTTTATTTAGAACTAATAATAGGAGTCAATAGTTTTATTGGGTTCCTAGTTTGGGACATTCAGACTTAGTTCTTCCTGTGCTGATCACTATTTCATTCTCATGTTCTCTTCTTTTTGAAATCATTTCTCTGTAATGCATTTCTTTAATGTTGATAATATACAAGAAAAGTAAGAATAAAGTACGCCAAAGTCCATTTGAAAAATTCCTGTGAGACTTTGGAGGGCTTAATCCTAATTTTTCTTTTCTTTCTTTTATTTTTTTTCAATTACATGTAAAATGATTTTAACAATTTTTTTTGTAGTTTGGATTTCCAAATTCTTTCTTTCCCTCCCTCACTCCTCCTTGAGAAGACAAGCAATTTGATATAGATTATACATGTGCGGTCATGCAAAACATATTTCCATACAAGCCATGGTATAAAAAAAGACACAGACAAAAACCTCCAAGAAAAACAAGGTTAAAAAAAAGAATGCTTCTTTCTGCAATCAGATTATATTAGTTATTTCTCTGGCAATACTAATTATTTTAAAGGTTTTCTATAGAACTATGCACTATGTAAATGAGCTATTATATTTCAGGTAATAACCTAACAAACTATTTTCATCTTAAATTTGGTAAAATTTGGTAATATTTTGTTATTGTATTATATTATTATATTATAAGCTTCACCAGTTGAGTGTTATCTATTGGTGAAAGAGCTGGTACTGAAGGAAGTATTTTGTACTGGCTTAAATTAGGATAAAAGGATCTCTTAGGCACACATCATATGTCAATGAACTTGATGACCTTGTGATATACCTTTACAGCTTCAAGACAGGAAGAGAGGACCTCAGAGAATCATATTTGCTATATTTAATAATGAGGTGGGCTGTGATAGTCATAAGAGGAAATCCACTCCTGTGCAAGCATCCACAGTAGACTCCTGGGAATAATGATAATCACTTAGACAATGATTGAAGGTTCACAAGTCACTTTATATAGTTTTTCTCTTTTGAATAACAACATAACCAGATGAAATAAGTGTCACAGCTATGATAATACCCCTTTTATAAATGAGGAAACTGAAACCGAGATAGGTTTCTTTACTAGTTTAGGATCACATAGCCAGTAAGAAACTGGGACAGGATTTAAACCCATATTTTATTAATTCCGTGTCCAGAATTCTAGCCAATACTCCACACTGTCTATGATTATACCAAGCTGCCTCTCCAGGACCATTGGTATGGTAGGAAACTGTTACTCAGAGCTAACAGAAATTGCTTCACTTTCTATGAATCACTTAACAGTGAAGGTGATTGGGCTTCAATGGCCCCAGACGCATAACTCCTGCCTTGGGTAGCCCTGCACATGAAACAAAGGTATAATTAATTCTTCAATCTATCTCAATCTTCTCTAATATAACAGTAAGATTATTGAAAAGAAATCATCTGGGATGATGAACAGATTAATTACCTTCCAATAAATTGAGGCAGCTGTCACCCAACATTTTGATCATGTGTACCTCTATTTATTTTCCATGATAAACAGTCAAGGGGGAGGGGAATAATAGTGAGCAGAGGTGAAGCATTTTCCAAATGGTACCAATGAAGTTGATGCTACAGGGAATCAGTTTGCTGATGTTTGGTTCAGTACAAGGAATATGGGACAGTTGTGGAAGACGGTAGAATTGGGAAAGTATTGGGCCATAATGGATAGGTATAGTTGTGTTGGAGGAAAGCCAAAAATTGACCATTTCAGGAACAATTGGCTGTTACCTATCTTCTCACTCTTTGACTAGTTGATCATGAATCCCTTGGGGTCATGCTACAACTCTCTAGAAATTTCAGACTTCAATTTGGATATATTGGCATAAAGAATCTTATTTAAATAGTGAAACCAGTTGGAAAGATATTTAAAATCCAAAGCTTTTCCCCAGTTGCGGAAGCCATAAGATTAGGAAATGAAAAAAGCAGGATTTCTCCTAAATGACTGAAATCTGAAAGTACAATGATATCACAGGGAAAAACTGGAACATCATTAGCACTATGGAACCTTTCAAGGGAAAGGAAGAAAGATCCATGGGAAGAGAGTGCTGGAGATAGGAACCCTGAGACATTTACTGTGGGCAAGTCATGTGAAACAGTTAATGTTAGGAAAGGTGGCCAACCAACAACAGATGGTTGTAATTATATTGGCAATCTCACCACATGCCAATGGACAGAGCAAAGATGTCCCTGCCCTTGTTGGCATGAACCAGTTCCCCTCAGGTATATGAATGGAAGCCAAATCACATATCACACTCTGAACAGTGAGCAGAAGGAGGGAGGGATGCTGTTAGCACAGCAATTAGAGTTGCCCTGTGGGGACATGGAGACAAGTTGAAAAATATCATGAACAATTATGCTGCAACTCTGGTGTTATGTGGAGGCAAACTGGGCAAGTGGATTTAAAAGGAGGAATGAGAAGTTGCTAATTTCAGGTTTATAATGGACCTGGTGGAAAGCTAAGTGCTTTTTGATGGAGATGTCTGTGGAGTTAGGGTCAGAACCAAACAAGCCTGTGAAGATCAGAATGGATATGGCCATGTTTTCAAGTTTTCCTTAGCATCAGAGGTATGGGTTTGATACTAATTGGCAGGGAGGCAGTTGAGATAGATGTATGTTTTGTCTGAGTTTTTTTTTTCCCTCAGAGTCTTGTGGTAGCATTTGGTACCAAGCCAAGCAGAAGGAGGTCAATTTTCTGTTAAGGACTGAGTCTGGGATGATAAAGCCATTCACATACAGCACTGGATGCACTTCTGGTATGGTGAGTGTGCTAAGATTCTGTCTCATCACTCAAGATTGTGTTTGAGAGGCCTAAATATAACACAAACCTCACAGGTGGCTATAAGAAAATCACTTTTCAAACCCAAAATAGCTCTTTAAAGTGAGTTATTGTTATGTACTAGCACAGACTTGGTAGTTAACGCATGCTTGCCTCTCTAGATGGCATTCTTATGCCAGAGAAGGTGGTATCACTTAGCAATGAATGCTTAACTTTCATCAAAGAAGAGTAGAAATTTACCCACAAGGAACCCAGGAAAGCCTGAAGACCTAATTTTGTTTAAAAAAGATGCCATTCTACAAATTATACCTTTCTTACCTTTGATAAAGTAAATAATAGTATATCATCCTAGGAAAAAAACATTGAAAGTTTAGATTTAATATTTCTATCTTCATTTAGATACCTGATATATTTAAAACAACAATGATTTTCCTAGACTCTTTCCATGATTTCATTTTCTAGCAATATAATGGTCATAAAAATAACAAAACATGGTAGCATATATGGTAGTATACATAAAATCTGAGAAAGTAGTTTCCATGAAGCACTGGATAAGCAGGCCATATACGGTAGTTGGGCATCTCTGTCCATAAGGGATAGTCAAAAGTTTGCCCAGAGCCCCATCAAGAGTTTCTTGTGATGGTTAAATGGTAACATGGCCTGCATACAGTAAGAGGTAGTCCAGTGGAGGATCTGTCTCAATAGTTGAAAGACCACAAAGGTGATTGCACCGACAATGGTGATTACGCAATGGATGTGGACAAACTTCCATGAATAATTTCAGCTATATATGGATGCCAGGATTATCAGTTGTTCACCTGATGAATCTTCCAGGTACGCTGACCAATATATCATGTTTTGTATTATATCATATCATATCATATCAAATCATATCATATGCTTCTAGCTATTCTAGTACCAATTATTTTTAATTATTTTCCTTCTGCAGATCAGGATTTGCCCGTAAGGAGTAGTATTTTCTGAGAAAATTGGGCCCATACATAACAAAAGTGTTCTGAGCTTGCAGGTTTCGCCAGTTACAGCTGCCAAGTTGGCAAGACCACTAAGCCAATTTTCATTGCCTGAAGGCATATGGTTGTTAGGAATCAATGACCATTTATTAAATGCCTACTACGTACCAAGTGCAGTGCTAGGTGCAAGGGATGTAAAAACAAACATGAAACAGACCCTACCTCCAAGAAACTTACATTGTATTGGTATTAAATTATCATTGGTATACGATTGGGACATCACAACCAGGGTATTAGCCATAAGCAAAGAAGTGGGTGGCTGCTAGGGTGGCAGTTACTCTCAGAGAGGGACGAAGAGTTGCTGCCAGAAAGTCAGGCCATAGGCCATGATTCAGATAAACAAGCAACTAAAGGGTTTTAGCAGAAGTCTGTCTGAAAAACAAAGTTTCAGATCACAAACTAAAATAAAAACTAGGATCCCAAGAATTGAGACAGTTACAAATATGAAAAGCAAGCCACATGTAGCCAACCCGTTAGCAACCATGATTGAAAAAGTTTGTATATAGGATGTGTGTTGGTAAAGCAAAGCCAGGTCTTAAACTGTGGTGGTGGATGAGAAGAGGTGGAGAGAGGAGTATTAAGTCAATTGAATGGTTCATTCTAGGAATCTGCAGCACAAATAAGTAATGAGAAGTCTGCTTTTTTCCAAAAATTAAATAGGCAGCTTTGAAAATTTGCATTCAAAGTTAAGTGAGCAGAATCAGGAGAACAGTGTACACAGTAACAGCAATATCGTACAATGACCAACTGCGAACGACTTAGCTATCCTCAGTAATAAAATGATCCAAGACAGTTCCACAGGACTCATGATAAAAAATGCTATCCACCTGCAAAGAAAGAGCTGATGGAGTCTGAATGCAGACCAAAACATCCTTGCTTTTACTTTATTTTTCCTGGTTTTATTTTTTATCTGTGTTTTCTTTCACAACATGGCAATATGGAAATATGTTTTGCATAAGTTCATGTGTATAATCTATATCAATTTACTTGCCTTCCCAAGGAATGGGGAGGGAAGGCACGGAGGGAATTTGGAACTCTGAATTAATGTTAAAAATTGTTTTAACATGAATTGGGAAAGAACGTAAAAAATTTACTTTCCTTGATTTTCTACACCATAGTAATATCTGATATGTACTCCACCCGCACCCTAATAGAACCCACTCATAAAACAATGAACAATACTACAGAAAAACCAAGTGGCCCAGGCATCATCCTTCATCCTGGATAACCTTCAGTATCTAGAGGTGTTTTTCATCATTGGTCCTCTAGAATCAACATTGGTCTTTGCCTTTAATCTGAATTCAGCTGCCTTTTTGGGTTGTTCTAATTTCCATTATTGTAGTAGTATATATTTCTCTCCTGGTTCTGCTTTCTTTACTGTATATCTTGCCAAATAGATCTTCCCACATTTCTCAGGATTATTTATACTTTAATTTTTCAAAGCACAGTAATATCACATTTCATTTACATATTATAACCTATTTAGCTATTCCACAATCAATAGAAACTTGTTATTGCTCTTGTGTAGTCAGGTATGTGTGACTCTTTGTGACCACATAGACTATATCACAAAAGGCCCCTCTATTCTCCACTATATCCTGAAGTCTGTCCAAGATCATGTTCATTGCTTCCATGAAATTATCTATCCATCCCATCCACTGTGATCCCCTTTTCCTTTTGCCTTCAATTTTTCCCAACATCAGAGGCTTTTTTAATTAGTACACTTTTTCATTATGTGGTCAAAATATTTAAGTTTCAGTTTTCAGTATTTGTCCCTCAAATAAGTAGTCTTAATTTCTTTAAGTTTTGACTGAATAGATCTTTTTGGTGTCAAAAGTCTTCTTTAAGTTTTGACTGAATAGATCTTTTTGGTGTCAAGAGTCTTCTCCAGCACCACAATTTGAAAGCATCAATTCTGCAGTGAAGAACTTTCCTTATAGTCCAACTCTCATAGTCATACATTACTATTGGAAAACCATAGATTTGACTATATGGACCTTTGTCAGTAGTTTGACACTTTTTCTTGTTAATATGCTGTCCAGATTTGCCATAGCTTTCCTTCCAAGGAGCAAGAATTTTATTTTTGTTTTTGAATTTCATGGTTGCAGTTGCCATCTTCAATGATCTTCAAGCCCATGAACATATAATCTGACACTACTTCCATTTCTCTCCCTCTGACAAGAAGAGAGGGGACTAGTTGCCATGATCTTAGGTACTTTCAAGGTTGATCTTATTCCAGCTTTTATTCTCTTTTCTTTCACCCTCATCAAGAGGCTTCTTAATTCTTTTTCACTTTTTGCAATCATAGTGGTATCATCTGCATATATGAGATTGTTGATATTTCTCCCAGCAACCTTAACACTGGTTTTTGATTCATCCAGCCTGCATTTCACATGATGTACTCTGCATACAAGTTAAATAAGGTACCTACTTTCTTTCCAATTTCTTATTTCAACTATCGGTTTCCTTTTGAGAAGGGTCAAGTGGATCTAATCAACCATTACATCCACCCTTCACAATCTGCTCAATATCATGTTGTTGTGATATATCACACCAAGGCATAGGTAAGTTACTTTCTAAGGCATAGACAAGTTTTAATTTCTAAGGCATAGACATATCTCTTTCTAAGGAACTTTTAAAATATTTTTTAGATTTTTTTTTTATTTTTAGTTTACAACACTCAGTTCCACAAGTTTTTGAGTTCCAAATTTTCTTCCCCTCCCTCACCTCCCCCCTCACCCCCAAGATGGCATGGAATCTCATATATGTGCTACATATACCTTCTCATTAAACTCATTTACACAACAGACAAGTTGTAAAGAAGAATTATGACCAATGGAATGAATCATTAGAAAGAAGAAACAAAACCAAAAAAGAAGAGAAAAAAGAGAAAGCAAATAGTTTGCCTCAATCTACATTCAGACTCTGTAATTCTTTATCTGGATGTAGGTAGCTCTTTCCATCATGAGTCCTTTGGAGATGTCTTTGAACCTTGTATTGCTGAGAAAGCACTATTTTGCCACCCTGTTATAATGATGAACAGAAGCTTTTCATTCAATGAGCCATGGGCCACATTTACAATACAATTTCCAACATCGGTAACTGAGTAACCATTACATACTTGAAGAATGCATGGCCCTTCACAAACTTCAGCAATAGGTCTTATGCACAAATATTGTTCAAGTTCTTTTGACTGAATATATCTACCTGGAGTACAAACATCAGATTTGTACTTGTGATTATTTATGAATACTGTTATGGATACTGTCCTATCCTGAACTAGCTTACCATGGAACCAGTGAATATGATAAAACTGTGGGGTAGAATAGGAATGAAAATAAACAAGATCATCTGATACTAGTTGATGTGAATTTCCATGCCAATTTCTGATATTCCTTAGCATGATTTGGAATGATGTATTTCTCAAGTTAGTTCTTCTTTTAGCATATACATTTTACATCCTTGAATTTTTAAGCAGAACATTATAAAGTAAGCAATTAGAGCTTTGGCTGCAGTAGGTTAGTACGACAAAATGAATATTAAAACATAACTTGCTGTGCCTCTTCTGTGTTCTTAACTGTTGACAATAATTCTTACTGTCTTACAACTAGCAGTTGTTTTAGAAGTAACAGCATTAATTTCTGTGACATGGAATAATAGAGCCTCGTTAGGAAGGTCCTTATCTTGAGATATCATGAATGTGAATTTTGATTGAATTGAGTCACAGTTAGAAGGCTTTATTACAATGATCACATTGCAAAGTAATCTCAGATTTATTTCAGAATGCCCAAGCCCAGTAGTTTCTATAAGCTGCAATGGGCTCATCTGGCTGTTGATTTCTTTTGTGAAAGATCTGAAATGTAATTGATGATTTTGGTGATATATGTTCTTTCAATAATACCACATATTCATCCAGCAATCTAGTTTTAAATGAAATGGGGGATATTTAAGAACGTTATTTTGGGATATATTCAGGCCCCCATAGAAAGTCAGAAACACAGCATTTTTCTGCCCAGAAGCCTTGGTTTTATTCAATGCAAATCAGAAGGGCAATATCCCCCTTCTAAGAATTCAGGTCCTATTCTTTCCACACCTTATTATACTATTTATCAGTCACTGTTAATTATATTCCCCTCTCTTGTAGGGGCGGGGGGGGGGGGATGTCCTTATTTGCTTCCTTCCCTGGGCTAAAACTAGCAATAGGAAAAGAGTCCTTGGGAGTGTGGTTATGTAACCTTTGGTTATTTAGCCTTATCAGGATGCCAATTTTCATGTGAAATGTGGCACCTTTAATGTTGAGATGGATATTAGTAAAACAGGCAAGGAAGGAAAAAGTTCTTAAGTCAAATCCTTACTGCCACAAAACAAAACAAAAAAGATTTGTGCTGAAGTCAATCATTGCACTGGGATGCCTGCAGTTTGCTACCTACAGAAACTCAAATAGTAATATAACACTAACCTAATACTACAATGCTACCCCATCTTGACATATAGGACATGTTGCTATCAAACGATTTCTAATACTCTTCAGCACTGGAAACAAATAGTGTAAAAAAATTTCCTTTGACATTGCTGGTTTTGTAGCATATACCTTTACTTTGCATATTTTATAGGACTTTTCAGGCCAGATCTGCATTATGCTATATTTCTGAAACATCCTTTGGACTTTAATGTGATTTGTTTCTACTCAAAGATCACACTTTTATTCTGAGGCAAAGGAGTTTGAGCTGTGAGACCGTAGCACAGCTCACCAGCCTGTCTTCAATTCAGGCCTAGGAAAAGCATGGAATTCCTACTTCTGCAATTATCTCATGCAAATTCTTGATTTTATCAGTAGGTCTAGAGTCTGGCAGCTGCTTCTAAGGGTGGATACCCAAAGAAGTTAAGAATTGAATACTTTAATGAATGACAGCATTGATGGCATACCTGTACTGGTGAGGGACAATTAAAGTAAGTATAACCTAAGGGTTTGTGGAATTCATGGAAACAGAAAAGATTACATCATAGAACCAGTTTTTGTTCAGTTTTTTAAGCACCTTGAACTTGAACAGAGAAGAGATAATTAAGTAGTAGATAGAGAGTTGTCTATGGACCAGGAAGATCTAGGTCTTCCATGCTCTGATGCATGTTGGCTGTGTCATCCTGAGCAAGTAATATAACTTATCAGTGTTCTAGAAAATTCCTGGACTCCAAAGGCTGCAGAGAAATCACCAACCTGAATGGACAGGGAGAATATCTTCATCCAGGTCACATCCCTATCCCCTGTTATTATATACAATCTATAAAATATTAGGTTGGAAGATCACTGCATCATACATAATATATAAAGAAGACATCAATGTAGCTGGAAAAGCACTGGATTTGAGGTGGAAGTCTTGCATTCAAACTTCATCAAAACCATTTATTCCCTTATTCTCAGTATGATTTTGAATGAATCCCTTAACCTACCTCCGCCTTCATTTCTCCATTTATAAAATGAGAATACAATTATTTGCTTCACCTAATTTACAGGTTTATTGTGAAGTTCAAATTGTAACTGATAAATGAAATGTGTGTATATATATGTCTTTATACACATATAAGCATGCATACATACACACGTATATATATATATATATATAGTGTGTGTGTGTTTGTATGTGTATGTATATGTTTGTGCATGTATATGTAAAGTAGAGAAAATATTAGTATATACATATTGTATTGTACATAATATACATATATATGTCTGTATGTACCTGCGTCTGTATACACACAGAGTCTAACACTTCTTGCTGTCACATCATAGTCATCCTCCTCAGCTGAGAAGACGTCAGATTGTTGGTACACTAGCACCTGAGCCTTCCATCTCCTGCTGGGCATAGCATTTTCATCAAAGAAAGGCTTCCAGGAGACATGCTGAATATCTTTTATCTGCCCCAAAGCAACCATTTCCATCTCTACCAGCACAAGGTATCTTCCACCTCCTGCTGCCAGCCCAATCTTGGAATGTGGAGAACTGCAAGTACAAAGTACTCCCTTTGACTTCAGGCCTCCTATTACCTGCTGTGCTTATCCTTTGAGGCTACAAGAGAGAAACTCTCCACTGAACAATGACCATTCTCACAGCTGTTCATACACTTCACACTCTAGTGTCACTGAACTCCTCTAGATCATCATACAAACCCCATAGCTCACCCCTACCATTCAATTCCTCATTTCCATTCCCTTCCACCCTTTTACTCCAAAGTTTCATCTTAACTGCATCCAGCCATTCCACTGGGCCTTCTGGAAGGCTTATTCCATAAGCAACAAACTTCCCTTCATCTTAAATCTATACCTTTCCTACTCCTTCCAAGAAGCCATGACCTGGCTTCTTCCTAATAACATAGACTCCTTGGCCTCTCTTTCAAGTACTGGCTGTACCTTCACTTATTCTCCTCGGCTCATTGGAAAAGGAAGGTGAGTTGGAATACTCCTTGTTGCCCATTGCTACTTGGGTTCTTTCCCTTCCTCCATCATTCAGTAACCTTTCTTCCTTTGAGGTTCATCCTGTTAATATCTATAACACAATCAAAATCCTGGTAGCTGTTCTCCACAGACCCCCAGGTGATTCCCTTTCCTTCCTCAATGAATTTAATAACTGGCTTATATTTTTTTCTTTCCACTCCAAATCCTGCCCTCACACTAGGGGAGTTCAATAGACATATTGATTCTCCCTCAAGTACTTTAACCACTTAGTTCCTCAACCTACTCATCTTCTACGAGTTATTTATCCACTCTATCTTGACCACACACAATGGTGATCATACTCTTGATCTTGCCATCACCCACAAATGAACCACCTCCATATTCAAGATTCTGAAATCCCTTTATCCAACCATAATCTATCATTAACTTTTCAACATTGTCTCTGGCTTCCCTTACATAACCTTACCCTTCATATGTACCAGGACCTCTAATTTCTTGACCTCTCAGTTCTCTCCAAGGCCATCTCCCTTGCACGAGGCAGTTTCTCCTCTTCTCCACAATTTGAGTTTTTTGCGAACCAACTCAACTCTTCATTGTCCTTCTCTCTTGAATCTCTAGTCATATTGCCAACTACACCCAGCCAAGTCTTGACCTTGGATTGCTCCTACACAATTACTGCCAGATGAAGATGGAGGAAAACATGCAATTATTCTGGTGCCCTTTCCACTGTGCTGCCTAGCTACCCAATCAATCAATAGTCAATAAGCAAAAAAAAATTATTAACATCTTACTTGTAGCACCTTCAAGGTACTGTGCATGATACTAAGAAACATCAAGAAATAGAGATCTCCCCTGATTTCAATGATCTTATAATATATTGGACAGATAAGAGAAATATATGTGAAAAGGAACTGACATCATAATGTAGGAAAAGGGACCATATTGGGCATATGGGGAAAACCCTGAATTTGGAGTCAACGGACTTGTATTTTAATTCAAATTTTGATACTTGTTACCTATATGGCCTTGGGCAAAATCATTTCCTTGCCCCAGGAATAGAGGTTTGTTTTCTATAAAATAAGGAGGGTGGACTAGATGATCCCAAGCATCTCTTCCAGTTCTAAATCCTGAGACCCTATGAAGTACCAAGTGATAACAAATGGTACAGGCTATCCTTGATGTAAGATTTCAGAAGAGAGGCTGAACATCCTGAGCAAAGAAGCTTTTTAGATGACGAAACTTGAACTAACTCTTGAAGAAATTGGATAGGCAGACTAGAAGTGAGTAAGTATCCTAGGTAGGGGAATAAGATGAGCAAAGCCATGAAGCTGACAAAACATAAATCACGATTAGGGAAAAGTCAGCACATAAATTTACTTGGATAAGAAGTTCATAGTTAGGAGTAGGGGTAGATGAGCCCATAAAAGCATGTTAAAGTCATATTGTGGATGGCTTTGAGCATAAATCTGACCTTCATTTTTGGTCTTTATTGTTAAAAATTATAAATTTATTTTGGTACGATCCTGTGATTTCACTGGTATGAGGAATTCTGAGTGTGGGAAGTCCCTTTACCAATGCATAAGAGTAATTCTTCTGTAAATTAGTCTTAAAGAGTTGTTTGTGGTACAGAGAGGTACCTTGCCCATGATCATACAGACAATACTAAAGGTCTACTTCTCTATCTCTATGATGATGATGATAATTGACTGTAGCACTTTTAAGCTTTAGGAATGCTTTACATGCATCATTTAAACTTCAAAACTACATGAAGTTACTGCAGAAAATTTTCCCCCTTCTTACAAACAAGTAAATTAAGGCATAGAAATTTAAGTTACTGTCCCATGGTCATGTGGCTAGTAGTATCTGTAAGTGGCAAATTTGACTGAGGTCTTTGTGACTCCAGGTTCTACAGTCTATCCACTAATTTCTTATTTTTGGTGATGCTAAGTGAAAAAACTAGAAATAGGTAAAGATTTTTAGACATTCTTCTTTAAAAATTCAGTCCTACTCCACACTGAAGAAAGCAGCCTAGGGTATATTAATAGATCAGCCTGGATTCTCCGCATCAATTGTGAAGTGTTGGCAGCAAAATAAAATCAATACCAGAAATCAGCCAAAAACCCAAAGACTGTATCTAAAACATTCAAGGACATGAGAGGAAAGAATAATGAGAAGCCAAACATACTACTATTGTTAAATTTGCAAAATTGGCCTACAATATATTGGCAACTGGTTTAAGTCATAAATGTTTAAGAGAAAGGAGAAAAGCGGGGGTGTGGGGGGCAGGGGCGATGAGTCCTATTTATAAAAAAATGCAAAAGTTTTTCTGGCTTAAAATTCTTAATGCAAAAACCTTGCATAGCAAATAATAAATTTACTTCTACCTTGGTTAATATCAACTTAGAGAATAAGAGACTTAGCCTTTGAGGTCCTATCTAGTTTGCCCCAACAGAAAACAGCAATCCCATCTACAGCACTGTCAACAACATGCCACCCAACCTCTGTTCAAAGATTTTCAGTGACAGAGAACTCACTACATTTGAGGCAGCTCTTACAATTTTTATATGGTTCTAATTGTTAAAAAAAATAGTTTCCCCTATTCCTCACTATAATCCAACCATTGGTCCTACTTCTGTTCTTAAAAGATCAAACAGAACAAATTTAATCCTTTTCTCATATAACAACCATTCAAATATTTGAAGACTGCTGTCATTCACACTTCCCTTTTTATTCCAGTATAAATAATTTCATCTCCTTCAATTAATTTTCCTATGAAATGATATGTAATTCTCTCATCATCCCAGTCACCTCTTACTTATACACTTGCCTGCCAATGTTCCTTCTGAACCTAGGTGCTTAGAAGTAGATATGATTTTCTAGATGTTGCTGTTCAGATGTTAAACCAGCATGTTAGACAAAAGATCCATCATTACCCCCATGCTGCAGACTATATACTTCTAATTATGAAATCTAAATTCACATGAACTTTTTGAACTGCTTTATCATGCCACAATATAATACTAAGCTGGTTGAGCTTAGAGATATTGAGATACCTACTAAGGAGAGCAGCCACTCAAGAAGCCCAGATATTTGGAAATTAATTCATTCCTTCCAATGCTGTAGTGAATAAGGCAATTTTCACTCTCAACCGTGAAGACTGCAAAGGCACATTTCTTTGTAGCCACACCAAGGTCAAGTATTAATTAATCCACTGCCACTGACTGAACAAGATGATGCTAAGCTCTGAAGGTAGAGAGGGTTTGGTGGTGAAGGTCCAAGGCTTACCCTGGTGCTGCTTGACCACTAAAGTCCAACACTTCTTCTTGGAATGCAAAATTCAAAATGGGACATCAGGCATTCATTTCATCTATACCCAAATAGGGGAACCAAGTGGAGAAGCATTTGTTGAATTTGAATTGGAAGATGAAGTCAAATTGGCATTGAAAAAAAGACAGAGAAACAATGGGATGCAGATATGTTGAAGTATTCAAGTCAAACAATGTTGAAATGGATTGGGTGTTGAAGCATATTGGTCTAAACAGCCCTGATGGCTTTGTGAGACTTAGAGGATAGTCCCACTTGGCTGTCGCAAGGAAGAAATTGTTCATTTTTTTTTCAGGGTTGGAAATCATGCCAAATGGGATAACATTGCCAGTGGACTTCCAGGCGAGAAGTTCCAGAGAGGCCTTCATGCAATTTGCTTCACAGGAAATAGCTGAAAAGGCCCTAAAGAAACACAAGGAAAGAAAAGGGCACAAGTACATTGGAATCTTCAAGAGCAGCCAGACAGAAGTTTGTAGTCACTATGATCCTCCTCAAAAGTTAATGCCTATGCAACAGCCATGTCCTTATGACAGGCCTGGGGCTGGCAGAGGCTATAACAGCATTGGGAAAAGATCTAGATTTGAAAGAATGGGGTGAGGTGCCTACGGTGAAGGATATGGAGGCTATGATGACTACAATGCCTATAATGATGGATATGGCTTTGGGTCAGATATATTTGGAAGAGACCTCAGTTACTGTTTTTTAGGAATGTCTGATCACAGATATGGAGATGGTGGGTCCAGTTTCCAGACTACACCAGGCCATTGTGTGCACATGAGAGGATTACCTTACAGGGCTACTGAAAAAGATATTTAGTTTTCTCTCACCACTCAATCCTGTTCAAGTACATGTTGAGATTGAACCTGATGGCAGAGTGACTGGAAAAACAGATATTGAATTTGCTACTCATGAAGATGCTGTGTAGGCTATGGCAAAAGACAAATGCATCACAAATATGCAGAACTCTTCTTGAATTCTACAGCAGAAGCGAGCGATGGTGCTTATGGTAGCCGAATGATGGGAGGCACGGGCTTATCAAGCCAGTCTAGCTACAGTGGTACAGCTAGCCAGCAGCTGGGTAGAGGTTACTGAGGACGCTACAGTGGTCAAAGCAGCAAGAGCAGATATGACCAATTTTTACAGGAAAACTCCAATGATTTTCAATCAAACATTGCATAGAGAATCAAGGAGCAACAAATAACAGCTATTACTGTAGCAGGAGCCATGCATCTGTGGAAGTGAATGGAATGGGAAGGATGAATGGCAGATCCAGTATGAGTGGTGAATGGGGAATGTACTCCTGATCATTGGTCAAATTTTTTTAAAAAGAAAACAAATAAACAAACACAAAGTTTGACAGTTTTGCAATACAAATTTGTGATTTAGGCTTACTGTAAGTGAAGTCAGGATTATTTTAAAAACTTAAGATTCAGTAAGTTTGAACACAGAAAAACATTCATGTAGGATGTAATAATCAAGTTGAGTAAACAATTTCAGCTTTTCTCAAGGTAGTTACGTTGTAGGAGTGTACTTAAGCAGTAAGTGTGTTTAGGGTAAAGCAGTTTCAATTATGTTAAATGTTGCTCTTATGCCACATTACATAGAACTCTGTTTCAGAAGCATGTTGGAAGACATGCTTTTTTTTTGTAAAAACAAATATAAGAGCTGTGACTGCAATTCAAAAGTGAAACTTTTGGCATGTTTGTTCTAGTCTGTTTTGTTTACTACCTTGTAAGGCACATGTTTTTTTTTTTTTTAGTTAATAGGGACAATTTTGAGACACAGTACCGATACTTTAGGATTTGATCTTGGTGTTTGTATTAAATTCTGAGGTCTTGATTTAAATCTTTCATTGTATTGTGATTTCCTTTTAGGAGTATTGCATTTTGACGTTTTACTTGCTAAGTAAATCTTCCTTTTAAAACCTGGAGAAAAATATAAAACTGCAAAGGCAAAGCCAAAAATGTTTTTTTAAATGAACGCTCCTCTTGTTTTACATTCAACCAGCCTGGAGGTGACTCTAATCAAGATAGATAATGAAGGACCAATCAAAAATTTACTAGAATTCACTTAGGTCTTATCTATATGAACTGGTTTCTAGACATATCTCCTCTATCTTAAAATTACACAGTTGACTCTTGGAGCCCAAGTCTAGGACTTTTATTTATCTCAATAAATTTTATCTTGCTTCAGTTCATCATTCAAGTGAAGGATCACATATTTCATTGAAGTAGCCTCCTAACTGGCCTGGCTACAGTCTTTTCCTTCTTCAGTACCTCTGGCATACTGAGACACACAAACTCTCTCTCTCTCTCTCTCTCTCTCTCACTCACACTCTCACACACACACACACACACACACACACACACGCGCGCGCGCGCGCACACACACACACAGATATTTGGGGGAAATGCCAAATAATTTAGTGCGGCATTTAAGGAACTACACAACTTACTTTTCAGAGCTCATCTACTACATACACAATACTTTTTTTTAGCAAACTTAGAGCACACCGTTAATTTTCCTGTCTCCTCATGTTCTGATAAAAACTGATTCCTTGTGAGTCTATACCTGACCATAAGGTGAAAACAGGTTTTGCACGGTACTGGCTGAGATACTGTAGAATGCAGTACCCTGGGCTCAGGAACAACTGAGCAGTAATGGGGGAAGGAAACAAGTATTTATTAAGTGCCTACTATATATCAGATACTGTGTTAAGCACTCATTACAAATACTATTTCATTTTATCCTCGCAACAATCCTGAGAGATAGATGTTATTATCCCCATTTTTAAATTAAGAAACTGGGGCAGAGGTTAAGTGACTTTTCCAGTATCACATGGCTAGTGAGTGTCTCAGTTCATACATCACGTCACCTAGATGCCTAGGGTCACAAAAAGGATAAGAGCTTGGGCTCTCTTATTGATAATGAAGAAATCATCAGTGGACAATGGGCACAGACTCTATAATGGAACATGAGTTAGTATATATGGTTCATATACCATGGAAGGAAAATATGATTCATGGATAGAGAAAGAATAAGAGTCCAAGGCCTAAGCAAGTCAGCAAAACTGAGAATTAGGCTGGTGATCAAAGGAAGGGCCTAACCAAAGTAAGCTGGCCTCAAGTTGTTAAACTTACTGATCTGGGAGTATATACTGGCTTTTAAGCATTACATGGGTAGATAGTCCTGGTCCCTGATCTTGAATGGGAGCTCCTTTAAGAAAAGCAATACGTAGTTCACAACATTGCCTTGGAACCACACTTCTATATCTCCACCTGTTGAAATGCCAACGATCACTACAAGTCAAACTTAAATGTCTTATCTTCTATGAATCTCTCTCAATCGCAACAGTTTCTCTCTTGTGCTCTTTAGATCTACTATATCACTTTGTGTTTCTCAGCTCTTTTTTTGATCATGGCTTTCAGGTAGTCCAATAGTTTTTAAATTCTCTCCTGGATCTATTTTCCAGGTCAGTGGTTTTTTCAATGAGATATTTCACATTGTCTTCCATTTTTTCATTCCTTTGGTTCTGTTTTATAATATCTTGATTTCTCATAAAATTACTAGCTTCCACTTGCTTCAATCTAATTTTTAAGGTAGTATTTTCTTCAGTGGTCTTTTGGACCTCCTTTTTCATTTGGCTAATTCTGCCTTTCAAGGCATTCTTCTCCTCATTGGCTTTTTGGAGCTCTTTTGCAGTTTGAATTAGTCTATTTTTTAAGGTGTTGTTTTCTTCAGTATTTTTTTCCATATTTTAGGTCTCCTTTAGCAAGTCATTGACTTGTTTTTCATGGTTTTCTCACATCATTCTCATTTCTCTTCCCAATTTTTCCTCTACTTCTCTAACTTGCTTTTCCAAATCCTTTTTGAGATCTTCTATGACCTGACACCAGTTCCTGTTTTTCTTGGAGGCTTTTGATGTAGGCTCTTTGACTTTGTTGACTTCTTCTGGCTGTATGTTTTGGTCTTCTTTGTCACCAAAGAAAGATTCCAGAGTCTGAGACTGAATCTGAGTGCATTTTTGCTGCCTGGCCATGTTCCCAGCCAACTTACTTGATCCTTGAGTTTTTCTCAGGGTATGACTGCTTGCACAGTAAAGAGTACTTTTTTCCAAGCTTGAGGAGATGTGCGGTTGTTTTCAGAGTTATTTCTATACAGTCAGCTCTGCCACACCAGCAATCCTCCACCTCCAAGAACTGCCAACCCGGACCTGACTCAGATCTTAAGCAGGCTCTGCACTCCTGCTCTGATCCACCACTTAATTCCTCCCACCAGGTGGGCCTGGGGCCAGAAGCAACTATAGCTGTAGTTCTGTAGCTGCACCACCTCCACTGCCCCTGGGGCTGGGGCTGAACCACGAACTCCTTTCACTCCCCACAGATTTTCCCACTAGCCTTCTCTGTTGTCTTTGGTGTTTGTGGGTTGAAAAGTCTGGTAACTGCCACAGCTCACTGATTCGGGGCCCTAGGGCCTGTTCCACCCTGCTCCTGGTCTGTTTCGTCCTGCTGCCATCCACGCTGGGCTCTGCTCCCCTCCGCTCCCAGCTCCCTGCGTGATAGACTTCACCCAGCAACCATCCAGGCTGTCCTGGGCTGGAGTCCTGCTTCCCTCTGCTATTTTGTGGGTTCTGCAGTTCTAGAATTTGTTCAGAGCCATTTTTATAGGTTTTTGGAGGGACGTGGTGGGGAGCTCACGCAAGTCCCCGCTATCCAGCCACCATATTGGCTCTGCCTCCCGACAGTACTATTTCTTACCCCTCAGTATCATTATAGCATTTCCCAAATTTCCTCCCTCCTGCCCATTTCTTTAGCTACATTCTCATCTTTGGAAAGAGTCATCTCTTAAACTGTCTGTGGTATTATCCTCTTCTTCAACTCTCCACCTTTATGCCCCTTTCTAATTGTTGCTACTAATATTGTTTTTTTCCAATTGCCCCATACTTGTTTCTCACTGTCCTCTGTACCAGCACAAAGATACTCTACTCTGTTTCAAGGTTCTTCACCAAATTACTAGGGGCTAATAGATTTAGAACTGGAAGATGAAGAACATTTCATCTTTCACCTGCCATAAAAGGGTCTTAGAGATCCTAGTTTAGTCTCATTTTGTACATGAGAAAGCTGAGACATAGAGAGGTTAAATGACTTCCCCAAAGTCAAACAGGTAGTAATTAGAAAAGATTGGATTAAAATTAAAGCCTTCTAAGTCTAAATTCTTTCTCCTTAAATGAAATGGTTCTTTTCAACTCTTTAGGTCCTCTAAAGCAAATTTACTCCAAGCCCCCTTAATATAAACATTCCATTCCTACCTCCGAGCTCACATCTCCAAATAGTTTAGTTCTCATAACCCTAAACCTAACCTTGCCCCTAACCTTGATGAAGCTGGTGGCAGAGTGAATACACCATTTGGCCCAGAGTCAGGAAGACTGGAGTTCAAATCTGGCCTCAGACACATGCTATTTGTCCTTTTCAAAGAGGACCAATGACATTACAAGGTGATTAATTGATTAACTGGCTTTAAGTGAGACAGAGTGGCACAAAGTCCTCAGTCCAAAGTACTCTCTCTTCCAGAGTAACCAAAGTCCAATGATAAGACAAAAGTCAGGATGACTATCAATCCAGTGGATGACTTTGGCATCTTCAACATCTGACCAAGCTCTAAGTCCTCCAAAATGCCTGGTTTAGCTGCCTTCATGGCCATTGGAAAGAATCTGCACATCTTTGAGGTAGACATACCCCTAACTAATTGACAGGTTTGAGGCCTGTAGATTGCCCACAGCCTGTTTTAGCCCATTTGCTCAGATGATTTTACTGGGGTGTGGTTACCGCACATACTACAGCTTCTTGGAGTTGCAGGTGAGAGTTGGGTGACAAGTGGACACCAAATATGGATGACCAGTCCTGAAAAGGGCTCATCAAGCCTTCACAGTGTTGCTAGTCCTTGGTGAACACCCCATAAAAACCTTAGACAAATACTAGTTTTATGACACTGGGCAAATCACTTAACGCCTGTTTGGCTCAGTTTTCTCAACTACACAATGGAAATGATGATAGCACCTATCATTCGGGTTGTTGTGGGAATCAAATAATATTTATAATATATTTATAATATAACAATTTGTTAAATAATAGGTCTTAAAAGTGCTTTGCACTTTTGCCTGGTATGTAGTAGATGCTATAGAAATGTTATATATAAAGACCCTGCTCTGCCACTAAGGAACTAAATGATCTTAAGCAAATCACTTATTCTTTCTGCAGTTTTCTCATCTGGAAAGTAGAAATAATAATAGCTGCCTAATCTGCTTTGCAGAAGTATCTTTAGGCTCAAAGAAAATAATGTATAGGGAGACCTTTCAGAAAGAAAAGAGGACTATACAAATGTAAAACAATGCTCTTTTCTGACAGCAAGCTCTCCATGGTATTAGTTTCCCTTGCTCCCTCCAGCAGACCTCATCTGATCCCTCTCCCATGGATAGATGGGGACTTATCAAAAGTACGTACTTTTGATGATGATGCTTCAGTAGATTTAAAACAATTCAGGTATGAAGTTCAGACACTTAGAAAAGCTGTCAGATTATATTTTCCCACTTGATTGGAGCACACACAGACCTTACAACCTAAAGAACTGCAGTTCTTGAAGACATCAGTATTTCTAAAGGACTATACATCTGTGCTCCCACTTGCAGACTCTGGGAAAATTAACAAAGGCATTTATCTCTTTACCATAAAGGGTCAAGATTTCCCTCTGCCTCTCAAGCAAAGCAAAATCACGTGCACCTGATTTGAACTCATTTATGGAGAGTTACAAAGATTAATGCATGCTTCTTAATGCAGAATAAAATAGAAGAATCAGGTTTTTTTTAAATCTAGAGAATTCTACAAGGAAAAATAATCCAAGTACCAAGATTTTATTTAAATTCCATTAGAATTTTTTCATCAGTAGGAAGATAATCTACATAGGGGTTATTAATCTGGGGTCCTACATTAGAAAAGTCTGCTGAAAGATTTCAGGGCTTCTGTGATCACGGATGGGGAAAAATACATCTTATTTTTCACTTAAATCCAATTGAAATTTACCATTTCCTTCAATTGTGAATTTAAATAACAAATGTTATTCTGAGATTGGGTTCATATGCTCTACCACATGACCAAAGTGGCCCATGACACACACTAAAAAGGCAAAGAACCCCTGCTCTACCCTTTCCCATTGTTCCTTTAGAAGGAGGAGGCAGTCCTATTTAATGGAAAGAGATTTAGCTGGAGAATCAAGAGGGCTTGTGTTCAAATGTCACCTGTAGCATTTACCATGTGATCATGATCAAGGGCAAATCAATAAATCTCTCTGAGCCATAATTTCCTGTGTCTATCTCACATGGTTATTTAGAGGATTAAATGAAATAATCTGTATAAAGTGCTTTGTAAGACAATGTGTTTTACAAGTTTTATAAGTGTTCATTTGTACAATAACAGCAGCTAACAAACACATATGCATGGTAATAAACATTTTAGCTGAAATAACTAAGCCCAGTGAAAGGAAAAGCAAGTGTTCTAAGGTTCATCTGATTCATAGTATATAAGATTCTCCTGATTTTTTAATTGAAGTAATTAGTTTTCCTAGATAATTCTACAATAAGATACTTAGCAAACCATTTATCTACTTTTTAAAATAAACATTAATAATTTTAGAGGGAAAAACACTTAATTCCAGTTGTTATCACTCAGGGGTATTCTCATTGCCAGAAATTGACTTTCTAAATCAGAGTTCTGTTTTTTTATGCAATTTCTCTAATGTTTTTAATTGAACAATCAATTTGGTATTTGTAGCTACACATATTTTTGGCAACCTGAGACAGTCATAATTGTATTCTCCACAGCATCAATAGAATTTCTGTCTTAGAATGAATTTCAAAGTCAGCCCCTGAAATTATTTGTTTTTATGCCAATCTACTTTTTTTAAATGAATTCTGTGAGCTTCTATGTAGTTCTTTCATTACAATAATAGCCTAATGATTGGTGAACTTTGAAATATACACATAGGCTTCTCCATTCAGGCCCTTGCTATTTGTTTTTAAGAAAGATGAGTGAGACTTTAAAATTTCTGAAAATTTGGATGGGAAAAAATCATTGCAATATGTCACAAATTGAATAGAAAAGACAGAAAACTGGGAGCCAAATTTGCTAGGTAAGAGTGTATATTTTCTAGGCCATAAGATATAAGCAATATCTTGCCAATAATAAAAAGCACTAAGTCTCGAGTGTTGTCAGCAAACTTTATCACCTTTCTTCTAGAAAAAGTGAATGATGGCTATACCTTTGAAGTCTATTGGCATTTTCTAAGCAGAAAAGACATCTACACAGACCCCTCTGCTCCCTAATGAAAAACCCCTGAAAGTAAGCTATCAAATCCAAGCCCTTACCTCCTCATAGATCTTATTTCCTTTAAAGTTTTTCTTTAATGAATATATGTTTAGCAGCCACAGGATGCCAAGAGTTGTATGTAGTGGTAAAAAGTAGCGTAACGAAATAACTGAAGTTTATATAGTGTTTTAAGGTTTGCAAGGCACTTTATATATTATCTCATTTGATACATTTGGTTACCATGTAATATAAGTTCCATTATTATTCCTATTTTATAATTAAGGACTTCGAGACTCAGAAAAGTTGTGTATTTTGCAAGTAAAAGCTTATAAATACCTAGCGATAGGGAATATCACTTTCTTACAAGTTCAGATGGGGTAGTGTAGTAGATGGAGTATTATACTTGGAGTGAGGAAGAATGAGTTCAGATTCTACCATCTGGAACATACTTTTTTTTTTCTTTTACATATCTTTCCTTGCCTCTGAGGAAAACATCTATTCCTTACTCCTCAGGATAGAAATGGAGAAATGCTCAAGCCAGAGTTTAGTTTAGAATTCTATGTAAAATAAAGATTACTCATTGAACAAGCCAGAGAGAGAGCAGATTTGACGGAGCTACTGGGTTTAAAAGCTGTGAGAGAGGAGAGACAGTTGAGTAAGGACATCAAGTAGCAGCAAACTAACACATCTTTCTCATCCCAGGTGTCTTTCTATACTGCAACCTATTAGAGTAACTGATTTTCATAATGGTAACCCTTTGTTATTTTTTAAATATTAAATTGTTAACTACATCATGTTTAGGAATGCAGGAAAGTTTATATAATAAAATTTAAATTTTCATTTATAATTGGGGGAAAAGATCTGGGAGGTTTTGTGAGTTGCAGACTCATTTTGACTTAAAAGAATGATATGGAATTTCTAAAAGATATTAAAAGGACCAAAGTGACTTTAGACTTCATTAAGACAGATATAATATACAGGAATAGTGTCACTATACTCTGCCATAGTCAGAACTTATATGGACTTGCCCCCACATATCAAATAATGCTCTCATTCCCTTGTTCTCCTCCACTTTTACATACCTTCCCATGTTGTAATGTAGTCCTTCAAAAGAAGCATTCATCTGCTAGGTTCATATATACAATGAAATGGTAGGTTAGCCATTTTCTCCAATGCCCACAACCCCTTAATCATCTCTAAACCAGAAAGGATATGCCAAAGATAAAGGAACTTTGGCTGTTTCCATGTTCTCAGGCACCTAGAATCCAAAAGGTTAAAAAAACACCCCAAACCCAGGAACTGATGCTCACTGATCCTGACCTCACTTAGTATTCTTCTCCCAACTTCCATACACAAAAGTGAGACTGCACTAGCAGACCCAAGGACACAAGACAGTCTTAAGTCAATCCTGCCCCTACACTGTGGCACCCCCTCTTTGTTTCCAGTACTATGGAGATCCTGGCTTCAGTCTAAGGAAATTGCTCAGTTCCCAATAGTCAGTTTGGCCATTATCCTTTAGGAACAAAGGGCTGCAAAGGGATGGGAAGGGGAAGGAAGGAGAAATGGGGAACAACCTCTAAATTCTAAACTGCTTGTACCAGGAAATAACAAGGCTCTGGAATGCTGGTGCTAGATGAATAAACTGAGGAAGAGAGGGAGTGTGGGACAGGTCAGCAGGACAGGACACTTTGTATGTTGAGGGGCTGTAGAGCACTCCACCAAGCCTGAGGGAAAGAGCACAGCAGTTACCTGAGACCAGTTCTGAGCGCACAAAAGTCACATGGGGCAAAAACTTGGCTGGTGAGCAATGAATTTCCCACTGTAGGAGAAGGCTGAGTTATTTGAGATCTAGCCATCAAGAAAACAAGAGGAGAGGAAGTTAAGAAGTGAATGATAAGGAAAACAAGAGAATAGGGGAGACTAAAAGTACCAAAGATTTTAAGAGGAAGAAAACTCAAAGACTTTGAACATAAATAAATGAATCAACAAAAAAAAAACAGTAACCACAGAAGTAAAGATGACCTCCAGATCTAGTAAATTAGTTTAGGCATCTATGAATGAATACTGCAAAATAACAGAAAATGATCCAACACTTTATGAGACAGAGGACTCTACAGAATTTCAGGAATACATGGAATCACAACATGCTATTACTGAGTGACTTAAAAGAGAAATCAGAGAGGCTGAGCCAAGACAGTAGAGAAAAGGCAGAAACTCACCTGAGCTCTCCCCAAAACCCCTCTGAACAACTTTAAATAATGGCATAAAACAATTCCTGAGATGGCAGAACCCACAAAAGGATGGGATGAAATAATTTTCCTACCAAAGACAACCTAGAAGGTCAGCAGGAAATGTCTGTTGTACCTGGGTGAGAGTGGAGCACAGCCCAACGCAGGCTGCGCCAGTGTAGACCAGGCCCCAGTAATCTAGGAGCAGGTCTTGGTAGCCACTGAATCAGTATTGGCATCGCTGAGAAGAGTTAAGTCTATCAAAGTTGGTCATCACACAATGTTGCTGTTATTGTATACAATGTCTAAGACAATTCCAAAAGACTCATGGTGGAAAATGCTACCTATACCCAGAGGAAGAACTTTGGAGTCTGAATGCAAATTGAAGCACACTGTTTCCTCCATTGTGAAAGAAGAATCAAAACAAATGGGAAAAAATTTCATGTTTTCCCCTTTTATTCCGTTTCTCCTTTTATAACATAACTAATGTGGAAATATGTTTAAAATGATTGTACATGTATAACCTATATCAGATTGCATGCTGTCTTGGGGATAGGAGAAGGAATGGAAATGGAAAAAAATTAGAACTCAAAATCTTATAAAGGTGAATGTTGAAGACCACAGTTAGATATAGATAGATAGATAAAGTGTTCCCCTGGACCCTTTTCTCTTCTGTACTAGTTTGTTTGGTGATATCATCAGCTCCCATCAATTCAATTTTTTATGAAGATGATTTTTAAATCAATTTCTCTAGGCCTAACCTCTCTCCATACTTCGAGGCTCACATTTATAACTTCCTATTGGACACCTAAAATTGAATATCTTACACACATCTTAAACTCAATATGTCTAAATCTCAACTTATCATCTTCCCCCAAACTGTCCCTTCTTTTGGAATGGTACCACCATTCCCAGTTATCCAGGCTCACAAACTATGTATTATCCTTGAATCTTCACCTTGTACACCCTCCCATATCCACTCTGTTACAAATACTTTTGATTTTGATTTTTTAACATCTCTCATATACAGCTAGAGGTGTTTGCTAAAGCCATCTCCAGTGGCTCACAAGAACAAATTATTAAATTCTTACTGGAAGAATTTACACCTCAGAAAATGACATGCTGTAAATTTGGGCTTAATGTATTGTTTTTGGAAGTTTAGATTTAATAAAGTGATGTAGAAAATGTTGATAATGGAGATTACACTTAACAGTGTGTTACTCATTATTTTTCTTTTAAGAGAGTCAGTTGTTTAACATTTGCCAGCACATTCCTATAGAAACTCCTTTCTTTTCTGCCACTACCTTGGTATAGACCTTTATCATCTTATGTCTGGACTATTTAAATAGCCCACTGATTGGTCACCCTTTCTCAAAGCCTAATTCACTCCAATACTTTCTCCACTCAGCTGTCAAGTTTCTAAAATGCAGATTTGACTATGCCATACCTCTACTCAATCAACCAATGACTTCCTATTACCTAAATAATCAAATATAAAATTATTTAGTTGGCATTCGAAGCCCTTAATAAACTGACACTTTCCTACCTTTCTTGATCTTTATACCTTCCTCACCCCTACATCATCTGCAACCCAGTAATATTAGCCTCTTTGGTGTCCCTCCTACATAACACTCCATTTCTTCTTCCTTAATAGCATTTAATTTTTTCCCCAATTACATGTAAAGATAGTTTTCAACATTCATTTTTGTAAAATTTTGATTTCCAAATTTTTATCCCTCTACTCCCTCTCCCCAAGATAGCAAGCAATCTGATATAAGTTATACATATACAATCACGTTAAATATATTTCCATGTTAGTCATGTTGTAAAAGTAGAATCAAAACAAAAGGGAAAAACCATGAGAAAAAGAAAACAAACAAAAAAAGTGAAAATAGTATGCTTTGATCTGCATTCAGACGTCTTAGTTCCTTCTTTGGATGTGATTAGCATTTTCCATCATGAGTCTTTTGGAATTGTCTTAGATCATTGTATTGCTGAGAAGAGCCAAGTCTGTCATAGTTAATCATTATACAATGTTGTTGCTATATAGTGTTCTCCTGGTTCTGCTCACTTCACTCAGCATCAGTTCATGTAAGTCTTTCCAGGTTTTCTGAAATCCACCTACACCTCATTTCTTATAGCATAATAGTATTCCATTACCATATGCCACAATTTGTTCAGCCATTTCCCAATTGACAGGCATCCCCTCAATTTCCAATTCTTTGCCACCACAAAAGAACTGCCATAAATATTTTTGAACAAATATGTCCTTTACCCTTTTTTATGATCTCTTTGGGATACAGACCTAGTAGTGGTGTTGCTGGATCAAAGGGTATGAAAAGTTTTATAACCCTTTGGGCATGGTTGCAAATTGCTTTCCAGAATGACTGGATCAATTCACACTTGTCCTTAGCCAATGAATTTTGTTGATTCTACCTCCACAATCTACCAACAATGCATCAGTATTACCATTTCCCTGCATATTCTCCAACATTTATCATTTTCCTTGTCTGTCATATTAGCCAATCTTATAGGTGTGGACATTCCATTTCTTGACTTGGATCATTTTTGCAGACTGTTCTCCATGCCTGGAATTCTTCCGCTCCTCATCTTTACCTCACGGCTTCCCTCACTTCCTAGGCTCAACTAAGTTTCTATAGGAGGTTTTTCCTTGTTCCCCTTAATGTTATTTCCTTTCCTCTGATGATTATCTCCAGCTTATCCTTTATATGTCTTGATAAGACTTAGCTGTTTTCATGATGAATCACCCAGTAGACTGTGAGCTCGTGTAAAGACTACATTTTGGCTTTCTTTTTATTCTCAGCACTTAGCACAGTGGCTGGCACATAGTAAATGTTTAATAAATGCAGACTGTATTATTGACTAACATTGTATGAATCACTTTATTTTTCTGGCTCCCTACTTTCTCATCTGTAAACTGAGAAAACTGGACCAATGTCTATTCCTGATCTAAATTCTATGATTGTAAGTTCTAGTGTAGTTAGTCCATGATTCACTTTAGGCTATTCTCTGAAGTCCCAATAAAGCATCATCATTTCATAAAAGTTTCCAGACTGTACTGCATTTATATCACTCTATACTTTTCTTAGCCTCTGAGTGTACTTGTGATCTATTTCCATCATTCTCACAGACACCCAGGGCTTGAAACCTCAGAACTATCTCTAAATCTCCGCCCCCCCCCCCCCCGCCTGTTACTTGCCCTTAGTCAGAGAATTTTGTTGATTTTACCTCCACAGTGTCTCATGTCTCATAACTGTTTCTTCCTTTCCATTTCCACTTACATCACTCTTGTTATGCCCTCACTACATGTAGCTTAAAATATTTCAATAGCAGCCTAATGTATTTACTAGTCTCTCTTCCCTTCCTTCAATCTATCCTTTAGATTTGTACTATTTTTCCAATGTGAAGATCTGATCATATAAAATATAGACTAAAATGTCTTCAAAAGGTCCATATTGACACTTAAATATATTCAAAAGCCTTTTCCTGTCATTCAAAGCGTTGAGATAAAACTGGTCTATTTACTTTTCTTAAAGCACCTCTCACATTTTATGATTTCATTCCTTTGTATATGCCTTAAAAGTTCTATTCCTGGTTCTGTCAGTTAAAATTCTACTCATTTTTCAAGGTCCAGCTCAATTGCCCCTCTGGTCCACATAATTGTCCTTGATTTCCTAAGGCAAAAGTTATCTTTATTCATCGGAACTCTCAGGAATAATTTTTACTTTTCATATTTTTAAAAAAAATTTACTTAATTTTATATTTACTGGTCTGTATATCTTATTCTATCCTTACTATTCATTAGACTTTCATTAAGATTTTTATAAAGCTCATGTTTTTACATCTACTTTAGCACTTCGCACAGTGGCGTATACTTGGCAAGGACTCCATGTATTTTAAGGAATTGGATAGAATTGAATTCTAGGTCATCATGAAATATACTATGACCATTCATATATCATATATACACAAATACACTTTGTGTATATACATATATATACAATACATATAATATGACACATCATATATATATATGTATATTCATTAACTCAATAAATATTTATTATATAGTTAATGTATCCATAATCTGTTCCCTTGCCAGAGGCTGATAGCCATTATTATAAACCATAATGTAGAAAAGCAGACTTTGTTTCCGATAAGCCAATTGTCCTCTTCCCAGGTCTTCATGATGCCATGGACTTCAACTTAAAGTAGAGATTAAATCATCAACTCTGACTATATGTCCTTTGGCTTCTGATTAAAGACTTTGAGATCACTGGAAATAAACCATTTCTTTTTCTTTGTTTCATTTTTTCTTACTTTTACAATAAAAATAGCATTAGGACCTAAAATGCTAGAGGAAGATAACTGAGGTAGTACAAATAAAACCAGGAAATAAAAGTCTTTTCTTTATTATATAATAATATACTTTGTATAATTTCAAAAACTTGAAGAGAATGGAACTACTTTTGATAAGCATATGAATAGAACAAATGGGGAGAGGGAGACATATTCAACAGGAATTTCTCAAATATTTATAAAAATATACACATATATGTATGTGTGTATAGGTGTATACACTTATATTTGTCATATATATGTATTTGTGAGTACATGGGTCTATATATGTATATGCATGTGCATGTGTTCATATGTATGTATGTATGTATGTATGTATGTGTGTGTATATCTCTATACCAATATGGCACCCCTCTAGGAATACACCCAGCTTATACTCCATCGCTTGCGGGTTCTCATTCCTAAAACTATAGTTCACAAGCCTTAAATGGTACATTTACCTTTAACAGTCAGCCAAAAGGCACAATTAGCTCAAAGCAAAGATATTTATTAACATAGTTTAGTAAGAACAGTAACTATGAAATATTGCCCTATAAACCTGAAGCACCACCCCCACAAATACATACAGAATCAGTGTAAAGAATGGTTGAATACATAAAGTTCACTGATAGTAAAATATATACATGGGAAACATGTGTAGCCAATATTCCTCATGTCTCTATCACTGCAAGCTGCTCATATCCTTTCTCTTCTCATTGTGCCCCCATGATGCTTCCCTGGGGTCAATGTCTCTGCTGGGCCAGTCACTCAGCTATGTTCCCAAGACTTACTCCTTACTCTCTCTTGAATCCAGAGTTGTCTGTTTTTATTTCTTCCTGGGTTTATTCTCCTGGTAGCTACTTCCAATGATTGTCTCCATTCTACTGGTTTTGGTGTCTCCTATTGAATGAAAAGCTCTACTGAAAGGTTCCATATTTGATGGGAGGAATGTTAGGATGAAGGAGAAATCTCTACTCCCCATTTCTTCCCCTCAGGAAGGGGTACAAGAGAAAAGGAGAAATGTGATCTATTTTAAAGAGCTAGATTCTTCCTCAATAATTTGCTCTCCTCTAGGCTTCCATGAAGCAACTTTTAAAGCTCTCCTATTTAACTGTGTCTCCAGAGGTGTTGGCAAACATTTTTTAAGTATGGCTGATTTTCAGCAAGTGAAGGAGGCAAGCTTCCTTTCTACCTCCATCAAACTTAATCAAAGAACTCTTCATACCACATAAAGGAGTAACCAAGATTGTAGATCTTTTTCCTATTACTTTACTTGCCCCTTACTTTTCAGGAAGCATTTCAATGGATCAGGGAGGGATGTCTTGACTAATTCTCTCCACACTCACACACACTTACACAAACATACAGAAATACATTGTTTTTCTTGATTGGTAAAAGGCAAACATTTTTCCTTCTTGTCTTTGTATTTCTAGTGGCTAATACACAGCATGAACTTAATACTTTCTGAATAATTGAATAATTGATTTATAGTCCAGGGAGTTTCTGTGGTAGAAACTCCTTCCACCGTATAGATCTGCACAATTCATTTGCTCCAATTTCTAGTCTTAGTTTCCTGGCACACCAAGAGGTGGTGTCTTCCGCAGGGTCACCCATTTTGTAAAGGATTTTTACTGAGGTCTTCCTGGCTCCTGAGCCAGTCCTATATGCACCTCACCACATGGCTTGGAAACAATTTAAAAGAAAGCAAGTCCTATAGAAAGAGCCCTAGACTTGGACTTGAGAATATCTTTCTGTGTATCATGGCTCAGTTACTTATTTGTCTGCATGACTTAAGTAGCTCATTTTACCTTTTGAACCTCTGCTTCCTTTTCTAAATAATTACGGAATTAGAATAGATAGTTTCTTACCACAATTAGTACTATAAATTCCATGATCCTATGTGTACACAGAAGATAATTAAACCTATACTATTTTGAGAAGATGATATAGTTCTAAAACACACTATATGACAATGGTAAATCAAAATACAACTTGGTACAGGTTCTGAAATTGGAGTCATGAAGAATTAGCTTCAAATTCTACCTTAGATATCTACTGGATTGTGATCCTGGGCAAGGTACTTAACCTTTCTGGGGTTAAATTTCCTATACTGTAAAAGGAGAGTGTTCAACCCAACGGCCTCTAAGACCTCTTCCATTTGTAAATCTTTAATCCTCTGGTTCAGTCTCAGTTCTATAATAAGGGAGGTCATCCCAATAGCATCCATATTCTAATAAGATATTTCCTCTAAAAAGTTTGGTACAAAAAGGAAACTATACAATCGTATTATATTTTAAAATAATGTTTTCATCCATAGATAATCATAGCATATTTGAGTGGTAAGTTGGCTTCCATAATCACAGGGCATTTTCACAAACTGACTCCTGAAAAATTCCAGGCCTGATTAAGTCATTTGATATGGTCTTCTTTGGTCAATATTATATAAATATGTGAATGCTACAAAGATCGATTTAAATGCATTACATTTTGAATCGACTATGAATTTCCCTAGGGACAAGATTTGCTATGCATATCATGATCTGCTTTATCATACAGAAACTGAGTGTGAATCTACCTTCCTCAATATCTGTTTTGCAGTTTGATAGGTTAGTACAAGAAAGGTCTTCCCCAGTAAAATCCTACTCTGATGCCTCATCAAGTAGAGATGACCTCAGGATTATTTATGCTAAGCATGCGGAACTCAAGCTTTTGTAGATCCTAGCAAGTTGAATATTCCCTGCATTAAGTGGGGTGACAATGTATTGTCCTCCTGAGGGCCTCACCATCAGAATACAAGACTTTGAGCTATGATTTTCTGTTGGCCACAGTACCTGCTGATGGTAGCAGTATGAACTGATGCAAATTGAAGAGAGCAGAACCAGGAGAAAATAACCAGGAGGAAATTGTAAGGATGATCAACTGTGAAAGACTTAACTACTTTGACCAAGAAAATGATCCAAGACAATTTCAAAAGACCCATGACGAAAAATACTATCCATCTCCAGAGATAGAACTGATGAACTCTGAGTACAGATTAAAACATACTTTTTTTGAAATTTTCTTTATTTTCCTTGTTTTTGTGCATGTTTTTTTTCCTTTTGCAAAGTAGCTAATATGTAAATATATTTTGCATGGCTCCACATGTATAATTGATATCATATTGTTCACCATCTTAATGGGTAGAGGAAGGGAAGGAGAAAGGGAAAGAATTTGGAACTCAAAATTTTCAAAAATGATTGTTAATTTTTGCAATTGGAAAATATTTAATGAAATAATGTATTTTTTAAAAATAGATTTAAAAGATCTCCTGCTAAGGTCTAATGAGGTTCTTATCAGGGTTCGCAGAGGCAACAGATGGAATGACATAGTTTTGAAATATAAAGAGAATATTCCAGAGAGCCCGATAAGGGGACTACAAGGCAGTGTTGGGAAAAAATGATTACATTTGTGTAGTACATAAATATCTTGAAAAGCCCCATTTTTTAACCTTATAGGCATTGGTAGCATATTTTTGCTGCAATTTTACCTTTAAACTTGCTTGGGTCTGCATATCTCACAAATGTATCAAAAACTTAAAACTTATATTTTGATATCCTCTGAGAAAAGCAAAAAATATGTATTATTTTAATATAAGGTGCTTGTCACAAAATACATTTATCCAACCCCTGAGTGATACCATCTAAGGGGAAAATTTGAGTAAATATTATTTGAAGATGAGACAATAACTAATTGATTGTAAATGCATCTTGAAAATACTTTATTTGCAAAATTAAAGTTAAATTTGTTTCCAGTTTTATACTACAAAACTCTTGTGTACATATACAACAGAAGAATGATACTATGTAGTCATGTTAGAATTATTGATAATGCCTCTGAAAAATGAAAATTCCCCTAAGATATTGATTCTACCTGGTACATATCTGACATTGGTAATTGACTTTTAAGACTCTATTAGCAAATTTGATATTTTACCAAAGCCATTTGGGCTATACAAGATGAGACTGTGCAAATCTCTTTATTTTAATCTTGTCATTCTGACCGTGTACCCAGTGCATAGCAAGCATTGAGTTCATAAAGCCATTTATTTTAACTAAAAGGTTCCACTTCAGCTATCAATTCAGAATCTGTCCAATCTTAGAACAGACTTAGAATTCTAAATTGCAGTCATCTTGTTTTATTTTCTTGGTTTCAGTGACTCAATACTTGACCTTCTGATTTCATTCTTGGCTAATAAACTCATTGAAAATGTGTTGTCACCCAGACCTAAGAATCATTTTCCTAGAGATTCGATAGGCTTTTATCAAGAGTCATTTATATTTAATTTCAAGTTAGCCAAAGGCATTTTTGAACTGGAGAATCATGTTCATTTGCTTCACAAACATTTTATGCATGCCTACTATGCCCAGGGCCCATTTTAAATAACTACCAAAAAACCAGAATTTAGTGGACAAAAGTTTGTACCACATGCATCTATAATGTTAGTGAGTTTTTACTTCCCCCATGCTAACATTCATAATGCATGTGTGCATTTAGGTGAACAGTTTATAGAAAAGAGGGAGAGGAAAGAGAGACTTGTAGAATTAAGATGTTATAAAATCTTGCCAGTAAATACCATAGATAAGGCTTTCCAGAGATAATTCCTTTTAATTATTTCTAATTATTTCTAAAACCCTTTAGAAAGTATCTACAAAACTGTTTTCTCCAATCTTGAGCTACCATGAATTCCTGGATCCCCATGAATCTTGATGTGTTAACTACAGCTATGTTTATAGATACAAGAGATTTAGTCAGTCAATGAAAAATATTGCCCTCCTCTCTGCAATTTGAAATTTTCACTAGCCTAGCTGGAACAAAATATTCTGTGAGAACCCCCTTATCTCAGAAAGTTGTCAAAGCTCGGAAGCAATGACAGTGCTGTTACAGAGAAAGCCTTTAAAAATCAATGGTGAATAAATTGTTAAATGTAAACTGGACACAAACCATCAACCATGTCCCCAAAAATATTCTCTTTCTGCAGTGCTTGGAATGATATTATTGGCAAAGAGACAACACTGATGGGGAAAGGCATACAAAGTCAAAAAAGGTCATTAAATTTTAATGTGGAAAATTAAGTGCATGACTCAGGCTTCAGGCAAAACCACATTCAACCTTTAGCTTAGTAGAGTACACAATGGCATGATGTCTGCAGCTTTCTTTACCTTCCTAGAAAATCTAAGTCAATGGCCTTGCATCTAAATTTTTACCAAAAAGAAATCTTATGAATGCTTTCAGTTAGAGAAAAAATTATTAAATGTTATTAAATACCTATAAATTTGCCTACATGCAGACACAATTTGCTGTTTCCAGTACCACTTTCTAAAACTGACAAATTTCCCAAGGTGTAAATCAAGGAAGTGCCAAGTGAAGTAAAAGCAAAGGACCTAGGCATTGCTAATAAGGTGCCTGAGGCTTGTGCCCTATAGACACATCCATGGATTTACCAAAGGAGACAATGAAGCACTAAGTAAACACTGATAAAAGAAAGGAATGTGTCAAAGATGACAGTTTTCCTTGGATCTGCTCTCCCAGGGTAGTTTCCTATGTTGTTTTTTTATCCCAAAAATGTACTTTCTTTTCTGGCTGTGATTATGATGTTCCACCAATATGAAAAGTTTGTTCATTTGAATAACAGACAAGCTAAAGGTCAGTTCTGTTAGTCTTTGGAACATATTTTCATACTTGTATTTGAAGTTGAGAGTGGCCCAATGTTTTGGGAATTCACTTTAGGTTAAATTAACAGCAGCACTGGGAAGCTAGGAGGAGAGGGGAGCTTTGGCTCCCTAATCTACTCAATATTTCCTAGTAGTAACCCACACAATCCTAGGAATGGGAAGCTCATTTTTCTGCTCTCTTCTCCACCCAAAGCAGAAATCTCTCTCATGAACTTTCCCTAGAAAAGGTACATAATTGAGATAGTAAGTTTCAGAAGTTTCCCTGCTTGTAAACCAATCAAGAGAATGAAAAAATTTGATTGTCACTAGAATAAGTAATTAGTGGAGTAGGTGCCAAGGTCCCCATTGAAAAAGACAACTATGATCAGTTTAAAAATAATAATCATAAGAAAATCTGGTATTCAGATAGCATTTTCAAATTGTCAAAGTATGTTAAACAAATTGACTTCAGATCTGGTAACCATGTAAAGGAGTTTCTATTATGATTCTCATTTTACAGAAGAAACTAAATGACATGAAGGGGACAACAAAGCTATTAAATGGCAGAAGCAAGATTAAAATTACAGGTCTCTCCTGACTCCAAGTGTGGAGTTGACTCTACTGCGAATCTGTCAAAATATAATCATTTCTTATGTAGATGATTTGTCTATAGGTAATGAAGAATTTATTGTAAGGTTATGTGTCTAGTGGTCAATTACTTTTATTCTGTTTTACATCAAAAGGTTTTAAAGCCAACCTCCCAAGCACACAAGCACCTGCCTTCCTTTCAATTATATAGAAGAAAGCCTCAATCCTTTGGTCAGTTAACCATTTTGTGATGTGAAAAATGTGGATGCTAAGAACATTCAGTTCCTTATTTATCCAAATGGGCAGATTCAGGCTCCTAGGGTTGGAGGTATTGATAAAGGAAGAATTGATTCATAGAGAGAAGTTTAAGCCTGAGGTCCTACACAGAAATGCCACAAGTTTTTAACATTAAAGCCACGTACTAGATAGTTAAGATATGAACAGATCTGCACATCTGCTACTACTAGAGACATCAGATTAAGAGTTCCCACCTTTACTGAGTATATGATCTTGCAAGGACACATCACATTCACAGATACTTAAGATATAAAACATGTGGCTGCATGCATAGCATGCTGACATTGGCATCACAAAGACCTTGATTCAAGTTCAGCCTCTAGCACCTCCATTAGTTGTACCAGTCATTTAACCTCTCTGTGCATCAGTTTTTTGAGGGGTTTAGGCTAGATTGCATCTAAGGTTCCTTCTAGGTATACCTCAATTATCTAAGTGAATCACAGGGCATAAATCAGATGCCATTTAGGGATCAATGTAGGAGTGAGAATAAATGATTATTACCAGCTGATCTAAATTAGGAAACACTTTGTGAAGTGTTTGAGCTGGTCTTTAGAGGATGGGTAAAATTTAAACCACTGGAAATGGGAGTGTTAGACAAATAATACACAGGAGGCACTGGAGGCTTCAGACTCCAGCCTCTAACAGGTTCACTCGATCTGGTCAGACAGGAAAGAGAGCTTCAAAGGGGTTAATAATGAGCTTTATTCTAGTCTAGTCTTCTTTAACGTAGCATTGCTGATAATGGAAGCACTACAAACTCCTACAGTATTCCCTAATCACCCTTCTCACAGGGGCCTGCAAGAAGGGAAGCAACTACCCCTATGTCTTCATGGTGCCAGTCAAGAGGGGCACAATTTGTGCATTCAACCCTAAAGGGTTCCCCTAAATGCCCTCAAGCCTCAATGGGGGCCAGTTGAGGCAAACATAGATTCCCCACTCCCAAGCCTTGATGGGGGCCAATCAAGGTATATACAATGTCCCAGCTTGTGCATTCAAACATAAAGGTTCCCCAGCTCACTGACCACTGACCACCTGTTTTATAGGGCATCAGACAAAGAAGGCATATTGTCCACAATAGCCTCAAAAGTTTACATCACCTCATCTCTATGTCTCACTGCACAGTCACAGTGGATGTTTACAGTTTCAGCACACATGTTTATATTATTTATCCTTATATAATACTGCACAAAAGTTGTGGAGATGTTTTGAGCCATGAACCTGGGAACTCATATCTAATACCTGGGAAACAGATTGTTATGGCCACGGATCCTGGGAAACTGAGGTTGTTATGGCCATAGATCCTGGGAAACTGAACTCTAAGAAATAATAATAAAAATCTACTTTACACCCACTAAAATTTACCTTACTTACACCAAAATCCACCTTACTTACAGGGAGGTATACGTGTTAAAGATAGGAAAAAGGTTTTCCAGGAGTAGGGAACTCCAACAAAAGGTCTCATCACCTCTAAAAGAGTCGGAAGATTGGAAATGGATTAAAAGGATAATTTTCAGTGGCAAATACAGAGATGAACTTTATGAAAGATTAATCAAACCCTCTGTGACCAAGTTCTTGGGTAGCTTACAGCCTAGCCCAGCGCATGAGACAACATGGGATATATCCAACACAGGCAAAGAGGAAAAACCATCCAGGAACACCAGGAAGATATACTACTTCACTGAATTCAATTTTTTTGATAAAGAAAATCTCACCTAGTATGCACATGCCTCTGTCCATTTCTCCCTCTTTTGTAGATAATCAATTCTTCCAGTAGGCTTTCTTCTTTAAACTTTCATGTGCTGGCTTCAGGCAAACCCAGCATGGAAAAGCGGCTGGTGCCTTCATCAGGGCTTATTGTAAACAGCTTTTTTGACATCTGCATACTTGGATGCTCTCATTTCCTTATTGTGATAACAAGAATCATATGAGCTGTGATTGCCTGGCCAAATTGCCTTCCCTATATAGCCCATCTTCTTTCCTATAGCTAGGGTTGAGGCAGAAAATCATGTGTAAGGTGTGTGTTTTGCTTATATTTACAGTATGTGTATCTAGATGTGGCTTACAGGGAGGTGAGAATAGATAGCTCTAGTTTCCTCTACCAACCATTCTCCAAGGGAGATTTTGATTCCTGCCAGGTGAGGAGTAAGAGATTGGGGCCAGAAGGCTGGCTGCTATGCTCTCTCCAGAATAGGGGTACCAGATTAGAATTATATTTATTGATAGATAAATATTATTAGTTTAGGAGAAATAATTTTAGATTCAAGCTACTCTCCTAATCACTGTCCCTTAATGGGGAAAGAATGACCCAAGATATGTCTAAATACTTAATTCCATTCCCACACCATCAGTTACATATAAATCATTACACATAGTAGTGAATAAACCTGTTTATCCAAGCTGATAGCACATTAAACAAGAGTTCTCAAATCAGAGAACTTCTACAGATGAACACGTACCAGACAATAGTAAATAAATCTTCCAATAAGCAAGATGGAAGAGTAAACATTTTCTCTGATCCTCTCAACCTCTCAAACTTCTGCAAAACAGAAATAATGTGCCAAAGATAAAGAAACTTCAGCTGTCTGCATGATTTAGGACACTCAGAATCAAAAAGAAGGTAAAATAAAGAAACACCCCATGAACTAACTTACACTAAACTTACTCAACACCTTCCCCAGTAATTCATTTTATTGCATTGAGGCAGCATTAGTAGACTCCCTTGTACTTGCCACAAAATCCAACTGCCACATTCTTTCTTCCCTCTTTTGTTGCACTGCCACCCCCATTCCAGACTGTGGATGTCTACTCAGGCAAGGACAAATAGCCATCATAGCTCTGCAGGGCTCAAGACTATGAGTGCTGCAGAAAATGCACCCAACATCACTAAAGGGAAGAGCAGCATTCTCTGTGGCAAACAATCTCTGCCTGAAGGCCAGGAACAGAGGGAAAAGGGCAGGGAATGAGTTGAGTCTTGGCTTAAAATAGAGTTCAATACCACATCCTACCCCACTTCTTTTGTAGAACCTTGAAACCCAAACTACAACAATTAAGCAAGTTACACCAGAGTATCAGATTCCTAAAATCACCTGTAATGACCCAGAGAACTGAAGAATATAGGAAGCAGGTGAGGACATGGGGAGAGGACACAGTGAGTGTAAGTGTGTGTGTTGGGTAGGGGGTGGGTTGTTCAGAACTCCACTTAGCCTGAAAGAAAGTATTCCACATCCAGGCCAGCTCTATCCAAACAAAAGTCACAGAGGATGAGACCTTAGCTCAGGTACTAAGAACTCCCTACTTTGGACAGAGTTTAGTATGCACTGAAATTCAGCCCTCAAGGAAACCACCATCAGAGGGGAGCAAGTTAGAGATTCTTAAAAATGAGCACTAGGAGAAAAAAAGAGGAGAAAATACTGACATTACTGAAGATCTCAGGAAGAGGAAAATTCAAAGACCTTGGACACAGATAAATCAATAGGGAAATCATTAATAGCAGAAAGAAATATGTCTTCTCTATCTAGTACTGTAAATGAATTCTGACATCTCTGAACAAATACTGTAAATCAAAGGAAAATCATTCAACACTTGATGAGACAAAGGACCCTCTGGAATATGAGGAGAACGGAATGTGAGGAGAACTTGGAACTATGGCATGCTGTTCCTGAGTGGTTGAAAAGAGAAAACAGAATTAGGAGAGCAGAATTTATAGCTTACACAGCAAAAAATAATAGCCAGAATAAAATATCTGGAATCTGTGATGGCAAATCTCACTAAAGAAACAAAAGAGATAACAATAGTCTGGCAATGTAAATATACAGAAATGAAGGGCCATTGAGAAGAGAAGTAAAAACAATAGCATTAAAAGAAAATACTCTCACTATGCTGTGTAAACATTCTGATCTTGAAGGTAGGATGCATAGACACAACCTACCGACTACCAGTCTCCCAGATTAATATAATAGAACAAAAAATCTTAACACCATACAGCAGGAAATAACAGAAAAGAACTACCCAGAACTTCAAAACATAGAAAATGAGATAACAGTTGAAAGAATTCATATGTCACATCTGGGGGGAAAAAAACCAAGGCTGCAAACTCCAAGATATGTAGTGGTTAAATTTAGCTATTCAATTCTAAAACAACAAAGTTCTACAAAACCTCAAGAGAAAGAACTACAAATACAAAGGAAATAACATTTGAATAATGCAAGACTATTCTGCCTCCAGAAGAAAAGGTAGGAGGGAATGGAATAATATGTGCTAAAGAGAAATGGAATTCAAAATGAAGCCCAGGGTGACTTATGTGCAAATCTGAGTTTATTCAAATGAAAAAAAGATGAAAATTCAGTACTAGAGCAGGATTTGAAACAATTTTTTAGAAAGGAAATCAAAATTAAAGAGGTTATTTGCTTCTTGAATACCCTAAACAGAAATGAAGAAGTGAATAAATAAATGCAGCATGCAAGACAGCAATAACAAGAAAGTAACAGCAAAGAGTTGAATAAGAAACATTTCTAAATGTACACAATGAAGTGGAATAAAAAGTGGAAGTCTAGAGGAGGCTACAGTGAAGATTCCAGCCTGGGAAAATAGGGACAAAATCTGGTCTCACTGCTTACAGGTGAATCAATTTTGGAGTATACATGAAAGGTGGAAGGGGATCAGGAAGATAGAGATTAACATGTGATGTACACAGATCAAATTGAAACTAGCAATAAGGGGAAGGTGACCCTTTGAAGTCTATAAGAGAAGAGTCTACAGGGGAGTGTAGTTAGGAAGAAGTTAGGAGGATTGAAAAGAGGAGAAAAGGAAAGAGCTCTTGCTTTAGTGATAGAAGGGGAATCCACTGATGTATTTTCTTATGGGTGAAGAGGGTTGGTCTTTGAAGGCAGATAGGGACATTCTGCTGGATACTCTGGGGGATTCCATGCTAGAAAAGTCCATTCATCCTACCTCAGGAGGGGGCAGAGTTAGAACCCCTGGGAGGAAGGCATCTAGGGAAGAAGGAAGGCATGGACCAAGAAGGAGATTTTGAGTCAAATGTTGAATTAAAAAATAACCAAGAAAGGGTCTAGATCAGTAGTGTGGTACATAAAGATATAGTGGGGTAGGGGTTCTATCATAGAACAGTACCCTCTTGGACCTGTGCAAAAATTACCATTATTCTGGGAGTGAGGCACAATGGGAAGTGGACCAACCTCTAAAAGGCAGTGGCAGAAACTGCCTAGAAAACAGAGTCTAGAATGAATGCCTTGGATATTTTTAATTGCATGAGAAATACCAAGAACAGAAAGTGACTAGATAATTATATAAAATCATAAATCAGAGAATGAAAGTCTACAAAAGAAAGAAAGAGTATGGATAATGACAAGAGTAAGAGAAATCCTTTTGGAAAGAGGTATAAAAAGTGAAATTAAAAAAAACCTAATTAATAAGACTACATGAATGAAAGAAGAGAAAGAGAGAAATTATTTTACTAAATGAGAGAAAATAAGAGGTAAGTAATATATAACCAGAAAAAATCAGGAGAGAAAAAGAAATTCAGAAGCAAAACCAAAAAGGCAACTAAAAAGAAATGGGGATCTGGTGTGAGAGGAAAAGATCCAGTGGGAATAGGTTCACTTGTTGAAAAAATCAAGATACTGTTACTGAAAGAATATAGCACTATGTTTACAGCAAAAGAGTTTTTAAAAATGCAACTTAAAAATACAGTATTGGAGACAGAGGAAAAATATACCTGGCTCATAATTTTAAATGTGAATGCGTTAAACCATCCAATAAAATAGAAAAGAATGATAGTTTGGATAAGAAAACAGAAACCTATAATCCATTTATTACAACAAAAACATTAAAAAACAAAAACATAAACAAAATCAAATTGAAGGTATTGGAAAAATTACTACAAATCAAATGAATCCAAAAAAGCAGGAGTTCTAATTATTCTATATGAGAGACAAAAGTCAAACATTTTGAGATAATGATAAAAAGGAAATTACACCTTGCTGAAAGGAAGCAGAGGCAACAAATCAATATCATTCATATGACTTCATGCTCAAAATGCCTTAGTATAATTCATAAAGGAGACATCATCTGAGCTACAAAAAGACATAGACAAGAGACAATACAATAGTGACAGTATAAGTCAATTTCCCTCTTTTAGTTTTGGATAAGTCTAACAAAAATGAAAGGAACTGAACAAATTGCTAGAGAAAGCAGACCTAAAAGACTTATGACATATTCTAAATATGACTTTAAAAAGAAAATACATGTTACCCAAAATCATATGCAACTTTGACAAAAACTGATCATGTTCTAGGAAACAGAGATATTGCAAACAAATGCAAAAAGGCAGAAATAGTTAATACAAACTTTATGGATGGAAATTCAATAAAAATAGCCCTTGGTTGAGGTTCTACCAAAAACAGACACAGGCCTGATTGGAAATGTACTCACTGTACACTTAACAATTAAATCCAAAATAATGATGCAGTAACACTGTTGCTAGCAGCTGTTGTGGAGGTGAAAGACCAACAACAAAAGCACATATGAAGACCACTGGCAAAGGTTCTTTGATTTGCTTTTCTAAGTAAAGCAACTTTAAGAGGTTAACCATCTCACTTTAATTAAACATACAAATATCATTCACTTACTTCAGGGGGAAAAGCCAGCACCCTGAACTTCAGAGAGTATACAAACAGAAATTACAAGCATATATTATATAAACAGGGCAAACACACACAGAAATCAACAGAGAGTCCTCTTGTCTGACCAGGTAATTACATAGTTACCAAAAAGAAGGCACCAACATCTGGGTTTTCAAAGCCTGGGGGCTCCAACATTTACACAGTCTTGTTTGGCCAAATCACCAACACTCTTCCAAAGAGTGTGTCCCCAAAGGTGAAACTCTAACTTCTGAGTATATATACACACTTCTTCAGGGTCAAAGGGAGTCACAACCACATAACTCAAACCTATGTGAACTAGGCCTTCCCTTGACATAAGCAGATCATCAAAGACTCCCTATTCAATCAAAGATTCCTTAGTGCTGAGAAGCACTCCAAAACAAAGACAACAAAAAGTCCACTTTGCTCTCCATTATATTTGAAAGGCAAGACTCATCAAAAGTATTCCATTACCTCAGTGCAGAGAAGCACTCCAAAACAAAAGACAAAAGGGCCCCACTTTACCTGCCCCATTCAAACAAAGGGAAGACTCATTAAAGGCACTTGATGGCCTTAGCATTCCAAAAGAGGAGAACAGCAAAAAAGTCCTACCCTAATTACCATAACATATGAGTATATGATAGAACAACTCATAGAAACAATAAATATGTAAATGATGATGATAATAATGAAGCAACAGACTAACACATCTAAGACACAGCTAAAATAATCCTGAGAAGGAAAAAAGTCACATCCCTACAAATATACATTGACAAAATTGGAAAAATAGAGAATTAGTTAAATGAATGAATTTTTTAAAATTAGAGAATCAATAAATAAATCTAAAATAAGATATATTATTGGAAACAAAAAACTCCCTGCCAATAACAGATAAAACTAAAAGCTGGAATGACAAATAAAATCAATAAACCCCTCCTTAATTAGGGTTTTTTTTTAAAGCAGAAAATCAAGTCAATAAAATAGTAAGTGAGCAAGATGAAATCACAACAAAACCAGAAGCAATAAAAAAAGAATAATCAGAATATGGATGTAGATTTGGATGTAACAAAACCAATAACACAAAAGAAACAGAGGAATATCTTCAAACATATAAAATATCCAAGCTTTCAGGAGATGAGACAGAGATTTAAATAACCCAATCTCAGAAAAGGAGATAAATTTAGCTACAAAGGACCCTATAAGCAGCTATATGGAAGAGTGGCTAGAGGGCTGAGCCTGAAGTCAGGAAGACTCATCTTCTTGAGTTTTAATCTGGCTTCAGACATTTACCAGCTGTATTACCCTAAATAAATCACTTGACCCTGTTTGTCTCAGTTTCTTCATCTGTAAAATGAGCTAGAGAAGGAAATGGCAAACCACTCTAGTATCTTTGCCAAGAAAACCAGAGATAGAGTCTTGAAGAGTCAGACATGATTGAAACAACTGAATCACAAAGAAAGAAACTACCAATGGAGGTGAGGGAGGGAAAATTCCTGCAGGAATATTTCACAGAGAGCCCCCAATCTCAGTCTCACAGAAGGTAAAATTCCTTTTTGTGTCATAGTTGGAATAGGGAAACACTTGAGATGTCAGGCTCCTCTACATGTTGTGTTCTTCCTGGAGTCTTTTGTTCAAGAGAATCTAAACCAATTTGATTTTTTCTCTCAAAGCCAGAAAACAAGGATCTCTCTCCTCCCAAGCTCTACTCAAACGTACCCTTGAGGGACTTATGCAAATGCCAAGTATTCCTGAATGCCATAATCCTTGACTACTACCAAGTTGATAGTGAACAGGAATAAATAGCCCTTGAATTCTTGTTCTCCTTTGGCCAGCCTTTCCTTAGACATTATCTGGCCTCATAAATAACATCCATCATTAAAGACCTTAAAGATCATCTAGTTCAGGGATTTTTGGAGTCCATGGTCTTGTTTTTTTTTAAAATATTTTCATAATTGCATTTCAATATAATTTATTTCTTTTGTAATCCTATATATTTTACACATTTAAGAATATTATTTTGAGGAACTTCTGGGAGCCATGATGAGCAGGTAAACTGACTCTCATCCCTCCTTTTAATAAACCCAAAGAATACTGCCCTAGGAGAAACTCTGGAATAGAGAAGCCAGAAATGGAGGTTCAGTAATCTTATAGATTGGGAGGCTGGGGAAATGGCCTCTCTTATGGTGGTGGAAGGAGACCAGTATAGGAAGGGAGGCCCCACCTTAGCAGACCAATGGGAGTTCCTGAGCCCCAGGGGGGTGGAGCTAGCAAACATCAACACCAGGACCCCAGGTGCACACCTTTACAGAGCCAGGGAACTTCATAGATACCAACACAGACAATGGCTGAGACCAGTCATGCTATAGCACAGCCCTAGGAAAAGAGGAGACTTCCAGCAGTCAGACCACCTCTCCCCCACATGTCACACACTGACCCCACAGGGAAATTCAGAAAGACCCTACTGGGCCTCGATCCTTAGCATGCACTAGCCAACTCCAGCTCAGCATCAGGTGAGCAGCAGCACTATAAATCTAGCTGACAAATCCAGAGGCCACAGCACACACAGTCAGTAACCAAGATCCCAGTCCCTAGCACAAGAAGCTTGGAACAGAGCCCCGTGGTCCCCAGAAGCAGAGATACACTTAAAAAGCCAGGAAAAGGAGAGCCACCATGAAGAAGGAATCTAGAAAAGTAAAACAAAAAAACCATTGAATCATATTATGGGGACAGAGAAGATCAAAAAATGAATTCAGAAGAGGACAGCATCGACACTATACCCACATCTGAAACCTCAAAGGGGAATATAAACTGGTCTCAAGCCCAAAAAGCATTTCTGGATGAGCTCAAGGAGGATTTTTAAAAATAAAATTAGGGAGGTAAAAGAAAAAATGGAAGCAAAAATTCACTGATGAGAACAAATCTTTAAAAAGTAAAATTGGCGAAATGGTTAAGGAGGTTCAGAATCTGATTGGAGAAAATGACTAATTGAAAAGGCAAATTAGCCAGATGGAAAAAGAGGAACAGAATCTAAATGAAGAAAATAATTCATCGAAAATTAGAATTGGGCAAGTAGAAGCTAATGACTCTATGAGGTATCAAGAATCAGTCAAACAGAATCTAAAGAATGAAAACATAGAAGAAAACATAAAATATCTCAACAGGAAAACAACTGACCTGGAAAATGGATCCATGAGAGATAATCTAAGAATTATTGGTCTACCAGAAAGCTGTAATGAAAAAAAAAGAGTGTGGACAGTATCTTCTGAGAAATCATCAAGGAAAATTGCCCCCAAGTCCTAGAACCAGAGGGCAAAATAGTCATCAAAAGAATCCACCGATCACCCCCTTACAGAGATCCCAAATTGAAAACTCCAAGGAATATAGTAGCCAGATTCCAGAATTATCAGGTCAAGGAGAATATACCGCAAGCAGTCAGAAAGAAACAATTCAAATATTATTGACCTACATTCAGGATCACACAGCACCTTGCAGCTTCCACATTAAAAGACAAGAAGGATTGGAATATGATATTCTATAAGGCAAAGGAGCTTGGACTACAACCAAGGTTCAACTATCCAGCAAAATTGAGCATTATTTTTTCAGGCAAGGAGATGGACATTCAATGAAATAAGGGAATTCCATACCTTCCTGATGAAAAGACCAGAGCTCAATGGTAAACTTGATCATCAAATATGAAACTCAAGAGAGATATAAAAAGGTAAACAGGGAATGAGAAAAAAAAAACCTTGTTATTCAATAAGGACAAAATGTTTACATCCTTATATAGAATTATATTGTTTTACATATGTTATATATACATATGTATATATGTATATGTGTGTGTGTGTGTGTGTGCGTGTTAATCCTGAGAATGGTATAGTTATGACAACAATCAAAATGGATATACATGGACAGAGGATGTGAGTATAAATTAACAGATGTGATGAAAAAAACATAATTAAAGGGTGCAAAGGGATTGCTCTGGGAGAAGAGGTAAGGAGGAGGTAGAAAAGGGTAAATTACATCACATGAAGAGGCACAAAAGCATTTTATAATAGAGGAAAAGAAGGGAGGGAGAATAGTAGTGTATGAGCTTTACCCTCATTGGATTTGGTTCAAGGAGGGAATAACATAATCTGATAAGAACAGAAATCAAACTTGTCCTACAGGCAGCAGGAAGGGATAGGGGAAAGAAAAGGCGGGGCTTAGAAGGGAGGGAAGAAGTAGTAAGGGGAAAAGGGTAAGATAAGGGGTGACTGAAAGAGAGGGAAAATAGAGGGAGACAGTGGTCAAAAGGAAAATTCTTTTGAGAAGGGTAAGGGAGAAGGGGGGAATAAAAACATAAATTGGAGGGATGAATAGGATGAAAAAAAGACATAGATAGTAATCATAACTGTGAATGTGGATGGAATGAACTCTCCCATAAAACAGAGGTGGATAACAGAATGGATTAGAAACCATAATCCTACAATATGTTGTTTACAAGAAACACATTTGAAACAGGGGGATACATATGGGTAATGGTAAAAGGTTGGAGTAGAATATATTATGCTTCAGCTAAAGTAAAAAAATAAGCAAGAGTAGAAATCCGAATCTCAGACAAAGAAAAAGCAAAGATAGATCTAATTAAAAGAGATAAGGAAGGAAACTATATCCTGCTAAAAAACACCATAGACGATGAAGTAATATCATTACTTAACATCTATGCACCAAGTGGTACAGCATCCATATTCTTAGAGGAGAAGTTAAGGGAGTTACAGGAAGAAATAGACAGCAAAACTATACTAGTGGGGGACCTCAACCTCTCCCTCTCTGAATTGATAAATCTAACCTAAAAATAAACAAGAAAGAAGTGAAGGAGGTGAATAGAATTTTAGAAAAGGCAGATATGCTAGACCTCTGGAGAAAACTGAATGGGGATAGAAAGGAATATACTTTTTTTTCTCAGTGGTAAATGGCACATACACAAAAACTGACCATGTACTAGGGCATAAAAACCTCACAATCCAATGCAGAAAGGCAGAAATAGTCAACAGTCAAATCCTTTACATATCATGATGCAATAAAAATTACATATAATAAAGGACCATGGAAAGATGTTCTAAAAACTAATGGAAACTAAATAATCTAATCTTAAATAATGAGTGGGTCAAACAACAAATCATAGAAACAACCAGTAACTCCATTAATGAGAATGACAATAATGAGACAACTTACCACAACTTCTGGGATGCAGTGAAATCAGTTCTTAGGGGAAATTTTATATTTCTGAATGCTTACATGAATAAAATAAAAAAGGAGATCAATGAATTGGTCATGCAACTGAAAAAGCTAGAAAAAAGAACAAATTGAAAATCCCCAATTAATCCCCCCAGGCCATGGAAGAGCTCAAAAAGGATTTAGAAAAGCAAGTTAGAGAAGTAGAGGAAAAATTGGGAAGAGAAATGAGAAGGATGCGAGAAAATCATGAAAAACAAGTCAATGACTTGCTAAAGGAGACCCAAAAAATTACTGAAAAATACACTGAAGAATATATATGTATGTATGTGTGTATATATGTATATATATGTGTGTGTATGTATATATATGTGTGGGTGTATGTATATATATACATATATATGTGTGTGTGTGTGTGTGTGTGTGTATATATATATATATATATATATATAAGAGAGAGAGAGAGCAGACACAGGGTGAGTTGAAGATGAAGGGAAGATATCTAAAAGAAATAAAATCAAATTAAGGGATGAGAGAGCAACATACTGAGAGAGGGAGATAGGGGGAGATAGGGAGAGATAGAATGGGGTGGATTATCTCGCATAAAAGTGGCAAGAGGAAGCAGTTCTGTGGGAGGAGGGGAGAGGGCAGGTGAGGGGGGAATGAGTGAACCTTGCTCTCATCAGATTTGGCCTGAGGAGGGAATACCATACATACTCAACTGGGTATCTTACCCCACAGGAAAGAAGAGGGAGGAAGATAAAAAAATAAAAGTGGGGGGATGATGGAGGGGTGGGCAGATGGGGGTGGAGGTGATCAAAAACAAACACTTTGGAAAGGGGACAGGGTCAAGGGAGAAAACTCAATAAAGCGGGATGGGTTGGGAAGAAGCAAAATATAGTTAGTCTTTCACAACATGAGTATTGTGGAAGGGTTATACATAATGATACACATGTGGCCTATGTTGAATTGCTTGACTTCTTAGGGAGGGTGGGTGGGAAGAGAAGAGAGGAGAGAATTTGGAACTCAAAGTTTTAAAAACAGATGTTCAAAAACAAAAAAACAATTTTTTGCATGCAACTAGAAAATAAGATATGCAGGCAATGGGGCGTAGAAATTTATCTTGCCCTACAAGAAAGGAAGGGAAAAGGGGATGAGAGGGGAGGGGGGTGATAGAGGGGAGGGATGACTGGGGAACCAGGCAACCAGAATATATGCCATCTTGGAGTGGGGGGGGAGGGTAGAAATGGGGAGAAAATTTGTAATTCAAACTCTTGTGAAAATCAATGCTGAAAACTAAATATGTTAAATAAATAAATTTAAATTTAAAAAATGTCAAATTAGAAATGCTGAAAACCAAAGGAGAAATTAATAAAATTGAAATCAAGAAAACTATTGAACTAATAAATAAAACTAGCAGGTGGTTTTATGAAAAATAATAATAAAATTGACAAAACTTTGGTCACCTTGATTTAAAAAAAGAAAGAAGAAAACCAAGTTATCAGTATCAAAAATGAAAAGGGTGAATTCACCTCCAATGACGAAGAAAATAAAACAATAATTAGTAATTATTTTGTCCAATTATATGCCCAGGAATTTGATAATCTTAGGGAAATGGATGAATATTTACAAAAATATAAACTACCCAGATTAACCGAAGAGGAAGTAAAATACTTGAATAAACCCATCTCAGAAAAAGAAATTGAACAAGCCATCAATGAACTCCCTCGGAAAAAATCTCCAGGGTCAGATGGATTTACATGTGAATTCTATCAAACATTCAAAGAACAACTAATTGCAATACTTTATAGACTATTTGGGAAAATAGGAAAATAAGAGGTCCTACCAAATTCTTTTTATGACACAAATAAAGTACTAATTCTTAAACCAGGCAGGGCCAAGACAGAGAAAGAAAATTACAGAACAATTTCCCTAATAAACATAGATGAAATTTTTTAAATAAAATATTAGCAAACAGATTACAGCAACTTATTTTGACAATAATATACTATGACCAGGTAGTATTTATTCTAGGAATGCAAGGCTGGTTAAATATTAGGAAAACTATCAGCATAATTGATCATATCAACAACAAAACTAGCAGAAAACACACAATAATCTCAATAAATGCAGAAAAACCCTTTGACAAAATACAACACCCATTCCTATGAAAAACACTAGAAAGCATAGGAATAAATGGAGTCTTCCCTGAAATTATAAACAGCATTTACCTAAAGCCATCAACAAGTGTTATTTGTAACAGGGATAAGCTAGATGAAATCCCAATAAGATCCGGGGTGAAACAAGGATGTCCATTGTCACCCCTATTATTCAATTTAGTACTAGAAATGTTAGCTGTAGCAATAAGGGAAGAAAAAGAAATGATTGAATTAGAATATGCAAAGAAGAAACTAAATTATCACTTTTTGAAGATGATGTGATGATTTACTTAGAGAATCCTAGAGAATTAAGTAAAAAACTACTTGAAATAAATAACAACTTTAGCAAAATTGCAGGATATAAAATAAACCCACATAAATCCTCGGCATTCCTACACATTACTAACAAAGCCCAACAGCAAGTGATAGAAAGAGAAATTACATTTAAAGTTACTGTAGAAACTATAAAATATTTGGGAGTCTATCTGCCAAGACAAACCCAGGGCTTATATGAACATAATTATGAAACACTTATCACACAAATAAAGTCAGATCGAAATAAATGGAAAAATATCAGTGGCTCATGGTTAGGCCAATCTAATATAATAAAAATGACAATTTTACCTAAATTAATTTACTTATTCAGTGCCATACCAATCGAACTACCAAAAATTATTTTACAGAGCTCGATAAAATAATAACAAAATTCATCTGGAAGAACAAGAAGTCCAGAGTATCTAGGGAATTAATGAAAAGAAATGCTAGGGAAGGTGGCCTAGCCATACCAGATATTAAGCTATATTATAAAGCAGCAATTATCAAAACTACTTGGTATTGTCTAAGAAATTGAGTGGTAGATCAGTGGGATAGGTTAGGTACACAAGAGACAGTAGTCAAGGACTATAGTATTCTACTCTTTGATAAACCAAGAGTCCAGCTTCCAGGATAAGAATTCACTATTTCACAAAAACTGCCAGGAAAACTGGAAAATAATATGGCAAAAATTAGGCATAGACCAATGTCTTACTCAATGTAGCAAAATAAAGTCAAAATGGGTTCATGATTTAGATATAAAGGCTGATACTATAAGCAACTTGGGAGAGAAGGGAATAGTTTACCTGTCAGACTTACGGAGAAGGGAAAAACTCATTACTAAACAAGAGATAGAGAGCATTATGAAATGCAAACTGGATAATTTTGATTACATTAAATTGAAGTTTTTGTACAAAGCCAATGCAACCAAGATTAGGAGGGAAGCAGAAAATTGGGAAAGAATTTTTACAACCAATGTCTCTGACAAAGGCCTCATCTCTAAAATATACAGGGCACTGAGTCAAATTTATAAGAATACAAGTCATTCCCCAATTGAGAAATGGCCAAAGGATATCAACAGACTATATTCAGAGGAAGAAATGAAAGATATCTATAGTCATATGAAAAAATGCTCTAAATCTCTATTGATTAGAGAAATGCAAATCAAAACAACTCTTAGGTACCACATCTCTCCTGTCAGATTGGCTAATATGTAAAAACAGGAAAATGATAAGTGTTGGAGAAGATGTGGGGAAATTGGAACACTATTACACTGCTGTGGAGTTGTGAGCTGATCCAACCATTCTGGAGACCAATTTGGAACTATGCCCAAAGGGCTACAAAAATGTGTATACCCTTTGACCCAGCAACACCACTTTTACGGATATATTCCAAAGACACCATACAAGGGGGAAAAGGACTCATATGCCCAAAAATATTTACAGCAGCTCTTTTTGTGGTAGCAAGGAATTGGAAATCAAGGGGATGCCCATCGATTGGGGAATGGCAAAACAAATTGTGGTATATGAATGTAATGCAATGCTATTATGCTAAAAGAAATGAGGAGCAGAGGGACTTCATAAGAACCTGGAGAAACTTACATGATTTGATGATGAGTGAAGGGAGAATAACCAGGAGAACATTGTACACGACAACAGACACACTGTTTCCACTGTTTCTGTGATGACTAACTTTGATAGACTTGGCTCTTCTCAACAAGGCAAGGTACTAAGATAGCTCCAAAAGACTCATGATGGAAAAGACTATCCACATCCAGAGAAAGAGTTGCGAAGTCTGAATGCAGATTGAAACATACTATTTGCTCCCTCTTTTTATTTTTGGTTTTGTTTCATCTTTCTCATGATTCATTTCGTTGGTTATAATTCTTTACAACTTGATTATTGGGAAAATAAGTTTAATGTGAAGGCATATGTAGAACCTATATCAGATCACATGATGTCTTGGGGAGGAGAGGGGGGAGAAAATTTGAAACTCAAAAACTTGTGGAACTGAGTTTACAATATATATCTAAAATATATATATATATATATCAATAAAATATAATATATATCAATATATATCTTTAAAAGAATATTATTTTTAGACTTCAACAATCTGCCAAAGGGGTCCAAGATATATATAAAAGTTTAACCAGCTGATCTCTCTGATTCTCTTACTTTACAATCAAGAGAATGGAAGTACATAAAGGGAAGATGACTTACCTAATGTCTTACAGAAAGCAAGTATCAGAGCCAGCATTGGAACCCTGGTGCTCTGAATCCCATACCAGGACTTTTGCCATTAAACAACACTGTCACATATAAGAAACCCTTCATGAGACTTAAAATAAAACAAAATAAAAAGAACACTCTCCAGAAGAGGCCACCTGTACCTCAAAATGAGGTGTCAGAGCAGGACTTTATTACATTGCAATCGATTTTTATAACTAACTTATTATTAAAATGAAATTGGCCCTCAAATTATCTTATTTTCCAGTAACTGCTTTGAGTTAACACTACTTTATTGGAAAGAATTACTAGGTTCTAGTTAAACTAATCTAGGTTATTAGTAGAGGACAATTTTTTATTTTAAAGCAAGATAAAAACTATGATGTGCAGTGAATCTAAAAATTACTCTGTAACTTGTGTTGCTTATGATTAGAACTTTCTAGAAAGTATAATAGATTTCTTTTGTTCATGCATGTTCATGCCCCTATCATCTATGGACCCAACAGAAACCTCCATTCTAGGTACTTGGTGGGTCACAGTATTCTTTGAATCATAGCTAACCAGCCTGCCAACAACGTGTTTACTTTTAGGAGTCATTCTGAGGGCACACAATTCATTGCAAAAGTACTTAGTGAAATTGTATATTAAATAAAAGCAATAAGAGAACCTTTCCCCACAAACTTGGAGGTCACTTTCCCCAAAATGTACACACCCTCTTTGGGAAAAAAAATGGGCTTTTATATGCACAACTAAGTAACAGATATAATGAGGCATGCCTGCCAGAGAGAAACTTACACTGGCAGTACTACAGGGCAAACAATGTCTTGTGGTGATGCCATTCTACTATTTTTTGGCCTGTTCCACATCAGAACTCTCACGCTTTTTTCTCCTTATTCATCATGTCTCTTCTGTTCCTACTGACATCAAATGTCTGCCTACCTGGTACTCAGGTATATATTTGTCTTCAAGGTAATAATAAAAATAACAACAACAATGACGACACCAACGATAATGAAGATGACGAAGATGACGATGATGATGATGATGATAGCATGTTTGCAAAGCGCTTTACAAATATTATTTCATTTTATACTCACAACCTTTAGAAGGTAAGTGCTGTTGTTAGTCCCATTTTACAGATGAGGAACCTGAGGAAGTCTGAGGTTAAGTAACTGGTGCAGGGTCACCTAGCTACCAAGTGTGTGAGGCAGAGTTTGAAATTGGGCTTTTCAGATTGAAAGTCCTTTGTTTTATCTGCTGTGTCACTAATACACCTGAGAGCTACAACCTTCATTAGAGATTTAGCAGTTACTACTTTCTGCCTGTAGAAGAGTGCCACAGCCTTGTCAGTTAGCTGTTTCAATCACTTTGGCCATTTCTTTGCTGGGGAAAGAGTGTGGAAATTGAATTGTGGTTAATAAGTCTTTCTCTGAGATGGGAGGGTTACAACTATCAGCCAGCTCTTTCAGATCCCTCTGACCCTTAATTATAGCTGTCAGTTGAGGGGCTACCTTTAGTCTCTGCTCTCAGGAACTTTATATTCTAATGGGGGAAATAACTTGCCAACAAGATATATGCAGGATAAATTGGAGATAATCTCAGAGGGCAGGAATTAAGATCAAGGAGACTGGGAAAGGCTTTTTGCTTCAGCTGAGACCTGAAGGAAGCCAAGAAGCAGAGAAGAGGAGAGTACCAGACATGGGGTAGAACCAGTGAAAATGCCCGAGGCAGGAGATGGAGTGTTCTGTGAGAAGAAGAGCAAGGAAACCAGTATCACTTGATTGTTGGGGAGCGAGTTTTGAGAAGACTGGAAGAAAGATTCAGTTTATGAAGGACTTTAAAAGACAGAGGATTTTACATTTTATCTTGAAGTTAATATGGAGTGACTGGTAAAATCTAAAGCACAGTTACCGGTTAAGAGATATGAGAAGTTTGAGGTGGGAATGAAAAGGTTTATTAAAGCTGTTGTGTTGAGTGGGACAGTGAGTCAATTAGAGAGCTATAAAAGATTGCCTTGTTTCAGTGAGAGCCCAAATGAGATTATATAACATAAACTTCTAGTGGCCTCGGTCAGCATAGTTTTGTGATTTTTCTTGAGCTTTTCTGAGTAGGAGAAAAGGCAGGAGATGGTAAGAGTAACAAAAGACTGAGACTCCCCAGAGCAAGGTCTTTGATAAAATAAAGGAACAGGAAACTGAAGATAAAAGGAGAATGTGGAATTGAACTTGTTTGCCCACATAGGGAAGGGAGGAGAATATAGCCTGTGAGGAGATTATGGGAAAAAAATCCTAGTTAGGATATATAACCAAGTTTGGGGTTGCAAGGGGGGGGGGAGGGGGAAGAGGGAGGGAGGGAGAGAGAGATGGAATGACAAAAGCTTGCAATCAGCTAGAGGAAGTTCAAAGTTCATAAACACGAAAGTAGAACACTTAATTAATGATGGAAAGATAAAGGGTATTGTCATCACTGCATCTAGCTGAGATTGTTAGAGGAGTAGATCATGTAAAATGAGTGAAGAAATTCAGTTTAGTTCTTATTTTTTTCACTTCACCCCTCAAAAGGGTAAATGTCCCAAGGCTAAATTTCATTAATTGAAAATGGAGCCACATGAAATTTTGGTAAGAATTACTTTTAACTATTATATTTAGCCTCTCTCACCATGCTTCTCTGGTTTCTCTACACATGGGAGATAAATCTATGAAAAAAATATGGTATTGCTCTGATACTGGAAAATTGAAACAAGAGAAGTAACTATTTCCTCTTACGGGCAGTCTCCAAATTAACAATAGAATATGTTGCCAATATCCATTTAATTCAGTTGTTTGTAACTCATTATGTAATTTCCCTTAGGAAAAAAAATATTTCTGTGGTTAGGATCAAAGGCTAGCTTATTTCTTTCAAAATGTATTTGAATGTAGTATTAATGATATTATAGGCTCTAACTTAAAGCTTCAACAATTCTTAAAAGGTATAAAGTATTTTTCCTGCCATTAACAAAGATGTACATTTAGCCAAGTTTCAATCTTCCTGATTCTGCTACCTGTTCTTCCTCTTCATCTTTGTTCCTAAGACATAACCAACTTCTCTACACTTATTTATATAGGTAATATGGAATAGTAGATCTATAGATCATACACATGTGTGTGCATGGATAGATATGTGTGTGTGCATTTAAACATGTATGTATAATTAGGCAGTGTGTATATTATGTGCATACATACACATATATGTTTTAGATATATGCTCATGTGGGTAATATATGTGTATATGTGTGTGATATACATTTCTTGGTTCAAATCATCCTTCAAACACTTATTATCTCTGTCATCATGGAAAAGCCCCTTAATTTCTCAAAGGCCATACAACCTTATTACCCTTAATTCTTTAATTGACATATTCATCCCTAGTTAGATCAGGTTCTTCACCGCCCTATAAATACAGTATATTCAGTCCCATTTCCATACCTATATTTATTTTATTTATTTCCTTGCTTAACATGCTGTACTGTCTTCATTTCCCCAAGTCATCTGTCCTTCAAGCCTGAACTCAAGTTCCGCTATTTCCAAAATTCTTTATTTCTCTCTGAATTTAGATCGATTCTATATCTGGATACGTGAAGTGTTTTAAAAACATTAAAGCACTATATAAAAGCTATTAGTCAATCAACAACATTTATTAAGTGCTTACTATGTGCTGACACCGTGCTAAGCCCTGGGAATACAAACAGAAGCATTACTGTTATTATGTCTTCTGCCTTTGCATATTCATCCTGGGTTTTATTTTTTCTTTTGTTGTTGTTATTCTTTTGCCTAGGTTTTTTTTTCCCTTTTTATTTATTTATTTATTTAATATATTTAGTTTTCAGCATTGATTTTCACAAGGATTTGAATTACAAATTTTCTCCCCATTTCTCCCCTTCCCCCCCACTCCAAGATGGCATATATTCTGGTTGCCCTGTTCCCCAGTCAGCCCTCCCTTCTGTCACTCCACTCCCCTCCCATCCCCTTTTCCCTTCCTTTCTTGTAGGGCAAGAAAAATTTCTATGCCCCATTGCCTGTGTATCTTATTTTCTAGTTGCATGCAAAAACTTTTTTTTTTGTTTTTGAACATCTGTTTTTAAAACTTTGAGTTCCAAATTCTCTCCCCTCTTCCCTTCCCACCCACCCTCCCTAAGAAGTCAAGCAATTCAACATAGACCACATGTGTATCATTATGTATAACCCTTCCACAATACTCATGTTGTGAAACACTATGTTTTGCTCCTTCCCAACCCATCCCCCTCTATTGAATTTTCTCCCTTGACCCTGTCCCCTTTTGAAAGTGTTTGTTTTTGATTACCTCTACCCCCATCTGCCCTCCCCTCCATCATCCCCCCCTTTTTTTAATCTTCTTCCCTCTTCTTTCCTGTGGGGTAAGATACCCAATTGAGTATGTATGGTATTCCCTCCTCAGGCCAAACCTGATGAGAGCAAGATTCATTCATTCCCCCCTCACCTGCCCTCTCCCCTCCTCCCACAGAACTGCTTCCTCTTGCCACCTTTATGCGAGATAATCCACCCCATTCTATCTCTCCCTTTCTCCCTCTCTCAATATATTCCTCTCTCATCCCTTAATTTGATTTTATTTCTTTTAGATATCTTCCCTTCATCTTCAACTCACCCTGTGCCCACTCTCTCTCTCTCTCCCCATATATACATACACACACACACACACACACACACATACATATATACATACATACACATTCACTTATATATATATACATATACATAAACATATATGCATATTCCCTTCAGCTACCCTAATACTGAGGTCTCATGAATCATACACATCATCTTTCCATGTAGGAATGTAAACAAAACAGTTGAACTTTAGTAAGTCCCTTGCAATTTCTTTTTCTTGTTCTTTTTCTTGATTACCTTTTCATGCTTCTCTTGATTCTTGTGTTTGAAAGTCAAATTCTCTATTCAGCTCTGGTCTTTTCACTGAGAAAGCTTGAAAGTCCTCTATTTTATTGAAAATCCATATTTTGCCTTGGAACATGATACTCAGTTTTGCTGGGTAGGTGATTCTTGGTTTTAATCCTAGCTCCATTGACCTCCGGAATATCATATTCCAAGCCCTTTGATCTCTTAATGTAGAACCTGCCAGATCTTAGGTTATTCTGACTGTGTTTCCACAATACTCAAATGGTTTCTTTCTGGCTGCTTGCAGTATTTTCTCCTTGATCTGGGAGCTCTGGAATTTGGTGACAATATTCCTAGGAGATTTCTTTTGGGGATCTATTTGAGGAGGGGATCGGTGGATTCTTTCAATTTCTATTTTGTCCTGTGGCTCTAGAATATCAGGGCAGTTCTCCTTGATAATTTCTTGAAAGATGATATGTAGGCTCCTTTTTTGATCATGGCTTTCAGGTAGTCCAATAATTTTTAAATTATCTCTCCTGGATCTATTTTCCAGATCAGTGGTTTTTCCAATGAGATATTTGACATTGTCTTCCATTTTTTCATTCCTTTGGTTCTGTTCTATAATAGCTTGGTTTCTCATAAAGTCACTAGCTTCCACTTGCTCCAATCTAATTTTTAAGGTAGCATTTTCTTCAGTGGTCTTTTGGACCTCCTTTTCCATTTGGCTAATTCTGCCTTAAAAGGCATTCTTCTCCTCATTGGCTTTTTAGAGCTCTTTTGCCATTTGAGTTGGTCTATTTTTTAAGGTGTTATTTTCTTCAGTATATTTTTCAGTATTTTTTTGGGTCTCCTTTAGCAGAGTCATTGACTTGTTTTTCATGGTTTTCTCGCATCCTTCTCATTTCTCTTCCCTATTTTTCCTCTACTTCTCTAACTTGCTTTTCCAAATCCTTTTTGAGCTCTTCCATGGCCTGGGACCAGTTCATGTTTTTCTTGGAGGCTTTTGTTGTAGGTTCTTTGACTTTGTTAACTTCTTCTGTCTGTATGTTTTGGTCTTCTTTGTCACCAAAGAAAGAATCCAAAGTCTGAGACTGAATCTGGGTTCGTTTTTGCTGCCTGGCCATATTCCCAGCCAACTAACTTGACCCTTGAGTTTTTCAGTGGGGTATGACTGCTTGTAGAGTTTAGAGAACTATGTTCCACGCCTGGGGGGGATACGCCAGCTCTGCCACACCAGCACTGCTCCTTCCCCAAGAACCCCCAACCCGGACTGGACATCTTCAGCAGGCACTTCACTCCTGCTCAGATCTGTCACTTAATTCCTCCCACCAGGTGGGCCTGGGGCCGGAAGCAACTGCAGCTGTACTTCTATAGCTGCCCCACCTCCACTGCCCTGGGGGCAGTGGCCGAACCAAGAACTCCTTACACTCCTGCAGCTTTTCCCCCTAACCTTCTCCGCTGTCTTTGGTGTTTGTGGTTGGGAGGTCTGGTAACTGCTGCAGCTCACTGATTCACAGTGCTATGGCACACTCGGCCCAGCTCCTGGTCTGGTTGGTCCATGCCACTGACACTGGGCTTTGCTCCACTCTGCTCCCAGCTCCATGCAGGATAGACCTCACCCAGAGACCATCCAGGCTGTCCTGGGCTGGAGCCCTGCTTCCCTCTGCTGTTTTGTGGGTTCTGCAGCTCTAGTATTGGTTCAGAGCCATTTTTATAGGTTTTTGGAGGGATTCGGCGGGGAGCTCACACTAGTCCCTGCTTTCCAGCTGCCATCTTGGACCATGAAGGCATTCTCGACAACTCCAAGTCTCACTAATCTCTTTGGTTTGCCCTCCAGCACTCATTTATATGACACTATATGACATTTCATTAGTTAAGGTCGTTTTGCTACATTTTTTTTTATTTTGTTCTCTTTTATCCCCTATCAGAAAGAAGGCTTTATTATGGTCCTACCTGCCCCCTCCCAGTTTTTAGTGTTCCCTTATAGAACCTTATATATTTGCTTTATATATATTCTGTATTAACCTTTCCATGTTGTTACTTTTGGGAGCTCCAGTTTGCACCTGCCTCCTCTAATAGAGAGGAAACCTCTAAAGGAACTTTTGTTTGGTAATCACAGGACCTGGCAGAGTACAGTATAGCATATACTTAATGATCTCTGAATTAATGAATAATGATTGAATCTTTGCCAGGGCTGCCTGCCATTAAATAGCAATTCAGCCCTCCCTACTCAAGCCTGCCACCTAGAGGAGCGATTCACTGATAGTGATAGAATGAGATGCTATTTGGAATTAATTTAAAAGAAGAAAATCAAGAAGCTGGGGTAATCCCTACTTTGTACAAACAGAGGTTTCCTGATTTATCCTGAGGTAAATGTAGTTAATTAAAGATGATGTGATAAGTTGTGATTTCTTGAACTTCCTTCCAGTCAGAATATTAACTCCAGTGGGCTTAGGCCGTGTCAGACTTCAAAGGGAATTAACACATCACAGAGATATCTTCATAAATGAGAATTCAGCATTTTTGAAAAATAGCAATTCAATATTTGAATGCAACCATTCTGCAGGCTGCAGAGGCACTAGATCTTTTTAAGTTTAATATAATCATAGAATCCTAGGGATTCGAGAAACACAGGAGAAGAATTTATTTAGTGCATCCTTTTGCCTCCAGAGAGCAGAGATAGACTCTATCTTTATTGAGAGAGACAGACAGAGACAGAGAAACAAAGACAGAGAAAGATACAGACAGAGAGAATAGACAATCTTAATTGTTGCCACTGTTTGCTACATTTCCTTTCAGGGAAGATGTTTCTACATGTAATCATTCGTACTTTTATGCAGGTGGGGAACCTGCGGCCTTGAGGCTAAATGTGGCTCTCTAGGTCCTTAGGTGCGGCCTTTTGATTGAATCCAAAGTTCACAGAATAAATCCCTTTAATAAATGGATTTGTTCTGGGCAGCTAGATGGAGCAACGAATACAGCACCAGCCCTGGACTGAGGAGGACCTGAGTTCAAATGTGACCTGGACACTTGGCACTTACTAGCTATGTGACCATGGGCAAAAAACTTAATCCTGATTCTCTCTCTCTCTCTCTCTCTCTCTCTCTCTCTCTCTCTCTCTCTCTCTCTCTCTGTCTCTCACACACACACACACACACACACACACACACAAACACACACACATACACACACACACACACACACACACAGAGAGAAATATTTATTCTGTGAAGTTTAGATTCAGTCAAAGGGCCATACTTGAGGACCTAGAGAGCCAAGGTTCCCCAACTCTGGACTGTAAACCACTACTTGCTACTTCACTACTTCACCTAAAAACCTTTATGAAGTATCTTTAGCCTTCTCTTCTCTAGGCCAAATATTATCTAGTTTCTTCAGTTATTGCTGTATTGTAGTTGTTATAAGTTCTATTTTCTGATGGCTTAATCATCTGATGGCATGTCTTCTGATCCCTTTACAAGTCCTAGACAGCCCTCTAAATTCTGGAGCACAGAAGCTGACATTATATATTGTTGTTAGTCTGAATATTACCTCCAAGTCTTATTTATTGTGGTCACTATGAATAGAAGTAATGCTGTCCGTGTAATGAAAACTTACATGAGGTTTGAGAGGTGTCAAAAGCAACTGAGAGTATACAAATTACAATTGTAGAGCAGATGATAAACTATTACTAATAAAAAGTATCTTTGCTGAGACATATTTAATATTTTTAAATTGTATATTGTGTTGTTCATAGCTTTATTATTCACTATAATAGGGAGCAGAGGGGAATGTAAAAAATTACTAGGTAGATTGTTTTCTCAGTTTAAATTCTTTTTCCATTCAAAATGTGACTGCATCATGAATGTGTGTAATTAAACATAAATACCTACATATTCAGCAGGGTGCAAAAGGAATTAGACACAAAAAATCCTCTCACATAATGGCTATTTTGTGCCTGATTTCCTTCACAGCATGCTGAAAATGTAATCGTCAGACATAATACAGAAATGGATGGCATATGGACTGCCTCTCTTCTTGTCACCTCCTCGTCCTTCTCCTCCATTTCTCCTCCTTCTCCTCCTCCTGCTCCTCCTCCTCCTCCTCCTCCTCCTCCTCCACCTTCTCTCTCTCTCTCTCCCTCTCTCTCTCTCTCTCTCTCTCTCTCTCTCTCTCTCTCTCTCTCTCTCCCTCTCTCTCTCTCTCTCTCTCTCTCCCTCTCTCTCTCTCACAGACACAGACACACACAGACACACAGACACACAGACACACAGACACAGACACAGACACACACACACACACACCCCAATTTGGGCATTTGGTTTTCATTTCCCAGATGGCTCAAAAATGTAGCATTTCACTTTTGGACAATTTCTATTTCCCATAGAATTTAAAATGGAAACCCCCACCTTTTACAAGCAGGTACAGAAATTGGATACTGGACTGAAATTAAATACTGAAATGAATCCCTGATGCTTTTAAAGTCCATGTATTTAAAGCCTGTGAGTAATAAGCAATCTCCAATATCCTATCCAGCTTGCCAGAATTAGTAAGGAGTACTATGCAACTCAATTAGAGATGCAGTATCAATAGGAAGTAAGAATTCATGGCACCACATGCAGGTCTCACCAGATTTTCTCAGTTTTGGCACTGGGATGAAAGGGAAATTGCCCTAAGTTTATACTACAAGGTAATCCTACACTGTGCCCTTACGCTCAACATCTTGGTATAAATCAACACATTGCTGTTTTTTCTGTTTTTTTTTTCCTTGTAAATTTCATCTGTCAATGAGCTAATCCTTTATGGAGTTCTAGAACTTGCTCCAAGGACTCAGCCACTTAATCAGTAGATAAGCACTTATTAAGTACCAGCATTTATTAAGCACAATGTGCCAAGAATTGTATGTATATATCTTAGCAGTATATAATATTACTTCCATCCCTCAAATTTCTTTGGGGGAAAATATTTTATCAATGTAGAGTCCTGTCGAAGAAACAATTCAGACACTGAGTAGAATAAAACAAATATAAGTTTTATTACTCCCACCTAGTATTCAATGTTGTGATTGGTCTGCCTCCATTATTATTTCTGTACCCACACCAAGTCACCCCCTCATTCATGGTGCCCAATTTCCTTTTCTGGTCAATAGTTAATGGGGGATTACCAAGTTATGAATTTAGATCTCACCTCTTCCGTAAAATTTTTCCTGCCTCCCTACTCCACATATCCTGAGATTAAAGTGTTTTTTTTTCCTTCCTTAATTTTCTAACAGAACTTTTCCTGGACCTCTCCTGCACACTTATTCCCACTTTCTCCTGAATAATAGTTAATTGTAAACATGTACTTCTCCCCACTGGGCTATAACCTCTTTGAAAGCAAAATCTGTGCCTGAGTTATTTTTGTATCCCCAAGGTCTAACATAGTGTCTTGAACATAATAGGAACTTTATTTGATGAATTGGATTTGTTTGTTGAAATTATTGCCACTGATAGGTCAAAGTTCTTAGGTTTCAAAGTCATGTTGGTAATAGAGTCCTCATTTATCACTTTTCTCTGAAGACAGAGCCTACAATTACCTTTAATTTTAATATCTTCTTAGACTTGCTAGCATACTGAATCATGGGCAATTAATAGCTCATTTCTGTGCAACTTCTTATGAAACAATTGATGAGTTTATTTAGATTATCTTCCTCCTTAAATCCAGCTGCCAATTCAGTAATATTCCATCAGTTCACTAACCCCTATTCTTCAGTTTAGATTATGTAGCTTTGAAAGTGGTAATTTAACTATGAGTAAATAACTCACTTTATGAGGCAGTAAACTTATGGAAGAAACTAGCTGCAACCAACCTTATGAAATAAGCAGCCTTTGATGCCCCTGCCCCAATTTTCCCTTGCAATGTACTTTGATTCCATTTCGTTACCGTCCTTCACCAAGGCACCCATTGCTCTCATATTGTGCCCCAACACATAACCAAAGCCTGAAAATTGTTTAACTAGTCACACTAAGCTACTACTAGCTAGTAGATTATTTCTAATTAATATATTATTTCTCTAAGGGTTGTTAGTATTTAAATAGAGGAACTGGCAGAAAATGAAATTCAAGGGAATATTGTTTGATCTCTAACAGTTATAAGTCAATAGGAGATAGATAGATAGATAGATAGATAGATAGATAGATAGATAGATAGACAGATAGACAGATAGACAGATATTTGTTGAGGGCTTTATCAATATCTCTCAAATCGCATATTAGTTATCACCTGCTATGCCTATCTAAGGTAGACCTACACCTATGGGACATATTGCTCCCAAGAGATATTCTAGACTGAAAAATCAATAGATTAAAAAATAATTTAGATAAATTCACAGATTCTTGATTATGAAAACAAGGTGATGATGATTGGCAAATATGCATAAGCCTTTTAAAGGATATATCACTCACAAACACAAGAATTTCATTGTGCCACTTCCAGAGACAGAATATTCTTAAGTGGACCATAGTTCTGATTCCTGTGATCTTTTGCTTAGTAGTGTCAAAATTTATGTTCATATTTATCTGTGGTTATAGGTATATTATCATGTAGACTAGCGCACAATTTAAATCTAGTCAGTTATATTCATTTATTTTCATAATCAATATGGAATTTCTTCTGAGTAAAATCATAAAATTCAAAAGTTACATCTGATCCTTTTATATTGAACTATTTTCCCTGCACCCTTGGACTAGTCAAGGCCAATGTAACTTACTCTTATTTTCTTGACAACTTGTCATATAAAGTTATGGAAATTCTTCTACATCAAATCTGACATCTGTCAGTAGGATGATAGAAAATCATGATCTTTAAGTCAACAGCACTCAAAGGGTAGCTAATTAGATTGTTAAATCTTTAGGGTCTAGAGGATTTAAAAGTCAGGCATCAAAACTTCTTAGGAAAAAAGAGATTGACATTTCTTTCCCTGTACTTTATTGATCACAATGAAAAATGTATAACTCCCCCACTCTGCAGTGCCAAAATATGACAGAATTTATTGCTATGATGGATGTAGGGTGTGTCTTACATGAAATTTTATGGAAATGTTAAAGGTTTCTCTTATAGAGTTATTCAATTTCTAACATTACTACTGTGAAAATTTGAGTATTCAAATGCATTATGAACTATTTTATCAATAAAGTGCATTAGTGGGCAGTTTTAGCAAGCATAGTCTCTCATATTGACTTATAAAGAGTTAAACAGTAGTAGCTTAGCAAGCACCAGGTACTTTACCATCAGTGATGGAAGATAATAAGTAGATGATGAAAGTTTTCTAGTAATAAATAAACCATAGAAGGAAAATAGGAATATTTTTCTCAGGAATGAATGACCAATGAATACATGAAAATGCATTGAGCACTTACTATGTGCCAGACACTGCTAGATGCTAGGGATACAAATACAAAAAATAGAATAATTACTTTCCTCAAAGAGCCTCCATTCTAATAAGAGTAGACAACATAAATAATGGAGGGGTTGCCAGGGCAATGAGTTTTGGTCTGGGGAGTCACAAGTAAATTGAATGGAGCCATAGGGCTCCACTGATCAGTTGTTATACTCTTTCTATAAGCAATGGTAGTATTGATTTAGCTAGCCTATCCTAATGGAGGAGAAAGAGATGTGTTGGGAAGAGGAGGGAGAAGGTGGGAGATCAGATTGCAAGATGTCTGACAGGCGTGGCTGGTTGGATGAGTTTATTCTCATACACAATAATCAAGATGCTTTGGCTTAGGGTAGAATTCTAGAGCTGACTAGATGAACTCCGCCAATTTTTTTGAGATATGTTCCAGAGAGCAGTATTCCAGGTGGACAGAGGGGGTGATGTCTGGTGTACATGGAAAAAAAGAAGTTATTGTTCCAGCTCTTAAAACAACAGAAACAATTTCCAAATAGTTTTAATCTTCTGCAGATGGAATCTCAGTTAAAATCTTTGGGTGAGGAGGTGGAAGAAAGGCTCCTTAAGTTTTTATTCAGGCTTACGAGTACCCCTGCCACTATTGATGAGGGAGCAGCATGATGAACTGCATTGTGAAATTCTAATTTCAATGAGATCTTATTTTTTCCCTATTATGATTTAGGTCCTTTTTCATACAAATAAAACTTAATACACTCTGCTGAGTGATAGCAATAATCTAATCCTATTCAGCTCATGATGAAACTACTTTTTCACCTCTGCCCCAGTAGCCTTGCTATGCTGGACATATTCCCTTCACTCCACCAATAGGTGAATTCTTCCCCATTACCTCCATTGGAGGGAGTGCCCACATCAACCATGGTCACTTCTAACCTGGGTCACTGAGCTCAGAGAGTGTCTTTCTTTTTCTTTGTGTAGGATGTCCCAAAAGTCTTCATGCAATTTTAAGTTATTAAATATTTAATATTCCCAGCTTTTATCACAGGGCTTGGCATATAGAGAATGCTTAGTAAATATTTTATCTAATTTACAGATATAACATTGCCCAGTGTCTCACCCTCCAGGCTTACATAAACTGGGTTAATTTTGGAGGCAGCCCTCAAAAATCATCTTTCATTTCTTTTGCCCCAATCCAGACTGGTCCCTTATTTGAATGAGTGCCCATTTTCATGTCCCCACAGATATGGGTAGAAGGATCCCTAATTTCTCTATAAACACTCAAGGTAATAATGCCAATATTGTCTATAAGACAGTTTTTATTTCAATTCACTAAAAATTCAGCAATCTCATAAAGGACTCACATTAGCACTTGAAGAATAGTCACAATTCTCCTGCCTTTCCAGTACGTTCCACCTTCCCCCAGCACCTTATGTAGTCCCTAAGACTCATAGCTCTGCTTGTGCTGTACAGGATAGATTTCATCTCTGATATGTCGGTGACATTTCCTCTGATACGTGAAAGATCTCATCTCTGATGTCAATGACATTTCCTCAGTTCTCCTTATTTTTCAGGGTTCTAAGAAAATGATGGAGAAACAAATATGTCATCTATTTTCTCTATTCCCAGATCAACTCTTTGGAATCTTTTCATATTATAATTAGTTGTGGGGGCAAAGGAAGTAGAAAAGAAAGTGGTGGAGAAAAACTGACTTCCCATAACTGACTGTCAATCAGTCTGTATTCATCTATTGGACACTAACTATGTATCAAATACTATGCTTAACATTGATCCCGGTCCTTAAGAAGTTCACATTCTAACTTTGTAAACTTATTGGGATTATTCTCACAGAGACAGGGACCCACTCTCATTTCCTTGCCTAGGCCCTATGAAAAATGTATCTGTAAATTTCCAAGAACCAAAGGCTCATCCCTCCATACAGGGTAGAGCAAAGAATAAAGGTGCCATTAGGTTGTTCATGGCTCAGTTCTCTGACAAATATTAACTTTCTTGAGTTAATCTCCAAACTCCATAGGTGCAGTGAATAGGTTAACATTCTCTTAAAGGCTTTCAGTCCAGTGCTTCATATACTAGGGTATCTTGAATCTGTCTATGAGATGAATCAGCAAGCAATCTACTTGGAGTTAGAATAGCCCAACAACAGCTGGTAAAATCTGGGAATTCCCCTTGCCAATATGTGTCCCAGAATTCTTGAACTTGGGATTGCTAGAATAGTGATCCAGGATACTGAGTTTCAGAAACTCCCAACATTTCATCATGTTGTTGTACTGTCTGTGGATGCCATCTCTTCAGCAAAGGATTTTCATACCACATCTTCTCCAAGGATTTGGTCAGGAAATATGTTTCCAAAACTTTGCTTTTAGGACTCATGTATGTGTGTACATATACAAGCCATGTACTCTTTCATCAATTAGTCATCATTAGTGACTGTAAGAAATAGGGAGAGATGCACTTCTCCTTCCCAAGGCCTAGGCCTCCTGTTAGATCTGCTCCTCTCTAGTTGATCCTCCACAAAGAGAAAAAACAGTATAACTGCAACTTTCCCTCTTTTATAAACCAGCATGAAGGAGTGGCTCTGATTTACAACAATCTCACCCAACTAAATCACCCTAAATTGTTAAGTTACAAACAAAGGTTGTATACATTCATCAAATTGATTAAAAATTCACCTAATCTACTTCCTAAGGAAATCTTACTCCGAGTACATAAAACCCTAATGTGAAAAGAAAAAAAAGTGATCTTTACTATTTTGTTTTTGTGGAAACTGAAGAAAAAATGGTGAGTAGTGCATGTAAATACTTGAATAAGGACACCTGGATTCTAGGCCTGGATATTCCACTGATTAAATATATACCATAGGAGAAGTCTAAAGGGAGATCCCTGGGCTTCAGGTACCTAATCTGAAAAATGAGGATACTGGAGATGATCTCTTAGCTCAATCAATTGGAATTTATTAAGCACCTATTACATTTCAGGCACTATGCTAAACCCTGGGGATACAAAGGTGAAAAAGAAACAATCTCTTCTCTTATACAATAATTCTAGGTTACTTCCACTTTATACTTCTAAGAACATTATGCCAATGAAAATGGCATCAGTACTTTGAGATTTTGTATTCAACTTTGGGCTGTTAGGAAAAAATAAATGGATGAAGAATGTCAATTACTCAGATTGTGACATTCATTTAGATGGAAAACCTTTAGAGCTTTTCCATCAGTAATAGTAGTTATCTGGAACAGACAATGGTGTAAGTATATGTGTTGAGCTCTGAATTAAACAGAAGAAGAAAAGACGCTGGATTGATTCCAGTAAATTGCAAAGCTCTTTTAATAACTCCATGTATCCCCCAGAAACAAAGGGCCATGTTTTTAATACTAAAATTCCATTAGTCGTGTTAGTGGCTGTGAGTCATTGAACACTGTGTTTTCTGAGGATTTGAAAATGAGTATCACTCAGGGTGTGATGGAGAGGTGCAAGATGGGTGTGAAGAACAGGCTACATCACATTGCAGATATGAAACTTTGAAAAATCAGAGTAAAATATTTTATCCAGGAAATATATGATTGAAAAAAAATGGAGCACTCACATGGTGAGAGCTAGGAATAAGAGCAGAGCAGACCATGTGTTTTACTGGCATCATTACAAGGTCAGGGGAAAGTAAAGAAGTCCTACTATACACTTGGTAGATGCTCTGTCACAGAAGATAGGAAAGTCATGCATGAGTTTTTAATATTCATCATTAAAGGTAGCTGCCAAACCAATGAAATCATAGAGAATTTGACTACTTGAGTATTCAATTCATTTAGCAAGGCACAGTTAAAAATGGTTGAAGAAATATTATTAGAGTGGTCTTCCTGAAGAGACAATGGGGGTGGAGAGAGGGAAGGGAATAAACATTTCTTTATCACCAGGTGCTGTGCTAAGTGTTTCACAAATACTATCTAATTTTATCTTCACAAAAAACTTTCAAAGTAGGTTTTTACCATTTTAGTTGAGGAAACCGAAGCAAATAAAGGTTAAGTGACTTTTCTAGGGTCTATTAAGTATCTGAGGCCAGATTTAAACTCAGTCCAGGCCCAGTGTTCTATTCCTGTGCCACCCAGCTGCCTTGGATAGGCCCCAGATGCACTGTAAGATGCCTCAATGGTTCAAGAAAACTTTCATTCAGAGGTTCACTTCAGTCCAGTAACTTGATCTCCTATGACTTCCTCTAAGTGAATGAAGGAGATATCAGTTCCCCTCCCTGCCCCCGCTCACCCTATTGTCTTGAAGTGAGCCTTTTAAAATTATACAAGCTGAATGCTATTAATGACTTTTGGTTCCTATAGAAACAACACTCATCTCATTTCACAGGTTCCTCTCTACTCTAGCACACATGTGCTATGGTAATTAGAGTGGGACCTTTTTGTTTTCTCTTTTAGAATTCTAAGGTAATCGAGTACCTTTGATGAATCTTGCTTTTCAAATGTAATGGCAGGCAGAGTGGATTTTTTGTCGTCTTTTGTTTTAGTGCTTCTCAGCACTAAGGAATCTTTAATTGAATCAGGAGTCTTTGAGTCAAGGGACAGCCTCATTCTGCCCTCTGACCCTGAATAAGCATTTAAGTCAGAAGAGGGCCTGAGTTACGTGGGTTTGAGTCACATGGTTGTGACACCCTTTGACCCTGAGGAAGTGCATACAAACTCAGAGGTTAGTGTTTGCCTTTGGGGGCAAACTCATTGAAAGAGTGTTGGTGACCAGACTCTGAGTAAGCCATTGAAGCAGCCCTCCCCCACTCCCGCTTGGAAAAACCAGATATTGGTGCTTCTCTGGTAACTACGTATTGCTGTGGAGAGAGTGGTTTGTGTTTATTTGCTCTACTTATGTACTATATGCTAGTAATTTCTGTTTGTATACTCTCTGAAGTTCAGAGTGCTGCCTATTCCCCCTGAACTAAGTGAATGATATATGTGTGTTTGATTAAGGTGAGATTGTAAACTCCTTAAAGTTGCTTTCCTTAAAAAAGCAGATCAAAGAACCGTGCTAGCAGCTCTTCTGTGTGCTAGTGTCATTGGTCTTACACAGCCACAGTAGTGGCAAGCAGCACTGTTGTTACAACATGCATGAGATGGACTTCTATTGCTTCTATGACCTAGTTCAAAAAACTTCTATGTCTTCTTATATGTATTTCCTCACTGGAGAGAATAGGGGTGAGGATGGATTTGGGAAGCATCATAGCATCCCTTCTCTGAGGAGTTTCCAATGGCATGGACACCCTGGAAATGGTCCAGACAATGGATTTCCTAAAATGCTAATCCCTAATGTGTGAATTAGGAGGAGTAACTAATGGTGTGACTGCAAGCTACTTTGAAAATAAAGAAGGTAAGATAAATACTAACAAATAGGATCGTTTTTAATATTGTTATTCATCCCAAAGTTACTCCTAAGGTCTTAATGAAGAGTTTTAAGTAGGTTACAACAAACCCTTTATTTTCCTAAATATCTTATACCTAATCCTCAAGATTAACTTGAACATAGTCACCATGGAGAAGAGAATGAATACTTGCACTATGAACAGCCCGCTAGTTCATCCTACTCTTCTGCTTTATCAGGTCGTACTAGTGCTGTAATAACATGAGAGGAATATAACTGCTAGGCTAGAGCAGCTTTTTAAAAGAGAGCCCAAAAAGCTTCATATGTGAAATCCTCTCCCTATGGGTCACTGCTCAGCCAACTCTGACCTCTCTCTAACCTTAGCATTCCTTTCTTTGCATTTCCTAATCCTGCTTATTCACTCTAAATGGTTTTGTTGACTCTGTAGGCAGTCTTCCTGGTTCGTTCACTCCTAAGTCAATGATGGTTTCTCATCTATGTCTTTGGTTAAACTACCTGGTATAGGAATTGTATTTGTGGATAATGAATCCTCTTGACCTTGCTGATGAACTTGAAACTACAAATGCAAGTGATGGGATCCTCCAGAACTCAGGGTAAGTACAATTCTGACCTCTGATGTCCTTGATAAATCACTACCTCAACCTGTAACTGTGGTGGTATGATCAGGGTTTTGCCTCCAGACAGTAAAATATTAGGACACAAAAATGTAACACTACACTTCTGCTATGTGGTAGCTGGAATAGTAGCTAATTTCTCCCTTTTGACTGAATTTATTTTAATTACTTCTTTTGTTCTTGAGTTTGGACTGACACAGGCCATTCCTCTGGTACTTTATGTTCAACATTGGGACAAAATAATATACTTGAAGGTGATTCAATAGGTAAGAAATAAATTTGCTTAATCTTAACTGGAAAAGGATATTTAAGAAACATATGCTTTGAGGACACCCTTAGCTGATTCAGCTGGAGCAAATCCCCTTTGTCTGAATTATCTAATGCATCCAACTAAACATCAGAGAGTTCCTAGACCTCCTTGTGACTATTTTGTTTTTAAGAATACAGAGAGTGATGTCAACAGACTGAAAGGCTCAAGGATGGTTTCAATACATTTTAAGGAAAAATTAGCCCAACTTTTATTAGATTCAGGGCTTAGGATATTGCTCTTATGACAAATTGTATTATTTTAGATACCGTATCACAAAATTTGTTTCAAAGTCATGTTTCATGTTGTATTCCCCAGGTGCCAAAATTGCAACTTATATTTCTGTCATTTGGCCACTGCTCCTGGTTGACTCTGTCCATCCTTATTTCCCTTTGACCTCAGGAACACTCATTCTTATTAGGGAAACTATACTGACTGCTATAATTAAAGTAGAAAGAGAAAAAGTATGTGAAAATACAATCCTAAACTAGTCTTACCAGATGTAGTTGACAGCAGCTCTTTTATTTAAGCCAACCTTGTTTTGGATCCATGGATTATATGGTCTTCAGAAGACATTCTTCAAATATGTCTTGGTGTCCCACTTCAAAATATATATCATCGCCACCAAATCTTTAAGTTAGAATTCCTATAATAAAAATGTAAACAATAAGTTGGTAATTCTCATAAGTTTTTCAGTGATCTGATAATAGCAAAGTATATCTTCTTAGTCTCGTAGCATTTCCCATTTCCACTAATGCCAATAATAGTTTGAGTTTTTAATTACTAAACCATTGATAAATGATAAAAATTAAGGCAGAAGTAAACAAAAAGTTTCTTAATGTAACAGAAATTACTTCATTAAACCTTGGGCCTATTTAGAGAAGAGCCCTCTTTAAGTCATTATGAAGATTTAAAAACACTTCTGATTTTTGTTAGCAGAAATGAAAATTATATATAGGTTCCATAGTAGCTAAAACAGAGGGTCTCCTTTGTTTACATAGAGAACCACTTTCCCATAGTGCTTGAGAAAAAGAACAGACCATTATGGGAGTTTTATAGGAGATTTGAGTCTAAACACTAGAGCAAAGCAAGCACCAACACTTTGTAATTTAAACAGCTTGTAGACATTCATTAAAATGTTCTTTCTTGGAAAGATGAATACAAAAAAGGTATTCTTTTCTATAAATGACAGAAAATAAGAAAAAGAGAGAGAGAATTAAAGGTTGCTCAGCTTCTCTCAAAGAAACAGTAGATCTTATAAAACAGTCCTAAAAAATTACAATCTGGCACCAAATGGTCAGAATTCCATTGATTGGCTTCCTTTCACATTGATGGTATCCAGAGGTAATGCCATAGTACTCTAGGAACTGAAATTGAGATGATCAATATGTATATTAATTACAAATTATAATATTTAAAAATCTGTGCATTAGATATTTAGAACAATACTGTTAGAAAATCAATGTCACAATATTTATCATGTGTATATCTAAAACTCTTAATTTTAGGCAGGTATGGCTCTGGTTATGCCTATTTATAAAACACTATGGAAATATTAAATCAGTTAAATTCTGAGTATACCAGAGGCACACGCTAATAATTATAGGAGTAAGGGAATTCCTTATTATGTAATCTAATGAAAAATATGTATACAACATTCTCCCTGTAATGGTAAGTTAGTTGGAATCATGGAACACCATCATCTCAGAAATGAAATGGCATCTAACCCAAAGAGCAATAAAGAAAACACGGTGAGTACAAATAGGTAGTAACAACTTGGCAATAATACTGGCAAACTAAAAGACACTATTAAGTGTATATATGATTAGCAAGGGGAATATACCTGTCATATACTGAAAATGAAAGCCAACAGTTGAACAATCTTGAGCAACACATTGATAGCAAAGTACCAAAAAAGGAAAAAAAAATCTCCATTTTATTGGTAGAATTTCCATCCATGGTCCCATATTTTTCAATATTTTTATTATTGATTTGAATGAAGAAAGAGATAGTAAGTATGGCTATCAAATTTGTGAATGGTATGAAGTTTGGAGAGATAACTAACAATTTACCTAGTAGTCAGGAAACCAAAAGAGCTCTACTGGCTAGAAAATGAGTTTAAAATGAATTAGATAAATTAAAGAGGATGAATGTAAAGGTCTACATTTGGGTGCAAAAACAAGCTTCAGACATAGTATCACAAAACAAGATACTGAGAAAAATATGTTTATAATTTTAGTGTACTTCAACATGAGCCAACAGTGTTATATGGCAGCCCAAAATACTGAAAATTTATAGTGGTTATACAGTGTATAGAACCAGAAGGGTGAGAGTACACTTCACTTGTCATCTTGCTAGGTGGAAAAATAGAGTGTTAGCTTTGGAATTAGAAAGATTTTAATTCAAATCATGCCTTAGATAGTCATTAGCTATGTAACCTTGGGCAAGTCACTTGACCTCTCTCACAGTTTCCTCATCAGTAAAATAGGGATAATAACAGCACCTAACTCCCAGGGTTAATGTGAGGATAAAATGAGGTTATGGTTATAAAGTAAAATATCAATGCTGGCTATTTTATTGTTGTTGTCATCATTAGATGGTATTTCAAGTCTTTTGTTCAGTTACCAGCACTATATTTGAGGAAATATACAAATGAACTGGAACATGTCCTGAAGAGGCCAACTAGCACTGTGAAATGACAAGAAAATTCCACGTGGGATTAGTTAAAGAAAAGGGGGGTATTTAACTTGGAGAAGACTAATAGTGGACATAATAGCTGTCTTCAACATTTGAAAGGCTTTCATGTAGAAGGGTGATTAGGCTTCTTCCTTTTGGCCACAAAGGGTAGAACTCTAACAATGAGTGGAAATTATAGAAAAGCTGACTTAGGCTGCATGTAGAGGGATAAAATCTAACAACTATAATATCCAGAAGTAGAAGGGGCTGTTTGGGGTATGGTGGGTTTCCCATCATTGAGGCATCTTCAAGCAGATTTGAGATAACCATGTTTTAGGTACTTTGTAGAATGGCTTTTAGATCAACTATAGGTTGGATTACATTGCCTCTGAGGCTGTGCAGCAGAAAGTGCTAGATCTAAAATCAGAGAACTAGGGTTCAAATTCACATTCCACCATATCCAATTCACTGTGTGAAGTTGGGCAAGTCATTTAATAATTCTAGGCCTCAGGTTATAAATCCATAAAATAAAGGGATGGTACTCGGTGACCTCCAAGGTTCCAACATTCGATCTCTGATCCTAAAATCTATCATTGCCTGATTCTGTATATAGTTTATAGGAAAATATATACACTGATGACTCAGAATAAGAAGGCATTAAGAGGAAATTTGCATCAAGTAAAAGAGTACTTATACTGATGAAATCACAGACCTACCAACATATATAGTAATGTCATTGGATTTATTTTAGAACTGTTATGAAAAAAGATCACTCCTAAACTCTCCAAATAAAACTATGACCTCTCTATCCTTGTGCCATATGCAATGCTGAGCACATATAATAAATAATGAAAAGATTAGCAAAAGAGTAGTAAAGGCCTTTCTATTTCCATGCCAGCTAGACTTTGGGGCTCCTTTTTAAAGACAATTTATAATACATCTAGAACATTGCTATGTCTGTAAAGTGTTTCTGTGACACTAATCAGCACAGAACCTTGGCCCAATGTCTTGGCCATAAATTAAATACACAAATCCTCTTTGTCTCACCTCAACCTTGAAAAAGCATGTTCTTTCCATTTCTAAAGAAACATTTAAAAATGTTTTCATGACAGTCTTCAGAATTCTTATGAATTCAAAGTTACTATTCCAGGTCTTAATGATGTCTCAAAAGCTGACCTTACTTAATCCCTACCCTGCTTCCTTACTTTAAAATCTACATGACTGGATCAAAATTACTTAAGATCTTTGCAGATAAGATCTTTTGATTGCTGTGAATATGAATCATTTATTTTAACTACAGAAGCTGTGGATATATGTGAGTAAATGTGTCTCTGTGTATGTGTGCGTGTGTGTGGTGAAGTATGACTTTTAAGCAGCGGAACTATACAGCATTATATATATATATATATATATATGTATATATATATATATATACACACATATATATAATATATATATATAATGCTGTATACACACATATATATATATATAATATACACACACACATATATATATATGCACCTAAATGATTATTTTCCTCCAAAGTAGTCACCTGAAAAGGTTATATACTTATTCCAACAACCCCACCATTGCTTAAAACCTTTTGGCGTATTTTCTTTAGAAATTACTATCAAAATCTTGCACAAAGTGCCAAAGGAAAATGGCTTCAATAATTTATAGCCATGTCTTTGTGGTGCTTTTGCTTCAGTCAATATTGTTTGGTTTGGTTTTCCCATCTTATCTACCACAGCGAACACGGATTAAACACAGAGCTTTCTTCAAAAATTTGACTCTAAGCTTAAAATCCAAAGATTTGCCTCAACTAAGGAAATCTGAAGGAATGCACAACAGATTCTAAAGACAATATAAGAAAGTCCTGAAACTGTTCTGAAGCAATGGCAACTTCATTAAAATAAACATATGATCTCCCAATCTCATAGCCCAAAGAGGGGAACACTAATTTGGATGTGCAACTTCATGGATTTTTTTTATCACATTACTTTATGTTTTATACTTCCTTTTCGAGAAATGACTTAAACAGATCATCCTTTTTATTATTGAACAAGTTTCAAGAAGAAAAGAAAAACAAAACTGCCAAATATGGAGAGAATGGCATCTTATATGATTAGGAAAATATAGAACAGAATTATAGTAGAGTTGAAAGATCTTTTCTCTGGCACTCATTAAAACTGGGAGCCATGTATATCCCCTAGATATTTCTGGAAGTAGCATTCTGTAATTTGTAGAATCTGGTCCAGCTACTTTAGAGAAAATCGTAATGGACTGAGAAGCAACTGGGCCAGGAGTAGAGTCTTCCCCTCAGATTCCTAGATGCCTAGTGAGAAGCAGCTGTGTGCCAGAAAACAAAGGACACAAGCTATGGTAGGGATCAAAACAAAACTAGGCTGGGAGATCTACTTGTAATATTAAAAAAAAAACAGGCCCTTCCTTTAGTCTCCAGGGAAAACTCTTACATGTGAGGCCAGGGGAACTTTGGTTTAAGGTAAATCCAGAGAATGGAGGCCTCTTGATGTGGAGAAGTTTATTGAGCTAGTAACACTCTGCCCAGATGAGGACCATGAAGGGTTGACTTGAAGAAATCTGGAAAACAGAATGTTTGGTACCATGTCCTGTGAGCAGAAGAAAACTACAGATAGGAAGACAGGAAAGCTATGACCTCAAAAAGATGAGGTCATCTGGCTTTCTTTTCTAGGGATGTTATGAGAGCATCAATGTTGTGCAGTTGGAGGATGTCAGTCATAAAGAGAAGAACCACAGAGAAGAAAACTTCCTAGAACTCTACCAATGTCAGTTGTATATGCAGGTACAAACTGAGACTATCTAGAACTCTGAGGAGAAAAGGTTGCTCCCTTTTGGCTATTGTAATTTTCTGTGGGTTCTGCTATGAGTCTTACTTTTAAACCTCAGTCTTTGAGTGACAGCCTAGTGCAGGGCCTCACAGCATAGGTGTCAAAGCCAGGAAGACCTGGGTTTAAGATCCACCTCTAACAAATCTTGATTGTGTGACCCTGGGCAAGTCATTTTATTTCCCAATGATCTGGATAACTCCTTAAGATAAGTTACAGAGAAAGTGACAACTTGCATAGATATGGGGAACTTCCTTACCTAGGATTTCCCTATATCCATTAATCAGTGGTATATCCTAGGGGTAAGGAACCTGTGGCCTCAAAGCTAAATGTTTCCTGCTAGGTCCTTGGGTGCAGCCTTTTGACTGAGTCCAAGCTTGACAGAACAAACCTTTTTATTGAGGGTATTTGTTCTCTGAAGTTTGGATTCAGTCAAAGGGCTGCACTTGAGGACCTAAAAAGCCACATGTAACCTCGAGGCCACTGGTTCCCAAGCCCTTGTCTAACCCTCATACTAACCCCTAAATAAACCTTTTCATATTTTGAGTTTTGTGAGTCCATGTGCTTATAAGAGGAAGTAGTGACTATACTGTTGACTATAAAGATTAGTGAATCATGAAAATCCCAGATATCTCAGGGCCACAAGCCAGAGAATTTTCAAGAAGGCAGTATCTAATACAAAAATTACAGAATGTAATTTAGAGTCAACATAGAATAGGAAGCCAAAATTTCTTGATTGTACATCATTCATTAGTAAAATCCTAGAGTAGCATTGAGTCAGCTAGGCAGATTTGTTAATTTATTGTTGAAAATATTTCTAATTTCAAAAGCACTCTGATTTGTCAATAAAAGTTGCTACTGAAGATAAGACACTTTTATTTTTTCCTATCACTCCAATAATATTGTAAGATTTTACTCTTTTGTCTAGACCTGGCAAGCCCAGGAACTTAATGATCTCAAAAGGTAAAGCAACATTGAAAGCAGAAGATATCTTCTGTGTGAGTCAAAAATATTTTATCTCTGCAATGTATCTGAATGATATTCTCTTTAAAAAAAGTTTTAGAGAGAAATATTATTGCTACTAAATAGAAATAATAAAGATAGGAACATAAGGTGCATCATCAATTAATATAATGCAAACTCTAAGCATATGTGATAATGAAATGGATAAGTATTACCTTTCAAATGGATTTTTATTAATAACTTTTGGTGTTACACCACTTAGATTTTCTTCTACACCCAGTCTGAGGGTGTGGTTGAGAAATCCAGAGTTTAGCCTGGTAGGAAGTCCTGGGAAGAGCTAATCCAATCAGAGAGATGGGCCTCATCAGGCGGAAGGAACTTCCATGGTATAGAATGCCAGAGTTAGAATATCTTCCAGAATGAAGAGGATTCCTGAACATAGTAGAGAAATCTGGATTGCAGTCTATTCAGAATGAGGTATAGAAAGGAAGAAGGGAATCAAACTTGCTACTGCTTGTATTTGGAAAGGGTGAAAAAATATAAAGGATCAGGGAAAGGGTATCAGATGAATCTCACATTGCCTTCTGAATGATACTCATTTATTTAATTTTATTATTCTAAACATAAACAACCATAAAAATATTCTCATACAAGCAGCAGAACATATATGAAACTGTGAATCCCCATTTTACGCAATCTGATTTTTTAAAAACCCTATGTAATAAATTTCAAAGTCAATTTTAAGAATTTCCTTGCTTCCCTGTACTTCCTTCTGAACTTCTACATGTTCTATTCTATGCATTTAAAAAAAATGTTACAGTGGCCCTCTTTTTTTTCTTTTCTGACATTACTATTGCTAACAACTGCCAGCATGCACCCAATTAGCTAAATATAAGGTGGGGGTAGGGAATTTATATAGCACAAGCCTAGACAAACGTAATGAAGTAGGCTGTGGTATATGAAAAATCAGGAAATTGCAAGTAGAAAAGGAGTAAGGCCATCATCACAGAAACGTGTGAACAAAAATGAAGATGGATCATCATGTGGTAAGAGAAAGCGATACTAGCCTTTGTGTTCTTTGTGTCAGGAGAAAGTGAGGAAAGCCTGAGAATGTTGGGTGGACTCTTGTAGAAAATATATAGGAGGAAGTGGTCAAAAGTGGTACAGGACAGGTAGGCATAAATGTGTTGAGATCTGCATTGTGCTTCATTAATAAGGGGAAAGTACTCACTGAAGAGTTGGGGGAAGCTAGGTGGTTCAGCAGATACAGCACAGGGCCTGGAGGCAGGAAGACCTGAGTTCAAATCTGGCCTCAGAATCTTACTAGCTATGTGACCCTGGGCAAGTCATTTAACCTGTTTGCTTTAATCCACCAAAGAAGGAAATGGCCAACCACTCCAGTATCTTTGAGAAGAAAAACTCAGGGACATTATTATTATGGTCCATGAGGTTATGAAATGTCAGATACAACTAAGTTAGTGTACAACAACAACAACAACAAACTCACTGAAGAACAAAGGCTTAGAACACAGAAAAAGGGCACCTGTACTCATTATTTCTTAGGTCACTCATTTCACAGTTAAATGTAGCAAGTATGACATAACACAGTACTAGGGGAACCTCCAAGTATTCACTGCCCCTTTCCCCCATAGTGTTCCCATTCCTCCTATTATACTGAAACTTAAGATTTTAAAAATATGATGCATCATCCATTAAACTCAACCTCTTATCAATATAATGTCATCACAATATATCATAACTGGGAAGCTTTTGGAAACTCTTAACTCTGCTATAAACATTTTGGATTAAAACTCTTTGGTTTTATCAGAGAATTCTTGATTCTCTCAGTAAAAATGTTTCCTTTTAGACTGCAAGTTTCTTGAGGGAAGGGATTGTATTATTTCAATGTTTGTATCTGCTCTGCTCCCCAACCACCTCCATCAGGTAGTGCTTTATACAGTGACTTATACACAGAAGACACTTACCAAATAGCTGTTTAATTGAATGTAATAATATATAATTCAAACACATGAAGTTGTTTATAAGTTACTAGTGGAAGATGATTTAAAAGATGCACAATCTATTACAACAAAAGAAAGATATTAGGGAATTTTCCATTGATAGTGATATCATTGCTTATTTATGAAGCATTATTCTCTTTACTGTGGTGTTATTGTTGTTGTTTGTTTTCTGTTTTTTCTACAAAGTGACTGACTTGGACTAGGTGACCTCTAAGGTCACTTCTAGGCCTAATATTTGGAGATTCTGTGAGCTAGTGATTCTAGTTATGTGACCTGATGAAGTCTATAGTACCATGTAAATTAGAAATGGCCCATATATCTGGAGCCTGAAAGAAATCAGCATGGGCCTAATGAGAATCAGGCAGCTAACTAATAAGAAATGTATGCTCTTTGCTTCTCTTTTTTGTTCATTGTTCACAGGAACTGTTTCTGGGAGAGTGTTTGCTTCAGGGAGGTGCTTGGGTCCTCAACTTTGTGCAGCTTTCCTCAAACTGTTATTGATATGTCTTTCCAGGAAATTCTTAAAAGGGAGTGAAGGGCTCCAGAGCCACAAACTGCTACCTGGTAGTGACAGTTGCAGCCATCAGAGGCTTGCAAGAAAGAGTGTGAACCAATACCACCTGCTGGAAATTTCTTGAGGTAAAGCAGGACAAACTGACAGAGAAAGAAACAAAGGAAGGAAGGAAGGAAGGAAGGAAGGAAGGAAGGAAGGAAGGAAGGAAGGAAGGAAGGAAGAAAGAAAGAAAGAAAGAAAGAAAGAAAGAAAGAAAGAAAGAAAGAGAAAAAGAGAGAAAGGAAGGAAGAAAGGAAGAAATGAAGGAAGGAAGGAAGGAAGGAAGAAAGAAAGAAAGAAAGAAAGAAAGAAAGAAAGAAAGAAAGAAAGAAAGAAAAAGAAAGAAAGGAAGGAAGCAAGAAAGAAAGAAAGAAAGAAAGAGAGAGAGAAAGAGAGAAAGGAAGGAAGAAAGGAAGAAATGAAGGAAGGAAGGAAGGAAGAAAGAAAGAAAGAAAGAAAGAAAGAAAGAAAGAAAGAAAGAAAGAAAGAAAGAAAGAAAGAAAGAAAGAAAGAAAGGAAGGAAGGAAGGAAGGAAGGAAGGAAGGAAGAAAGAAAGAAAGAAAGAAAGAAAGAAAGAAAGAAAGAAAGAAAGAAAGAAAGAAAGAAAGAGGAAGAGAGAAAGAGTGAGAAAGAGAAAGACAGGGAGAGAGAGAGAGAGAGAAGAAGAAGAAGAAGAAGAAGAAGAAGAAGAAGAAGAAGAAGAAAAGAAGAAGAAGAAGAAGAAGAAGAAGAAGGAGAAGGAGAAGGAGAAGAAGGAGAAGAAGAAGAAGAAGAAGAAGAAGAAGAAGAAGAAGAAGAAGAAGAAGAAGAAGAAGAAGAAGAAGAAGAAGAAGAAGAAGAAGAAGAAGAAGAAGAAGAAGAAGAAGAAGAAGAAGACGAAGAAGAAGAAGAGAGGCAGGGAGGGAGGGAGGGAGGGAGGAAGGAAAGAAACCTGTTAACCAAAACAAGAAAGAATAAATGTATTCCATGTGCAAGTTTACACAAAGTGTTCAGTTCTGGGACAGAGTTTAAGCCCTAAAAAATAGCATGGTCATTTTTAAGGAGAGTATAAAGTGAATATGAAATATACTTGCTTTCAGCACTTTAACATCTATTGCTGCTTAATGACAAGCAATGATAGAAGACAACTATGCCACTTTGGTTAATCATTTTGGTAGAAAATGATGGCATCATAATACACACTATAAATTGGTTGAGTAACATACAAATATGATAATTTGGCACTTATCAAAATTTGAGCAATTGCTCTAAGGTTTTTTGTTTGCTTGTTGCTTTGTTTTAAACCCAAAATCATATATTTGATTTGAAAGCATAATCATTGGGGTTTGCTCTGGGGGTAGCTGTTCTGCACAGAAGAAGGTGTCATCTCATGGTGGCGCCCTGGGGAAAAGAATCATTTTCCCATTGTTAGTTACAGCTCTGGCTCCCTTGTTCTAGTATCTCCTTCTTACTAAAGGATTTATAGTTATTTTCATTCTCCAAATACTTTGCAGAGGCCCTGGCCACAGAAATGTTAATAGAATCTTATAAACTTTATGCTTCCTGATTTCATGGTACAAAAAATATATCTATATAGAAAAAAAATTCAGAATTTTTGCAGATTTATCTTGAGTTCTTTATTGTTTTCCCATTATAAGAGCTAGAGGTATAGATTTCACCTTCATTAAAAAAATTTCTTGCGACCCCACCTCCAAAACCATATTTATGTATCAATATTAAAAAGAGGCTAATGTTCTACAGTCAGAGAAGAGAGACACGTAGCCAACCAGAGAATTCTGTAATTTTGGAGAAAGTCAAATTTAACTCAAGTTCACTCATGTAACTCAAATGAGAGCATGACAGGATAGGTGGTTCCAGAGAAATTGATCTAAGTCTGTTTAAATCATAACAAATCAAGGGAAAAAATGGTGCCAAAAAAGCATTCATCAAATATACTGTGCTCTCCTAAAGAGAAGTCACATCATTAAGGAGAAGGGGAAAAAAGCCTTCTATTTTTATCTTAGTGCTAATAGCTCACCAAGGTACCCTGAAGCCATCAGTAATTTTAAAAGATACAGCACAATTTTAGGAGCAGGTATTATGGTCATGGATAATTGAATGGGTTCTGTCCATGCAGTTAGATGAGCCTGCTTATCAAGGGAGAATTTAATTTTTGTCTAGAGTCAATCAGGAAGCTATTAGCAGCTCAGCACATAGAGCATATCTATTACTTTTTAACAGAGAGACAGAGGGAAACAAAAGGGATTTAGGATGAGCAGTAATAGAAAATCATGGAAAAGCTACTTGAGATTCATCAAGGTGGGAAAAAGACTGATCACAAGAAATTTGTCTTTTCTATTTTTTGAAATATGCCACTGGTATAATGGGAGTCAGTAGGGAGCAGTGACTCCCTGGGCCATCATCAAGTAAATGCCCTTCCAAGGGGACCTAAACTTATGGTCAGACTGGTCTATGAAGCCCCTCTTCACAACACAACCAGCCACTTGATTTATCTTGCTGTTTTGTCCCAAGTGAAAATATTTCAAGTTGCACATCTGAAAGTAGTTTGTGGGTGGAAAAAACACTTGCCTATGCATCAGGACTTTCCTAGGAAAGATTGTGGCAAACAGGAAAAAAATGTGCTGGGTTTGAAGCTTGGGAGTACACAATCTCTGAAGGTCAGACTCATTTTGTTTTTTCATCAATCCTTTGGAGAGACTGGAGAAGAGTTAGAAACACAATCCAAAGAGTTATGACTATGTCTGGCCAACTAGAGGCTCTGAAAGTTGATATGGGCAACCACACCAGGCATCAGACCTTAACACTGTGTATGTCAAGGGTGCCTGCAAAAATAATGGAAGAGAAGGAGCACAAGGAGGTATTGGTGTCTGTTAGGGACAAGACTGTGATCTAAACATAAGTGGTACACATTCTGGATGACAGACAAACCAAAAAGCATTATTAGCAGCTACCAAAGGGATTGAGCAAGCAAAGGCCCAAAATAAGGATAGACTTACTCTGTGCATAGATAATCAACATCATCAAAGGTATGAATGAATGGATTGACAACTAGAAAGAAAATGACTGGAAAACAAGCAAAAATAAAGATGTCATCCATAAAGTCCAATTCACTAAGCTGGATAATGCGACTTGGGACATGAATGTTGAGTGGAAGTATGTACCTGCTCATTCAAAAGTTGAAGGCAATGCTGAAGCTCAAAGATCAGCCAGAGAAGCAACTAGAAAGAAGTGAGAAGACGGAATTAATACTTTGCAGATGGTGAGATTTAAAGTGTCACTCTCTTTAACTCTGCAACATAATCTCCAAATCAGTCTCTTTACCCTTCCACACCCCACCCCCCTGTGTTGTAGCTGTCTTCCATGGCTATCTTTGTTTTTCTATGTGCTATTTTAATTTTCTTCAATAATATAAACAAAATACTATATACTATACTATAAATATACTATAAACAACTGTAGAAATTATTCATATGTACTAATAATAAGAGAAAGGCAAGTATCCTCATCTTTGTCAGATCCAACTGAACTCTGACTTGCTCAACTCTTGCCCAAACTGCCTATAAACCAATCCAGAATGCTTGACTGCTCACATGACTTGGGGTAATGGTAGTTATCAACTTTTCCTTCAAGTAAAATGGACTGGGAAACCAACCTTGTCATCTGCCTTGACACTGCTTTCGAAAGACTTCCTGGCTTTACCATTTGCTCTGCTTGTATGCCTTACAGTATCCCAATTACCATCTGACCTTCTGACAATCTAAAGATATCTATCTGTGCCATGAAATCTGCCCCTCTGGTGCATTCTTATCACTTTTAAGACTTAAAACTTTTAAAAGTCTTTTAATTTACCCCATGACTGAACTCTCTAATAATATGTTGTCTTCCACCCCCCCCCTTCCCCAAAGTGTGAACTTGATCATAGACTGTTTTTCTGTGGTTGTCACCCATTCCCAGTACTGGGCATAGCACTTGGAATTTAGTAGGAATAGGAATTCAATAAATGTTTTTTTTCATTTATTAAAAAAACTGTGACAAACAGCATGGGTACCACAGGCCTAGAGAATGTTGTTCTGATTTTCAAAACAGGAATGAGAGTGAAGTTTACCATTATTGTCTAATGAGTGTAAATTCAACCATCAAGAGACAGTTAATAAACCTTTGGAAAAGGAAACAGCGATCACAAAAAGACAGCATGTTTTTAATCAAATTATACCAGATTCACCTCATTTCTTTATGTGATAAAATTACTAGGTTGTTAGGTCATGAGAATTCTACAGATGCAGGTTATATAATTTTTAATTGCCCTTTTTCATGCTATATTATGGACAAAATCAAGCAAATTGAACTAAGTTATCATTCATTTATGTGAATGCAGAAATGGTTGAATGACCAGACCCAAAGGTAGTAAATAAATGGGTCAGATGTCACTTTGATTCAGTTCAAGTATGCCTCTTACAACCTGTGTGGCCTTGGGCAAGTCATTTATTCTCTCTGAGCCTTAATTTGCTCATCCAAAAAATGAAGGCGTTGGAGCAGATTTTCTCTAAGGTCCCTTCCAGCTCTAGTTCTAGGATGATTTATGAATTCAACAAGAATTTGTTAAGCATCTCCTTCATGTGCTAGGTGCTGGGAACACAAAGGAAAAATGAAGCAGTCCCAGTCTAACAATCTTCTGGAGAAGACAATATAGATAAATGGATGGACAGACAGATAGACAGATAGATAGATAGATAGATAGATAGATAGATAGATAGATAGATAGATAGATAGATAGAAAGATAGATAGATAGATAAAACAACATCATAGGATCACAGATTTGGGGTTGGCAGCAACCTCAGAGACCATCCTGTCTGGATTTTTCGTCTTATTAATAAAGAATTGAGGGGCAGACAAGTTAAAAGACAAGGTCACAGAGATAGAAAACATCCTATCCAAGATCTAAATGCAGGTTCTCTAAAGCCAGGGCCAGTGTCCTTCACACCATATCACAGTATAGGCAAAATAAACACAAGCTAATTTGGGTGTAGGCCATTTACAACTTAGAGGAAGCAAGAAAAGCCTCTTGAGGAAGGGAGAATTTTACCTGAGCCATGAAAGGGACTAAGCAAAAGGGTAGAAGTGAGGAAAGAAAGCTTCCCCCCACACACATACAAGACACAGCTTGTGTTCAGTTACAGAGAAAAGGGATTGACAAGCACGTACAGGGATCAACAAGAGGAACAATTTTATTGAAACATGGTTTGCATATGGGGAGTAATGTCTGAAAAGACTGGAATGCTATATTAAAGTCACACTGTGAAATAGATTTCAATTCCAAACAGAGGATTCTGTATTTTATACTACAGGCAATGGGAAGATATTGAATAACCTCAAGCAGGAGAGTGATGTGGTCACATCTGTGATTTTTGAACATCATTTTGGAATATGGATAGGATAGGGGAGATGTAGAGAGACCAATTAGGAGGTGATTTGAAAAATCTAGGTAAGAGGTGATGACATTGTGAACTATGGTGATTTTATTACAGGGGAAAGAAGAGAATGGATAGTAGAATTGAAATCCATAAGACTTGATAACTGATGGATGTAAAATTTAAGTGAAGAGTTGAGAGATGATTCCTAGGTTATGAACCTAGATGATGGGAAGACAGCTGCTTCCCTCAGCAGCAAGAGGGCATTTAGAAAGGATACATTTAGGAGGAAAGATAATGAGTTTTATTTTGGCTGTGTTGCATTTGAGATGTCTATAGACATATCTAGGTGTATATGTCCAACACGCATTGTAGATATGGAACCAGAGCTGTAGAGAAAGGTAGACTGGATATGTAAATTTGGGAGTCACTGGGGATAGTTGAGCCCACGGCAATTGATAGATAATAAAGCATGGAGAGAGAAGAGAGAAAAATCCCAGTACAAAGCCCTGAGGCACACCCACCCACGGAGGGCAAAATACCAGACATGATGATGATCACACATAGAAGGCTAAGAATTCACCAGAGAGGAAGGAAGACATCTAAGAGAGGTCAGTGTAAAAAAGTTGAAAGAAGCCCTTTAGTAGAATATCTGATGGATCTATCCTGGGCCTCATACTGTTTAATATTTTTTATCTATGACAGAAAAAAGGGGATAGATAGCATGGTTATCAAATGTGTAGGTGATACAAACTTGGATAAGGTAGCTAACACTATATAATACAGTTATCCTTTCCATATCATGACTCTCTCCATTGTGGTTTTGATATATGGTGAGTCGGCATAAGAAATTAAATGGAAATTTGGGGGAGTTTTGCGGAAGCTGCAGATGTCATGTGAAGGCAAGCAGATGACACAGAAAAAGTTTAGAAATTCAGAAATGTATAAAATATATGTTTAGCTTTGTATAATATCAACATATATTTTAATACCAAAATAATTCAAGCTTCTTCTCTGATATAAAGGGAGAGCCAAAAATTTTTGCACGGATTTTCCAGATCACAGGTGTGCTGTGCCCCCATGATGTGGAAGGGATAACTGTTGAGTCAAGATCCAAAATTACTCTGATGGGCGAAAACATCATAGCAAATCAGAGAAAATGAAATTTAATAGCCACAAAAATAGTCTTATACTTGGGATCAAAATATCAACTTCACAAGTACATGTGAAGAAGGGATGACTAGATAGTAGTTAATTCAAAAAAGTTTTGGGAAGTTTAGTGGATTGAAAATGCAACGTGAGTAAGCATTGCAAAACGGCAACCCCAAGAGCTAATGAATTCTTAGGCTGCATTAAAAGGGCCATAGTGTGCAGGACTAGGTAACAGTCTCACTGTATTCTCCCTTTGTCAGAGTGCATTGGGAGTATTTTGTCTAATTCTGAGCACCATGTTTTAGGAAGGACACTGATAAACTGGAGAACTTTCAGAAGAAGGTTGCCACAGTTATGAAAGGTCATGCCAATTAATTATTTCTGGAAGGAACTGGGAAAGTTTAACCTGAAAAAGAGATTTAGTAAGGGCATCATACTTGTCTTGAAAGACTTAAAGGGCTGCCACATGGAAGATAATTTAGATTTGTTCTGTTTGGGCCCTAGATGGCAAAGCTAGCAGAAATAGGTAGATGTTTCAGAGAGGCAGATTTTAACTGAATATAATGAAAAATTTACATAATTAGAGTATATACTATATACTGTATCCTTTGCTTCCAGATATAGTGTGTTATCCTTCACTTGATCTCTCACTTTGTGCCTTGAGCAAAGGCTAGGTAAATACTTGACAGGAGTATAGGGGAGGCAATGCTTGTGCAGCTATGGCTTGGACTAGAGACATCTAACATCCCTTTCAACTCTGAAATAACATGATTCTGAGACCTCAGTTCTAGTCCTGACTGTTAACTCATGTTATGATCTTGGTCAAGTCAGTGCAATTATGTGGATCTTTACTTTCCTTTTTTTTATAAAATCAGAGGTCATTCTTATGGATTAGAATAATGAATATGAAGAAGCAATCATATATTCTTGGGGAGTTAAAGTGACAAGTTACCTAAACAATAGAGGCACTAAAATAAAGAACAATAAAACAATTCAAAATGTTCATCTTAATTAAGATAACACTTTTAAAGGCTCAGTAGAAATACACTAATATGGTCACAGGCTACATTTTCCTTTAGGCCTATTCAGGAGTAAATATGCAGTCATTGAAGTTGACATATGTGAACTCATGCCATGTGTTCAAGAAGTCAGAGTTGGTTCAGTGGCATCTGAGAATATTGATACTGAAAATGGCCAAAGGTCTGCATATCTCAGACATGAAAAAAAAAATGATGGAGAGTAACAAAGACCAAGAAGGTTGTCCTGAGAACCACATCTGGGTGCAATAGAGATAGAAGAATCATAAATATATTTGAGTTGGATGTATATGTGTCTACATTAACCATCTCATCTACTTTTAAGTTATTTAGATTGCCCTAAAGAAACAGGTATGGTTGTTGTCAATGAATCTTGCTTCCTAAAGTCACTGGATATGACAAGACACTGATCTCAGCAAAAGCAATGGGAATAAATATGGTGAGGAAAGGAAGGAAATGGGGCATATGGGAAAAGATTCTGTACTTTGGGCATACTCTTTGTCTAGGTGCTGTCTCCTTGCTGATGATTTCGTAAAGCTGTCCTGGTAAGGATAAGATGGCAAAATGTCGCAGTGAACTGCATAGAGTATGCAATTGTTGCATTTATGAATTGGTCGAGTGAGTTTTCTCAATGCTCAAAGTACAAGCTTGTCTCTCTCATAAAAGAAAAAAGCAAAGAGAGGTTTGAGGAACGTCTTTCACCTTTCCTGGTTATCAGGGAGAGTTAAGGTTTCTTTTACAATAAAATTGGGAGTAGGGAAGAAAAAGGCTTAAATGTGAAGTCAGGAAGAATAAAAAGGAATACAATGGGGCTCAAGGGGAATTCTGTCCTGCATCAAGAGATTATAGAGTAAAAGAATGTCACAGCAGAGAAAAGGAAATGGGATCACTAAGTATCAGGAGCTGAAAAATAGGGAAGAAGAGAACTGTACACTCTGAAGAGAAATCAACTGCCTGTACTGCAAGGAATTATGCTGTGGATCCAAAAGTACCATTGAGAGAAAAATCACTGAGAAAAGATCATGAGATCATAGAATGAAGCAGCTGTGGTATAGAGAATAGAGTGGTGGACCTGGAGTCAGGAGGATGGGAGTTCAGATCTGACCTTAGACACTTACTATCTGTGTAACCGTGGGCAAGTCATTTAATTTCTGTTTGCCTCAATTTCCTCAAGAATAAAATGGTGATAATGATAGCACCTACCTTCTAGGGTTATGGTGGGGATCAAATGAGAAACAGTTCCTAAAGCATTTTTACAAACATTAAAGCAATGTACAAATACTAGCTATTATAGACTTAGAACTAGAAGTTATCTTAGAGGCTATCTAGTCTACACTCTACATTTTAAAGATGAGGAAATTGAGGCTCAGGGAGGTTAAATTGCCTATCTAAGGCCACACAAGTAATAAGTGACAAAGACAAAATCTGAACTCATGGCCTCAGTCTCTAACTCCTATGCTCTTTCCACTAAGAGTCAGGATGGATGAGGAGTACCGAACCAGCTTTTTGGGGATGTAGTATCAATTGTAGAACAGTCAGTTATCTTCCCATCAGTTATATTATAGAGGGGATTCTTATTTTTACTATTCTTTTAAAAAACTTTCTGAGGCCTTTTCAACTCTGAGTGTCTGTGATTCTCTGACTGGAAATAACTAAATTACCTGACTCTCAAGTGATGTTGACAGAGAGTTTCCTGGAGTAAATAGCCTAGTTTTTATCAATAATCTAGACTCTAGAAAAATAAAGGGGGGATAGTGTTTCTGGGAAGAGAGAAATATCTCTCAAACAGAGTATGTGAGACTTAAAGAATTCTTTGTATTTCAAAGGTGTCATCCATCTATTCATTCATGCATGAAGGTGGGGCTAAAAGTTGAAATAAACATCTTCACGCTGCACAGGAACTATTTTAAGATCTGAGCTTGGAGCCCTTTAACAAAGAAGTTAGCCAGTTCTACATTGTGCCATATAATTTCACTTCAAGCTTTTCCTTTTTAAATATTAAAATTAGCTTAAACCAGAAGTGGGGCTACAAAGACTCAATCAAATCTCACAAAGTGAGGAATTTTCTCTTCCTATAAAGAAAAGTTGAGGTCACATTCTCTTTACAGGGACACTATGGTGACTCATGTATTTTGATGCAAATCTATTTTTTCTATCTCAGCCACAGATACTAAGTCCATGACCTCTTTATTACTGAAAACTGAATGCTTACTGCATAAAATGAAATTGTATCTTACTTCCCGAAAGTACAGATTTGGTTCCCTTTGACTTGCTTCAAGAAATAACCTACTTACAATATCCTCCATTAAAAAAACAAAATAAAAAAACTAAGCTAAATTGATTCAGGGCACTGATTGCTTGCTTAATAATTACTGAATGGTAACAATGTGGTAGGCACCAGACAGAATGTAGCTGCACTGGTGATTTGCATATTTAAATGGGTGACTGGAAAACAGCCCATCTGTTCTTATACCTCTCAGTTTGAAGGTTTCCAGAATGAATAATGATCTACCAATATGTAGTTCAAATAAACTGATTTCAAGCCCTCCCAAGGAATGGCCCTCACTATTTTCCTTGACAAGTAAGACTAAACTGAACTTTTAGAAGAAGTGGCTCTAAATATGGTAATACTATTTAATAGAATAAAAACACAATACAAAGACAAGAGAAGTAACAGATCCCTGGAAAACATTCCCTGACACTGAACTTTCAATTTTCTCCTATGCGACCATTTCCTGGATTTAATGGGGAGAAGGTCCTTAATCCTCAACCCTACCTGAAGCCGTTTGATAAAATGTTTAGAGAAGGCAAAAAAGTACTGGCCTTTGAGTCAGAAGATTTGAATTCCAATAATGACATTGACACTTGCTACCAGAGTGACCCTGAGCATGTCACTTAACCTCTCTGTGCCTCAAGTTTTTTTTTTCCTTTGTCAAATAAGGAAGTTGACCTGGATGGACTCTGAGGTCCTTCTGGTTCTAAAGCTATGATCCTATTTTAGAAACAGCATTTAATCTTGGTCTGAGGAAAATAAACTCTGACACTAAGCTTGCCACACTACCTTTAGTAAAGGCACATGCTTCTGATGTAGACTCTTCAGTGAGCATCTTAGAGAGTTTTATATGTAGTAATGTCTCTGGGTAAAATGACAGTAGGCAAAGATCATCTTCATTCACCCCTTCCTTTCTCTGCCACTAGATTCACCATATGCAGTACGTTGTTGTTGCTCAGTCATGTACAACTCTTTGTTACCCCACCTGGAGTTTTCTTGGCAAAGATACTGGAGTGGTTTGCCATATTCTTCTCCAGCTCATTTTACAGATGAGGAAACCAAGGCAAACAGTCTTAAGTGACTTGCCCAAGGTCATATAGCTAGTAAATGTATGAGGCCAGATTTAACTCAGGAAGATGAGTCAATGGCAGCATAGTATTGTATAAAAATGACTTAAATCACTGGATATTGGATTAGAAAGCTTGTGCTCAAGCATAAGGATTGCCACTAGCTCTACTGGTCAACTTCAACAAACCCATGTAAATCCTCAAGAATCATTTTTCTTGGCTGCTAAAGGAATGAAAAGACTCAATTTTAACATTTTTAAAGGGGGAAGTGACAGTTCCACTCTAAATTTCCCTGGTCAGACCTAATTTGGAGATTGGACTCAGTTCTAGGAGACATTTTCTTAAGTTGGCATTGAACTGAATGGGAACTCTGAGGTCCCTTCCGACTCAGAGATTTGTGATTCTGTATTTTCTAAACTTCCTAGTTATTTCCCTCTTACATTTATTCATCTGTACTATATTGACCAGTCTTTTTCTTTGACTCTCCATCTCTTTCTCTTCTGACACTGTTTCTATTTCTCAAACCAGGAAGAAGCACTGACGAAAATACTTCCTTCCCCTCAAATCTTCATGTCGTCTTCCCATATGAGAATGCTAAAAGGCATCTTTAGATTATGAGCCCTCTTAAGTTCAATGCATTTGTGAATTTGCCCTCAGTACTGTACCTAATATTCCTAGAACTGAGCTTTTTTTTACAGAAATGTTGGTATAATATTGACTTTTACAAACTGAGAACATATACTATAATGAGTATAAACTATACTAAATACTCCATAATAAGAACTAACATTGTAAGGAATGCCAAAAACTCTAATTAGTAAGAAACATGTTATGTTCTTGTTCCTCGAGGAGAGGGGTAAAGAATCCATTTTTATTCCTTTGCCAACTTTCACTGTTTCTTCTTTTCCCTCTGTCAACACCCACACATAATCCTTTTTCACTTGATGTCAATTGCAATTTTCTCAAGCTGAACAAAGATAAACTCGATTTATTTGCACATTGTCGCTGCTGTTCAGTTTGGTGATAAAGAGATGGGACAAAATGAATCAAAAGCCAATTGGACCACTAGGAATTCATAACATTTTCAAATTCTTTAGCAATCTACCTGGCCTCAAAATGCATTGAAACACCAGAAAATGGTTTCAATAGATACTCTAGTGTCAACTTGACCTTTGCTTTGCACATGAGTACACAAGAAGCAATGTCCATAACTATGGTGAATATGGAAGAGAACTTTTCAAATGCCAAAAGATATAGTCTAAAATGGAAGAGAACATACATCAAACACTCTGAAAAATCAAATTCAGAAGGCTATTAGGAAGGAAGAGAAAAAGAATTTATCATGTACCTACTATGTGCCAGGCACTGTGCTAAGCACTAAATAGATATAATCCCATTTGATCCCTACAACAGCTTATTTAATCCTCACGTATCTGACCACTCCTTCTCAGTCTCTTTTTCCAGATCCTCATTAAGATCACACCATCTAACTGTAGGTGTTCTACAGAATTCTGTGCTGGGATAGAATCATTCCACTGAAACTGCTCTTTCCAAAATTATCAATGATCTCTTAGTTGCCAAATCCAATGGCCTTTTCTCAATCTCATTCTCTTGACCTCTCTGTAGCTTCTGAAACTGTTGATCACTCTCTCCTCTTTTATATTCTTTTTATTTCTAGGTTTTCAGGACACTACTCTCTCCAGGTTTACCTTCTACATGTCTAATTACTCCTCAGTCTAATTTACTGGATTCTTGAACAGACCATGCCATCTAACCATGGGTGGCTCTCAGAGCTCTGTCCTGGGTCTTCTTCCTCTACATTACTTCACTTGGTGATCTTATCAGCTCCCATGAATTCAGTTACCAAATGATTTTCAAATCTACTCTTCCCCAACTCTCTCTGTTGACTTCCAATCTCCCTTCTCTAACTGCTTTTTAGACATCCCAAACTGGACTGAGTTTATACTCAATATGTCCAAAACAAAACCCAATGTTTCTTCCTAAGTCCTCCCCCTCCCCAATCCTACCTTCCCTACTACTATAAAGGGCAATACTAGCCTCCCAATTCCTCAGTCTCACACTAAGAATCATGCTGGATTCCTCACTGTTTCCTACCTCCCATATCCAAGCTGTTGCCAAAAACTCTCAATTTCACCTTTGCAAAATCTCTCAGATATGCCCCCTTCTCTCTGATACTGTCACCATCTAGTGCAGGCTATCATCACCTCACATATAGATCATTACAATAGCCTGCTATTGCAAGGGCTTCCTGCTCAAATCTCTTTCCACCTTAATCCATTTTCCATTCAGTCACTAAAGTAATTTTTTGAAAGTGCTGATCTGACCATATTACCCCATACTCAATACATTCCAGTTGTTCACTATTGCCTCTGTCTGGCATTCAAAGCCCTTCATCAACTGCTCTCACACCTCCCCAACCCACAGACAAAAAAACACACATGCATTTCCAGTCTTATTACACTATATTCCTCATCAGGGACTCTGAAAAAGTGACAGTAGTCTCCTAGATGTTCCATGAACAAGACATTCCATGTTTCAGACTTGGGAATTTTCTCTGGCTGTATCACATGCCTAGAATGCTCTCCCTCCTCATCTCCATCTACTGGATTCTCTGGCTTCCTTCAAATCCCAACTAAAATCCTATCTTATAAAGGAAGCCTTTTCCAACCTTTCTAAATTATTGTGCCTTCATTCTCTTAGTTATTCCTATTTACCCTATGTATAGCTTGTTTGCATATGTTGTTTGTCCTTCAGTTAGAAGGGGACCAATGACATCTGGAGGTGATAGCTTCACTCATGTGTGAATTGGATTTAAATGAGGCAGAGTTGCAAAAGTCATCAGCCTCACTCTCTCTTCCAGACTCATGAAAGTCCAGTGGCAAGACAAAAGTTAAGACAACTGGAGATAGCCTAGGAGGCGGTGGGTGGCCTTAGTATCTTTGATGTCTGACCTAGCTCTAAGCATTCCATAGCACCTAATTCAGTTGTCTTCATGTCCATTGGAACAAATTGTTCTTATGTGTCTATTCTACCAGGAAAGGTCTTCACATGCTTGAGGGAGACACTCCTGCCAAGTCACCAACAGGTTTGAGGCCTGTCAGTCACCCTCAACCTCATTCAGCCTATCTGCCAAGATGGTTTACCAGGACATGGCCACTGAGCATGCCACAACTTCTTGGAGCAACAGGTGAGGGCTGAGTGTCAGGAAGACACTAAGAGTGAATGAGCAGCCCTGAAAAGGGCTCTGTAAGCCCTCACAGCAGAGGTTCTAGTCCTCCTTGAATGCCCCATACACCTCATAACACCACCCTAGGGTGTGGTATTCATACATACTTATTTAGATGTTGGCTCCCACATTAGATTTTGAGAGCCTTGAGGGGTTGTCTTCTGCCTCTCTCTTTTTTTTTTTATTCTGGGGGCTTAGCACAATGTCTAGCACATAGAAGGCACTTAAGAAAAGTTCACTGATTGATTGACAACAATCCTGAGAGGTAGATGATATTATTATCACTAATTTACACTTGAGAAAATTGAAGCAAACAGAAGTTAAGTGACTTGCCCAGGGCCATACAGCTACTAAGTATTTGAGGCCAGATTTGAACTTACTAACTCCAGGCCCAACACTCTATTCATGACTCCACCTATCTGCTTTTAGCAATTGTTAACTAATATCTGTTCTGTTAGCAGAATATATGCTTATATAATTTTCCAAAGATCACAGAAATTTCAACCTGCAAGAGATCTTAGAGGTCATTTAGTCTAATTCACTCATTTTATAGATGAGGAAAGTGAGGCCAAGAAAAATTACTCATATATGAAAAAATGTGATGTTACATCATGCCTCATTCAGCCATGAGTAATAAGTCTTTGTTGAAATAGTTATATTGGTAAATTCTACAAGGAATGAATACTCAAAACGGTTTTGCATAAGTAAATGCATAAAAATGTTTGTAGAAATGAATTTAAGATGTGATTTCTTAACTCATATACTAGTAAAACACATAACATTAGCAAAAAAATACAATTTTACAATTTTACAGTCATTAGTAAAACATATTGTTAAGGGCAGTGAGCAATATAGTTGAAAAATAAATAGCATTAGATTCCCCTAGTATTCTTGCTAACTAATTGATATAAGGAGTTCAGAAGAGGACTGATAATTATGTAATTCAGACACTATGATGTTATGGCTGCATATTCCAAGATAATAATATAATATTATTGATTTAGAGTTGGAGATCACCTAGTACAATCCTCATTTTACAGACTGAGGAAACTAAGGTGCAAAAATATTAAATGACTCATTCAGTCACACAATTAATAAATAGTAAAGCCAGGATTCAAAGCCAAAACCTATAACTCCATGATATAGTAGAATAAGTACTAGAAATAGGGACCTGGGTTCAAAATCCTGGCTCATACTCAAAAGGCGAGTGACCTTGGCAATCCAGTATACCTCACTAAGCCTCGGTTTCCTCATCTATGAAAAAAAAATGAGGCTGGACTAGATTGCTCCCCTTAAACTCTCAGTCTATGATCCCATAACTACAAACTCAGTGTTCTTTCTTCACTGTTCTTCTGTATAAATAGGTGATACTACTAGTCTGTAGCCCATTAGATTTGAGGTGTTCGTCCTGTACAAAGGATGAGGGTTTTACAACAATGATTAGATGATCACTGTTCAGAAACATTAAAGGGAGGCTTCCTTTTTTGTTATTGGTTGGATCTGATAACTTCTGAGGTCCCTTTCAACTTGAACATTCTGAGGTTCTGTGTTTCTGTTGCTCAGGCAACAAGATCATCTCAGTTCAATGCAAATCAGAGGGTGCACTGGAAGTGTGACTAGTTCTTTCCAAACAGGTATAGGTGAAGCAATGAACCAGAAAGATTTTACAATTCAATCTTATTCTGCTGTGCTGATACACTCAGAGAGGTTTGTGAGTCTAAAGGTAAAGCATCTAATGACAAACCAGAAGAATATAAAGCAGAGGATTTAGGCAGAAGTCATAAGGAAAATAAGCTTTGTAATAAATGCAACTAATTCAATTCTCATACTGAAGCCAATGAGGCTATTAAAGGATTTTGAGATTGAACTGATATCTCTAAAACAGGAGTCAGCTAAGATCATCTCATCACTGAGCTGCAACAGACTTCCAGAGGTTATTTAGTCCATCCCCCAGCCTCTTGGCAAGCTTCACTTAATTCATTCAACACAGCCTGATCTCCTGCTCTTGGAAGTCTCTAGGGAAAACTGTGAATTCTGCATTACAGATCTTTCAGGAAGGCATTGCTTATATTGAACAGTTTAAGCCATTTATTTGGTTTCTGTCTTTATTTATATAGAGAACAGATGATCAACTTAATGTCCCTATCCAGTTTCATAGAAATCGAGCTATTAAAATGAAAAGACATTTTCCAAATGCAGACATGCTCAGACATTTTGCAGTGGAAAGATCCTTCATTTAAAAAAAATAAATGGAAAATGCCCTGACATTATACCATAAAGACCACCCCACTTTTCAATCTGCTTTGAATTCTTCTATCTGTGTTCCTCTCCCCATTCAAATTCGAACTCCTAAAGAGAATGGATTGTCTGGATTTTCTATTTATAGCCCTAGTCCTTAGTACAATGCTTGGCACATGGTAATCAATTAATAAATATTATTTTCATTCATTCATTTATGGAACCTTGCAGTAAAAACTTTTTTAAATCATTTAAATGTCCACTACTACAGTTAGAAAATACCTTAAATCACCACAAATTGCAAGGGAGATTATATATCAGCTACTTGTTTCACAGAAATGGAAAATAAGGACCACTGAGAGATCATGGGATCATAGATTTAGGGCTGGAAATGTTAAATGTGCTCATTTGAAAAGGATGATGAAACTGAATCTGAGAAATAAACTCACTTGCTTGAGGTCCTATAATTAATTAGTGGAAGATTCAGGATTTGAAAAGTGGTCCTCTGTCTCTGGAACTTTTTCTACTCTACTGTGCTTGGGAGTTGCCCAAAATCATACACGGAGTCAAGTTAAATCAAGTCAAGTCATAGAACTAATACACAAGACTGATTTTATTGACCATTAAATGTGTGACCTGCTTACACTAAAGATCAAGCTCCATAAGAGGAAGATCTCAAGGTCAACAGTGTGTGTGTGTGTGTGTGTTTCTAAACAGGATGCCAAATGAACTCCTTTGTGCTTACATAAAAGAGCAATCAATGAAAAACATGATATTACTATGAAACTGGGAAAAGTCAAAGAAGAGGAGAAATGGTGGTTTCCTTTCATACACAATCCCCAATTTAAGAATGGCACGAGTTCTAAAAGTTCAATGTTTGGAACTTGGCATACATTTTATTGCAGAAACAAAGTTATACACAGTAGCTAGGTACTTAGGCTGGCTCATTTCACTCAAAATGTATCTATGTATATAGATAGGAAAAGGGACTAGACTGGTGATTTTATTTACATCGGGAACTTTCAGGGGAGGAAAAACCTTTAAAACCTAAAGTTTTAAGTTTTAAAAGAAGTTTCCCTAGTATTCACTAGGATGTAATGGAGGTGTGACTACATCTTTCTTTTTCAGCAACCATATCATTGTCCTGATTCTTAAGTTGCCCAAACTCTCTACACCTTTCAAGATGAAACATGGAGTTGTGTATTGAACTTGGAGGCAGAAAACCTGGATTCACATCCTGACTCAGACAACTACTGACTTTATGATAATAAGCAAATCATGTAATGTCTCAGAGATAGTTTCTTCACCTCTAAAACTGTGAAAATAAAATTTCTGCTAACTTCTTGTTGAGAGAAAAGTGCTTCAAAATCCTTAAAAATAAATCAATGTCATTAGAAATCCTAGGGCAGGTACAAGTAGGGGGGACAATATACATACACTTTTCCCTACTAATTCAACATTCACTTACTACCTGTATGCCCTCTCCCTCCTTCCAGGATTTGGGGACAGGAAGTGTCTCAATCATCCATTACAACATGAGGGCTTGTAATGAACTTTTAGGAAATGGACACCAAATCCACTGGCACAGTGATGTTTAACCTGGGCACATTGCTCTGTGTTCTCTGCCCACACCCACAACTGAATGTTCCTCCTAAGACAGAATTTCAAGTTAGGACTTTACAAACTCCGAGCCTGGGCTCAAATCCATCTATTACCACCCCATCCCCCTACAGAATCCCTTGAGCTGCATTGAAGGACTACTGGAGTTCAAAGAAGGCAGTTTGAAGAATGCGGTTCAAATGAAAGTGAAAATCGTTATTTTTATTGATGATCAGGGCTACTGGACACAAAGATTGAGGAAGAAGAGGACTTGAGAATTTTCCTCTGTATGTCTGGACTCCAGCCTTTTTCATGTTTTGGTTTATTTCATAATTGGCTACAAACATGATAATGGCTATTTCACTTTCTCGAAAGAGTTCAGAAGTTCTTTATGCTTTAAAAGATATATTTATTGATTACCTATCAATATATTGTCTATCTTCATGTATACATATGCATATTTATATATCTGTATATTTATGTTGCTTCTATTCAACAAAAATAAATGTTCCAATCTTGTTAAATAAAAATACACAACAGTAAATGCTTATGATAATTTCTATACTTGGGGTCTCGTAGTACTTAATAAAAGTTTGCTAAGCTTCCAGATAGGTTTGTTTTTGTTATAGTCAGCCACTTAATATATTTAGTTTGAAAGGCAGTGAAGAATTTCAAACTCCTGACATATTGAAAGAGTACATACTTAAAAATATGAAGAGATCCCCACTAGTGAACCAACATCTCCCTCAAAATTTATTTAAGTGATTAGAAGAGTCAGAAATCTCTTGATTTATCAATCACTCTATTAAATGCCCATTATGTGCCAGGTACTGTGCTAAATCTTGGGGATTCAAAAAGAAAAAAAAAAGATAAGACAGTCCTCGCCCTCAGGGAGCTCACAATCTAATGGAAGAGACAACACGCAAACAAATAAATATAAACAAACTATATGCAGGATAAATAAGAAATAATTAAGAAGAAGAGGGCACTAGGATCAAGAGGGACTGGAATATGCTTCCTGTAGAAGGTGAAATTTTGGCAAGGATCTGAATGAAGCCAGGGAAATCAGAATGTGAAGATGAGTAGGAAAATATGCTAGGTATGGGGAATAGCCAGAGAAAATGCCTGGAGCCTAGAGATAGAGTTTCTTGTTCACAGAATGGCAAGGAGGCAAATGTCATTGGATCAAAGGGTACTTGGTGTGGTATTAAGGCGTAAGAAGACACATATATTGTGGTGATATAAAAGGGTAGGTTATGAAAGTCTTTGAATGCCAAACAGAATTTTATATTTAATAATAATTATAGCTAAGATTTAGATAGCATTTGCTATGTGTCAGGCACTGTGCTAAGCACTTTATATTTATTACCTCAGCAACCCTGGGAGGTAGGTGTTATTATTATCCCCATTTTACAGATGAGGGAACTGAAGCAAACATAGATTAGGTGAATTGTCCAGAGTTACACAGTTAGTAAATGTCTGAGGCCAGATTTGAATTCATATATTCCTGACTCCACCCTAGATCTATCCACTGGGCCATATAATTGATCCTGGAGGTGATAGGGAGCCATTGGAGTTTATTGGGGGTGATTAAGGATGGAATTTTGACATGGTCAGACTTGCACTTTAGGCAACTTACTTTGGTAGCTGAATAGGAAATGGATCAGAATGCAGAGAGACTTACGGCAGGCCAGCCAAGCAGACAGTTATTGCAGTAGTCTAAGTAAGAAGTTGAGGGTCTCCACCAGGGTAGTAGTAGTATCAGAGGAGAGAAAGGGGACATATTTGAGATATGTTACAAAAGTGAAATTGACAGGCTTTGGCAACAGATTGGAAATGGCAAGGATGGGGTGGGATAAGAGATAATGAGGACTCAAGGCTGAGAATCTGGGGTATTGAGAAGATGGTGATAAAATTGACAATAGCAGAAAAGTTTGGAAGGGAGGTGGATTTAAGGGTAAAGATAAAATGCTGTCCCTGTCTCAATAATATTAGTGAATGAATAAATGAAAATAGGAAGCTATCATCACCACCTGAGAACCTTTCTCTCATGCACATCTCTGACATCTCCTACTCACCAAGAATCCTTCATTTATCAAAAGAGAATTAGGCATATTCCTCCTGCTCATGGCACTTAATGGATATGATGCTTCATGAAACTACAGTACTATCCAGAATTAAACCACCAAGATTCAATCTGTCTGGAGGTTATAGTTAAACTATACATATAAATATAAATTTTCAGAAAAAAGTATTGCTATTTATATCTTCCCTTCTCACTTCTTGTGTTCCTTTCCCTTCTTTTCCTTTGCTCTTTTAAGACTTCTCTTTTCTTTCCTTAGATGTGTGAAATTAATTAGAAAGAAAAAGTAAAATAGTCAAAGCCAGTTAAATTTTCATTTCCTTTATGAAATCTATGTTTGAAGAGGTTTGGGGTTGAGGGGTGCTCAACACCCCAAAGTACCAACATGCCCGGTCCTGCCGAAAGAATTCGACTCAACCCTTCTCAGCCAAGGGAAAAGATAAAGTTTATTAGGGATTCACCTATAATGGGTTGTCTTAAGAAATCCCACCCTTTGTGATGCCTGTTTTCACAAGCAGGCCAGACTCAATCTAAGCTGAGCTAGATTGAATCTGAGCACCTTCATGGAGGGAAGATGGAGATTATATACACAAAGGTTGTAGGAGAGATTGAGGGGTGGTCTGGGGTGACTAGAGGAGGGGTTTAGGGAGGGTCTTGAGAAGGAGGACAAGATGAGGTCAGACTCCAGCAATCAAGAGAATGGAATTAAGGGTGGGAAGTAGCTGAAGGCATGGATATTGATAGCATCAAGGGTGGGAAGTAGCTGGACAATAAAGGGCAAGCCTAGGTAGAGATTTGGGCCTAATGATAATGTAAGGCTATAGTCTCCGGGGAAGGCCAGATCTAGTTGGAAGATTCAAGGAGAATTCAAGGAGGCTTACAGAGACTATTCCAGATACAAGGGGGTTCCCAGAGACTGTGCCCTCATCATGTTGATTCCTTCACTTACTAGTGCCTTACCCCTTCCTCCTAAAATAAATTTGTATATACTTGACATTTACTCGTGTGTGTGTTTGTGTGTGTGTGTGTGTGTATTTGTCCCAATATAATATAAGCCCCTTGTGAGCAGTCAGTCAGACAACTAGAATTTATTCAGTACCTTTTATGTTCTAGGCACTATGCTAAATATTGGGGATACAAAGAAAGGTGAAAAAACTGTCCCTGCTCTTAAGAAACCCACAGTCTAATGGGAAAGACAATGTACAAACAAGATGCAATAAGGATTTGTTGTTCACTTGTCCAACTCTTCATGACCTGGTGAACTATAGCACATCAATACTGTCCATGGGGTTTTCTTGGCGGAGATACTGGAGTGATTTGTCATTTTGTTTTCTAGATATCCAAACAGGATAAGTAGGAGTTAATCAACAGACAATGGGCACTACTATTAAGGGGCATTTGGAAAAGCTTGCAAAAGGTCAGGATTTAACTGAGACTTGAAGGAGCAGGTATTGTTTCACTTTTGACTTTGTATTCACTTTGAATTCCTGTCACCAAGGACCATGCCTGACACATAGTAGGTGCAGAATAAATGCTTCTTGAATTGAATCGATATCTGATTAGTAAATGAATTCTCTTGGAGTTTACTGTTCAACTAATTCTGCATCTACCTAACTGCAATAACTTACTAAGTGCTTCTTAAATGATTGTATAACTTAGTTTATATAAGGAGAAGGCTAGAAGAAAAGGAGATTGAGGAGATAGAAGTCATATATAAAGTTAATGAGCATGATTGAGAAAGGAAAAATGAGTTACAAAGAGTGGGACCATCAAGAAATCCTATATTCTATACAGGTTTTAAACTCTAAGGATGCAAAAACCTAGATATGGTAAATTCATTCTAAGGTTTTGGATTGATGCAAGATTTTTTTTTCCTATACACAAAAGATGACTTCTGTAAATTTCATCAAAAAGCAACAGCTCCTTCAAACAGCATCAAGTACATTCTTGCCCAGGCACAGTTTAAGTCATCTATTTACTTGAGTTGCAAATGAATCCACTCCTCCTGTGGCTACCTTTAAAATCACTACCCTACCTGTAGTAAGAGTTTCTAGGCTTATAGTTTTTTTCATCACTATCTAGTCATTATAAAACACAACTGAATAACAATCCAAATGAATCTGAGAATTTGAGTGTTGGAAGACCTAAGTGGCCATCTGGTCTAATCCACACTGGAAAAAGGAATCCCCATTTGACAAGTAGTCATTCAGTCTCCACTTCAAGAATTCCAAGAAGTGGGAACCTACCAGTTCTCAAACTACCCTGTTCTCCTTTTGAATATCATAAAGGAATTTTCTCTGACCACAAGCCTAAATTCTCCTCTTTCTATTTTCTAACCACTACTCTTGGCTCTGTCTTTTGGGTCCAAATGGGATAAGTCTAATCTATCCATACCATAGCAGCTATCATGTCTTTCCTGAATCTTCTCCATGTTAAACAGTTCTTTTAAAAGATCCTCATGTGACATAGACTCAATGTCCATGGCCCTTAATTTTTTTAGTCAAGAGTATCCAAAGCGCCTTTCTTTCAACTTCCTTGTTGAGGTATCTGTCTGGCATTCCCTTTCCACTTACAAATGGCATCTTCTCTTTTCAACTTGTTAGAAACATACTTACATTGTCTAGGAATAAGCAAGACTCATTGGGAAGCCAGGAACATTTTAATTATAATTTACATTTATTCCCCCTGAATAAATGGGTACCTCCCCTGAACAGAGTACAGGAGAAAGTACAAAGGACTCAGATGGACGCCAGTCCTTTAATAGACCTTCACCTCAAATCTCCCGCCAAGCTCTTCATTGGTCAGATACAACCCCCTGACTGCCTATGTCATGCCCTCCTCAAATGGCTGTTTTAATCATGCCTACAAGCCTCCCACCTTTCACCTGACTGACCTGAGGCCTGCTTTCTGCTAAAGCTGGGGTGGGGGAGGGGGAAAGTTACACCTTCAATTGTGTGGAAACAAAACTCCTCCCCCCGTTTCTTACCATTTCCCCCCTCTTCTTTTATTCAAATTTTTGTTTCCACATCTTTAATACTTTCTTTCTCATCTGAATTTTTTCCCCTTAACCATCACCCCTTTAAGTTAATATGGGAATGGGTAAAGGTTGATCGCCACATTGACAAATCAAAGGGGTCAGTCCTCTTTGTCAATACAGATACAGAGACCCAAAAGAAAAAGATAATGCAACTGTCCCTTTAAAATTCAAAAGTCTCTTCCCATAGGTCTGTCTGGCAGGGAACAACATCAGTGAAGTCTTCTGGTCCTTGGTGTTTGTTCCAGCCATCTCCACAGCACAGCATCTCAGCATCTTCTTCTTCTTGTAGGAATCAGTTTTCTTTCCATTCTCCTACAAAAGTTCTCTTAGCACAATTTTAAGTTACCATTAATAATCCTTATAATCCTGATGATTTTTACAAATTCGGAATTGGAACCTTGGCCAATTGTCATGTTTAAGAAATTCACATCAGAACCCAGTTTCTTATACTTTACATTAACTCATTATTAATTTCCTCACAAGGAGGATGATATTTACTAAGGAATTAACAACAGGCTCCAGTACGTACGTAAATACATTAAATAATCAATTTTTAACAGAGTACATATAGCATCATAAACTTTTAGTCTTGCCAAGTTTCTTTGATGGCATTTACAAAATAAACCACAAGCCAGTCTTCTTTTAACATTACTAATTGTAACAAAGCTTGAGACAAGCATGATATTAACCAAATAACCAAATGATATTCTCACAAGACCTTGACTTAATTGTCTCCATACCATTACCAAGAATATAAACTACCCTAACTTCTACAGGAACACTAGCTCCTGTCCTATAGTAACCTAAGATATTCCATAATCAATTGTTTTAATAGATTTGTTACTGTACTTACAAAACCTTCCGATTATACAAAATTGCCATTAAGAGATTAGGGACTTATAGTAAGGGGATGATATTTTCCCCAGCTTCCTGTCAACTCCTGGCATAAGTTATGTCAAACTGCAAGCTGCATTGAGCCAGGCTTAAAGTTTGCCAGGTTTCAGTTAAGGGGATTAGTCAAGAGGGTCCCACCTCAGCACACGCAGAACAGTTTATCTCTCAACTTTACCATGAAATAATACCTGCAGTTCACACCTACACCCCCCCACAGGGCTTCTGGCATCTTGGGTCAACTTTCCTTGATATTCACACCTGGAGTTAGACTCAGAAAAACAGTCAGTTAACAGTCCCACTAAGTCTTTGAATAGCAAGTTCCAATAATCAGTTTAAGATATGCCTATAATCTCACATTGCTTAAGGAACATCCTTAAGTGAGCCTAAAGTAGCTTGCATGCATTTCCTCCCTTGTTCATACAATCTTCCCATTAAGATCATAAGTTATTGCTCTAACATATTTACATCAGTTTCCCAGGCTTTTCTATTCTCCTCTAAATGTGCCTTATCTGAAAGAATGAGATATTCTTCAAAAATTGAACCATATTAATATAATAGGTTCAAACATTAATGTTTAAACAAGCTTGGTGATAGGTAAATTCCTGGTGTTTATTCCCTTAAAGCTAGGGGAGCTAGCTTATTGTACATACAAGGAGCCAGAGCATAAGTTCTGACTGTCTGAACAAAAGAACAAGTTCAGGTTAAGGGTCTCATCATTAACAGCCAGAGGAAAGAATATTCTTAAGTCAGCCCAATCTGGCCTTGTTGACATAGGAAGAGGCATTCTCCGAGTAAGCTCAGAGAACAAAAAAACTTAGGAGGTCCAGGCTCTTCTAGTTAATTATTAGTTCAGGTTCTGGCCCTTATTGAAGTTACTAAATTGATAGTAAATGAATATCATCCCCAAACTGGAAATGTCTCTGATTTAATTCCAGCAATTAATTACACCATTTGTATTAATACCCAATTGCTCTTATATCACTTTGAAACATTTAAGGACCTTACTCCACATAGATACAATGTAACTTTAAATCCCAGCCTTAATCTATAGGATAATGATTCAACCTTACATTTGTATTCATATTTCACAAACTTCTTTTTCCCTTTTGTCCAATTATTCCCATTAATATTTAGAAAGAATATTATCTTTCATATGACTATACAAGAGTATTAATTTACCCGATCATTTGACTAAAAACAGCAAGATTTCACATATTTACATTATTCAAATTTTCCATTTCTCCCCATAAAACCTCCTAGGTCTGTAGGTATCACAACTTCATAATAGTTACAGATTCTGGCAGATACCTTTCTTTTCATCACTAACTACTTATTTCTGATTACAGAGACCTGCCATGAAAAAGGCAGCATCATATCATCTCCCCCAGAGGGTTGGTTCTTTTACAACAGATGGCAAGTTTCACTAATAAAAACTACCAATGCCAACATCTCAAAATCTAATCTTATCCTAAAAATCCATCACTTTTTGCTGACTTTAAAAAGCCAGGTTTGGAGGTCCGATGGCTTCTGACCCCTGCTGTTGTCTTTCTCAGCAAAACTTAAATCCAGTACTGCTGCCCTTCCCCCTTCCTTCCCTTCTACAGGTGGGGATAGATCAAGCTCTCTTTCTTATCTGGAAACAAAGAAGAAGAGGGGAAGCGTGGGAAGAGATTGGCTTTTCAACACAGTCCCCACATTTTAAACTTTAACTTCTTTAGAATTTCCTGTCTCTGCCTTATCTTCTATCCCTGATCCCATCCAGGGACTCATTAAATTCAAGAATTTAAGTCCAAAATCTTTGTTTTAGTTAACAGCTTCACGCTGTCTCAACACAACAACTATGGGGGCTTGGATAACCCCCATTTGTCCCCAAACCTCCTTATCTGCCTTAAAAGAGGTTCCTGACTTTGATCTCACTACTGAAACATCTTTGTTTTACATATATATACATATATATATATATATATATATATATATATATACACACACACACACACACACACATACATATATATATATATATACGTATATATGTATGTGTGTATATATGTATATACGTACACATATGTATATGTATGTGTATATATATTGCACAGTTCTAACCTAACATGTAGATTATAAGAAAAATTGCCTTTTCATAAATTCCCAAGGTATTATAACAACTAAATTCTTTGTTATTACAAAATTTCTAGATATCACGAAGTTTCCAAATTTTCTATTCACAAAACCTCTTGCACATAAAATTTACAAGAGATCTCACAAAATCTTTGTTAACAATCTCAGAAATGCTATTAAGTGATAGTAAAACAATTTTAACTGAACAATAACATTCATCATTTTTACAATTCTTAACAATATTTAAACTACACAAATGTATATTTAAACCATACAAATTTAATGCCTTATGTATTTAAAACTTGAAACTACCCATAAAATTAGGGGAATGCATTTTTAAGTCTCCTTACACAGGAAGTCACCCATTACCAATACGTGGAGATTAAAAATAATATTACTTGTTCATAACCAAATATGACAGTTTCAAACTATCACATTTTTATCACACCCTTTTTAAAAGATCAATTCATATATAACAAAATTCAGACCTCACAAGGGTCTCTCAAATTTTACAACCTAAGAGAATTCTAAAAATACAATTTAGAAATAAGATGACTTCAATTGCATTTTCAGATTATCACATATAGAAATTATTGATCCCATTACTTCTGGTATTTATATATTAACACATTAATATATATATATATATATATATATACATATATATACAAATACATATACAACATACATTAATACATTAATACCTTAAATCCACTTTATTTATTTATTTAGCACTGTACAGCTCCTCCTAGGCAACTGTTGTCTCTGGCCCATGTATTAGGAATATTTGCCTGGGTATGAATGAACTTAGAGAAAAAAAAATATTTCATATCATTACTTGCTTTTATAAACCATCCAGATTTGAATTTGGCGCCCTGCTTTCTCCAAGCCTCATCTTATGCATTCCAATCCCTGACTCTAATTCTTCAGAGTTTTTACAAAACTGGTTTGAATTAACAAAGGGCCTAAGGAATTTGAAGGAGATGGGCCACTTCCCTTTTAAGCAAAAAGACCTTTGAACTCTTTAAGTCCAACTAGTCCTCTAAAGAAAGATGAGGAGGGAGTGGTTCTTAAGAGCACATGGTTTTGCTGCTCCCCCACTCATCTTCATACACACCAATTCTCTATACCAAGCTAAAATGTCATTAGTTTCCCCTTCATCCTGCTGCCTCAGATAACAAGGAGGGGAAAATCCCTTTCAGTTGCTAAAGACAATTGACAAAGGTGAGTTGAAGAGGAGCACAGCAATTATCCACAGTACAGATCTCATCCCTAGGTGGATTACATTTGGGCCTGGTAGCCCTTTTGAGAACAAAGGACCCTGCCTTTTAGATATGATCATTTTCAGGGGGCTAACTTAATTTCCTATCCCTAGTTACTAGTATAATTTTATATAAAACCTTGGATTACTAAGGTTTTAGTAATCAGCCTTATTTTCCTATCAGGCTACAAGTTTCTTTTAGCTTCAGCTCCTGATTAACACACCCAGTCTTCTAAGGTGGAGTGGGGGGAGGCACTGGCTAAGAGGACATGGACCCAGAGCCACTGGACTTAGCTGTTGTTCTACCCTCACCCAAATCTCTTATCTCCAACTTCTATCTCTCTTTTTTCCCAACCTTTACTGAAACATTTTACTCTCTGTATCTCCAATTTCAATCTTTCTTTCCTAATCTTGACCCAAACTACCTCAAACATTTCAAATAAATTTAAAAAAATTATACTCACCAGGCTGCTTTCTTAAAACTTAAGAGTTAAATGACTAACAATTTAATCACATTCTAAACAGACCACTAAACATTTTAAAGTGATCATCCAATTATCATACAGAAGACCCCTTTACTTCTAGGTTTAAAGCACTTTGCTTGATGTTAGATACACTGAGTTTAATGAAAATATACAGATTTTTAACCTTTAAGATCTAATCAAACCTTAATTCAGAGGTCCCAGCTTTCCTCTCCTCCCCTAGGCTGGTGGCTTTCGCTCTGATTCCTTATCAGTTCTAAAACCTGATTCAACTTCAGTCATAATTTCTGAGTTCTCCTCCTTTATGTTTTCTTGTCCTCCCTCAAGTCCACAAACTCAACAGAGCCGATCCTCACAAGGACTCCTTGTTTCTTGTTGGAGATTTCTTGAGAGCTTTCTCCAGTGTGTGGAGCAGAATTTCCCTTTTCTTGGAGACTGGGAAGGAGGCTTGTCTGCCTGCCTTCCTCCCCCCAGATTAAGGTCTGGCCTAACCGTGCCTGTCTCTTGGTCCAGAAATCGGGGTGCTGAGGCTTAGAGTCTGAGAAGTCTTATTCAAGACCCCCCATCAGGGTCCTCCCCAAACTCAAGCCTCCCGGTCTCCCCAGTATCTATCCAGACTCAACCGACCCCACTCTGAGAGAGAGAATTTTTACCATCCACCAAACTTCCCAATCCCTTGTCCCTGGGTCAACCCACCAGTGCTTTTCTTCAAAGCACTAGGAGAAATCCATTCTCCCCACCTAGGTCAAATATTTTAAGAGCTCTTTTCCCCGTTCCAAGCAAATCTTATTTCTCAACTTGGAGTGAATCCAGACATGACAAAGCAAGACTCCCCTACCTTGCTCAGGCACCTGACTTGCACTGTCTATGGCCATTTTCCTTCCCTTTTCCCCCTTTACTCATGTTCCTGGGTTCCCAAGGATTACAGAAAAATACTCCCAGGAAATTAGCAGTCCGAAGAAGTAAAGTTTCACCTGCAGATACTAGGGCCCACTGCAAAAGAGTGGGGTCACCACCCATTCTCTGTGTGAAATACCTCCTTCTTCTGATGCTATATTGATTCCCCTATGAGCCCCCAATTGTTAGAAAGATACTTACATTGTCTAGGAATAAGCAAGACTCATTGGGAAGCCAGGAACATTTTAATTATAATTTACATTTATTCCCCCTGAATAAATGGGTACCTCCCCTGAACAGAGTACAGGAGGAAGTACAAAGGACTCAGATGGACGCCAGTCTTTTAATAGACCTTCACCTCAAATCTCCCGCCAAGTTCTTCATTGGCCAGATACAACCCCCTGACTGCCTATGTCATGCCCTCCTCAAATGGCTGTTTTAATCATGCCTACAAGCCTCCCACCTTTCACCTGACTGGCCTGAGGCCTGCTTTCTGCTAAAGCTGGGGTGGGGGAGGGGGAAAGTTACACCTTCAATTGTGTGGAAACAAAACTCTTCCCCCATTTCTTACAAACCTGAAATCGCTGTACCCTCCAATCTCCATTCAAAAGAAGCCTCTTGTATAAAATGTCACTGTTTCTTTCCCCTCAGGCCTACTCTCTTAGTTTTTCATCACTTTTCCCTCTCAGATTCCATTTCTTAGGGAGTGGGAATCAGCAGCTTCAGGAAGGAGTAAAATCCCTGGTACCTAAGGGTAAGCTGCCCAATGATCTCTTAAGTCGTCTTACACCCTCATTCGAAGATACAGGAAAAGAACAAACAAGGCATTGAATTCAAGCCCCAAGTGGCTTCACCCAGGATTAGTTGAATTTCTGTGCTCTAGCAATAGCACGTACTTAACTCTATTATTCTTGAACTTGTTTCTGTGTTTCTATAACCTGTTATGCTATGAATTAACCTGCAGGAGACTGAAATGTATAAAAGATTACTTGACTTGTAGAAAGCTATCAGGACCTGAGAAAATAGTCTATTTTACCTCCCAACCAGTTTGTTATTGACTACAAATGACATTTCTGTTCTCTGGGGGAGGAGAAGAAACAAAAATTACATTTTCAGTGGCTGAACTAAGGTAAAAGATGTGATAGTCTCCCAGGACTTTTTTTCTCTTAAAGGTTTTTTGCTTTCTCCTATGAGGGGAACCCTTTGGGAAGAAGGAAATTCAGACCCCAAATGTAGCCCAAACACCTTGGAAAAGTAAAGCAACTGCCCCTATAGTAAATATGTAGATAATCAATTAGATTAGTTTGTGTCTTTGATAGATTACGTGCATCCCTCTTAACATTTTTTAAATGAAGCTATTATGGAAAAAAAAAAAGGATTGCCACCTTGATGCTTTTACCTGATCATATCCAGTATCACCTGTTTTTTGGGTTTTGCTTTTTATAGAGGTTCATGGTACATTTAGGTTAAGATTCTCCTTCATCCTCCTGATTGGAATTTATAAACTAAAAATAAATAACAGATGGGAATCACATTGCAATCACACAGAGTGCCTAATTCTTCATTAGCTGTTGGTTTCTTAGAGACTATGTGCTTAAGGTTATTATCCCAAATATACCAATTGTCTTAATCCTCTTATTAACTGAAACTAAGAAGCCTCAGAGCCATCATGATAGCTAAACCAGAAGTTTCCCAAACAAGACAGGTAATTCTAAGATGCCTTAGAGTCCTAGATTTTCCCGATATAATATGAGCTTTTAGGAGGCAGTGAATATATTGTTTTTGTCCTTATACCTCCAATGCCTAGAGTAATGCGTTGTACCCAGTAGACACTTAATAAATGCTTGTTAAATTAATTGAAATGAAATTGATTGGATTGGATTGAACTGAATTGAAATTAATTGAGTTTAATTGCCCTGAACTGAAATCCCCCCAGGCTTGAGTCATAACCTCTAGATAGCAATTAGAAAATTAATAATTTTTAAGCTCCATGTTTACTCATTCGTAGGTAGAATGGATGAAAGAGTCTTTCTTTTTTTGTACTTTCCTTCCCCTGATTCAAACATAATCAAATTTAGAGCTAGAAGGACATTTGTGCTCATCTCATCTAACCTTTCACTTAATAGACGAGAAAATGGAATCGGAGAGACTGCCCCAAATCCCATAAGTAGCAAGATGCATAAAAACTTTTGCCACATTCTTTTTTTCCATCCATTTCCTTAATGATTCTTTTTTTGAATAATCATTTGTCTATTTTTCAAAACCCTTTTCAGAAGTCTAAATAAATTATATTCACTATTTTATCCTTTTCACAAACTTTGTGCAGTTCCCCCGTCTAAGTCAGGAATTGTTTCTCTTTAGAAAAATCATGTCGCCTTCCTCTACCATAGGTCATTCCTGAACTACTAGGGAACAGCAGCATATCTTTGAGAAAATTTAAGGTCAAGGATTATGGCTATGGTAATCCATAACTTAATGGAAATGATTGAAACCAGTTCATGATTAGCCATATCCTCAGAGGCTCAGTGTTCCTTGGATGATACCCAACTGTCTTACTCCCAATAATTCTATTATAAAATTGTCTTTGTGTCTTCTGTCTCCCTTCATTTTCTTTTTCATCTTTTTTCCTTCTCTCTGGATAATCCCTTTGAAAATTACAGATGACTTCCAGCAGTCCCAGAGGTAACTTCCATTTGTTTTACGTAGCTGATCAGTCTTATCATTTCTGGCCAGAAGATTAATTGTATAATTGTCAACTGATCACTGTGACAGATCATATACCATTAAGCCTACTACTGTCAATCAACACCCTCAAGCTTCCTGCTACCCTCTCCAATTTCCTAAAACATTTTTCATGTACAGAGATTACATCACAATTGGTTTTTGCAATATCGGCTATTCTCCCTCTGGTTTTCTGTCAAGGTTTTAATCATCCGGAGCTATTGAGTTTTGTACTTCCCAAATGTTAAGCTTTTTATTCCCCACCATGACCACCCCAACCTCCACAGATTTTAGTCAAGGACACTGTCAATCACTTTTATTTCACACCTCATTTTCTCTTCATGTGTTTTCCCTAGGGAGGCGTGACACTAAATGATGAAACAACCTCTACTCTTGATATTATGGCTTCCATCACTTATCTTATGGTACCAACAGTTTCAAAGTACTAAGATTAGTATTACATTTGCTTTATGTCTAATGTATTAGCTGTCTCATATGCTGATAGTGCAGTTCATGAATTTCTTTGTAAGCTATGTTTGAAATTTAGATAGCCTTCATGACTGGAATAAGTTTGGGGTGTTGTTCTTTTTTGAAAAATAAATGTGTACCAAGTGTTCCAAGTTCCAAGGCAATAGCTCACACTCTTCACTGCGCCACTTTCATACATATAGAACCCCTGACTTCAAGGTCCACTATTACGGAAAATATTTTAATGACCTTATCAATACACAAAGGGGATTGTTATAAAGGTGGTATTACTTCCTTCTATAGAGTTTGTGATCAAAATCAGAATTAAGATCATTTAGATTTACCTAATAAATCAAAAATAGAATTTCAGAAAACTTCAGTTCATATTACATTGTGTTCCTTGTTGTTGTGTTATTTCAGCCATGTATGACTCTTTGTGACCCCATTTGGTATTTTCTTAGCAAAGATGCTAAAGTGATTTGCCATTTCCTTCTCCAAATCATTTTACAGATGAGAAACTGGGAAAACAAGGTTAAGTGACTTGCCCAGGGTCACATAGCTAGGAAGCATCTGAGGTCAAATTTGAACTCAGGTCCTCCTTACTCCATGGCTGGCACTCTATAACACAGCAACATTGTATTCATAAATAAGCAAATCAGAGATTTAAATCATTAGTTTCTTGAGAGCAAGGAAAGTGTTTAATATATGACCTCTGTGTCTTTATTTATGTGTGTGTATGTACACACAAACACACACACACACACACACACATATATATATATACACATATATACGTGTGCATATATATATATATTTTTATATATATATACATATGGCATATATGCATAAATGTATGCATGGAGAGAGAGAGACAGAGACAGAGAGAATATCTTGAATAGAATGAGAAATGCCATGACTCTCTCTCTCTCTCTGTCCCCTCTCTGTCTCTGTCTCTCTCCATATACAGGGTGTCCATAAAGTCCATGTGCAATTTAAAATAGTTGTAACTTTGTAACTACATGTGATAGAAAGAATCTATAACAAGGATTAGAAATTTTGATGTATTTAGTTTATTTTTGTCTTTAGAAATTTCATGTTTATTTTATCTTTATTTTTAGAAATTCAACTTAAAAATTACATTTTTTTGGGATACCATGCTAGAAGAGAAAGTAAACTGTGTTCTTTGGTTGGCTGAACTAAAATCCACCATCGTTGTCCAAACATTACCATTTTCTTGGCCTCCACATTTGCCAGATTTGACTCCACTGCATTTCTTTTTATAGTGACATGTGAAAACTAATGTTTATTCAACCAAACCTAGATCTAAAGAAGACTTGCAAACTAGGATAACTGAAGTGATTGATGGCATTACTGAAAATCAGCTTGAAAATGTTTTCTATGAACTACAGAATCTTATTATCCTTTGCATTAGTAATGATGGTGGACATGTTGAAAATTAACAAGAACAATAAAAAATTAAGTGTTTCTTCTTTCTTTTGCTTTTTACAGATTCTTTCTATCACATATAGTTACAAAGTTACAACTATTGTAATTGCACATGGACTTTATGGACATCCTGTATATTGAAAGGGAGGGAGAGGTTACAATGGAACTTAGAGCAAAGTAAGTTGTTTACCATAGACCTTCTCATCCTCAAAACTGTGAATAACTGTTTGAAGTAACTTACACACATCTTTAAGGCTATTTGCTTATCCAAGGATAACTGTTTTGTTTTCTTCTTTGAATAAAGCTTCCTTCAGTAATATTGTCAATCTCAATATACTGAAGGGCTCTAGGCACACTTTCTTTTGTGGAGCAAGGGTTTGGATATTACTCTAAGTCAAAAAAGTGAGGGAAAAACCCCTGAGAAATTTTCCCATGCCCTGCATGCCATGAGGCATCCTTTGATCCAAGGATTATATATAGAGACATGAAGATTCACAATTTGATGCATATTATCACAGAGGGAGATCATCCATAAATGTGTTGAAAATGATTAGGTAGAAATTCTATTTCAGTTCAAATTTTTTGTTTATGTTTTGCTCAAAATATTCTGGGAAACAGATACTTTATGAAAATAGCTTCATAATGCTGTATCTAAAGCTATTTGTAACACAAAGCCATCTCTATATGCTGGTGTAGAAATAAATAAAGATGACAAGTTAGGCCTAACTAGGAGGCCTAATGTAGAAATTGACTGGAAAGCAGAACCTAGACCTTCAGACAAAGATGTGACCACTTACAGAGATGAATGGAGTAATAATAATTTTTAATATGATTTATTTAACAATCTTTTCTTTTAAAAACTTGAGTTCCAGATTATCTATTTTCCTCCCACCCCCTCCTATACCCACTGAGAAGGGAAGTAATATGATATCAGTAATATATTGAAATCATGCAAAACATTTCCTTCTTAGTCATATTTCAAAAAAAACAAGAAAAATAAATGAGAAACTAGACTTCAATTTGAGCTCAGAGTTTACAAGTTCTTTCTCTAGAGATGGAACATTTTTTCATCATGAGTCTTTGAAATCATCTTAGATTATTGTCTTGATCAAAGTAGCCAAGTCTTTCACAGTTGATCATTATTACAACATTGCTGCTACTGTGCACAAGATCTCCTGGTTCTTTTCACTTCCCTTTGCATCTGTTTATACAGGTCTTCCCATGTTTTTTTTTTGAAACCACCCCCCTCATCATTTCTTTTTTTTTCTTCTTTTTGGAGGGGGAAGGTAGGGCAATTGGGATTAAGTGACTTGCCACAGGTCACACAGCTAGTAAGTGTGTCAGATGTCTAAGGCTGGATTTGAGCTCAGTTCCTCCTGACTCCAGGGCCTGTGGTCTACTCACTGCACCACCTAGCTGCCCCCCCCCATCATTTCTAATAGCAAAATTGTCCATCACAATCATATGCCACAGCTTATTCAGCAATTCCTCAATTTATGAGCATCCCCTCAATTTCTAATTCTTTACCACTACAAAAAAGCTACTATAAATATTTTCATACATATAGGTCCTTTTTCTTTTATTTCTTTGGGATACACACCTAGCATTGGTATTGCTTAATCCAAGGACATGCACAGTTTTATAGCCTGGCATAGTTCCAAATTGTTCTTCAGACTTATTGGACAAGTTCATTGTCACTTCTGATAAATGTGAGGTGGTATCTCTGAGTGGTTTTCATTTACTAATTAATAGTGATTTAGAGCATTTTTTCATATGACTACAGGTAAATTTGATTTCTTCTTCCAAAAATTGCTTGTCTATATCATTTGCTCATTTATCAATTGGGGAATGGCTCTTATTTAACTCAACATACTCAGTATATACTTGAGAAATAAGCCTTTATTCAAGAACTTGCTAAATCATTTTTATACTACTTCATTGTCTATGGTACCTTTTTAATATCATTTATTTATTTTTAGTTTTCAACATTCACTTCCACAAGATTTTGAGTTCCAAATTTTCTCCCCATCTCTCCCCCCACACCCCAGGATGTCATACATTCTGATTGTCCCTTCCCCCAATCTGCCTTTCCTTCTATCACCTCCCCCTTCTCTTATCCCCTTCCGCTTCTATTTTCTTGTAGGACAAGATATATTTCTATACTTCATTTTGTGTATATCTTATTTTCCAGTTTCTTGTAACAACAATTTTTAACATTAGTTTTTAAAACTTTGAGTTCCAAATTCTCTCCCTTCTTCCCTCTCAACTCACTCTCATTGAGAAGGCATGCAATTTGATATAGTTCAAACATGTGTGGTCATGCAAAACACTTCCATAATAGTCATGTTGTGAAAGACTAACTATATTTCCCTCCATCCTTTCCTGTCCCCCATTTATTCTATTCTCCCTTTTGACTCAGTCCTTCCTCAAAAGCATTTGCTTCTGGTTATCCCCTCCCCTAATCTGTCCTCCCTTCTATTAGCCTCTCCTTATCCCCTCACCTCTACTTTTCTGTAGGGTAAGATAGACTTCCATACCAATTGAATGTGTATGTTATTCCCTCCTTAAGCCAAATCTGAGGATAGTAAGGTTAACTCATTCCCTCTCACCTTCCCCCTCTTTGCCTCTACTGTAAAAGCTTTTTATTGCCTCTTTTAAGTGAGATAATTTACACCATTCTAACTCTCCCTTTCTCCCTTTCCCAGTATATTCCTCTATTACCACTTATTATTCTTTGATATCATCCTTTCATATTCAACTCACCCTGTGCCCTCTGTCTATATGTATGTATATATATACATATATATACATATATACACATATATACACACACCACATATATACATATATAAATGTATTTATATATACATATACACACATATACATACATCATACATATATATACATACACATACTATATCTATATATCTATATCTATATCTATATATATATATATATATATATATATATATATATATATATATATATATATATCCCCTCAAACTAATCCCCTAAAACTGAGAAATATCTCATGAGTTACAAATATCATTTCTCCATGTAGGAACATAAACAGTTCAACTTTAATAAGTCCCTTATGATTTCTCTTTCTTCTTTACCTTTTCATAATTCTCTTGAGTCTTGTATTTGAAAGTCACTTTTTTTATTCAGCTATGGTCTTTTCATCAAGAATGCTTGAAAGTTCTCTATTTCATTAAATATCCATTTTCCCCGTAGGGATTATATTCAGTTTTGTGGGTAGGTGATTCTTGGTTTTAATCCTAGATCCTTTGACCTCCAGAATATTATATTCGAAGCCTATGATCCCTTATTGTAGAAGCTGCTAAATCTTGTGTTATCCTGATTGGGTTTCCACAATGTTTGAATTGTTGTTGTGTTTTTTTTTTCTGGCTGCTTGCAATATTTCTTCGTGATCTGGAACTCTGCAATTTGGCTGCAATATTCTTAAAAGTTTTCCTTTTGGGATCTCTTTCAGGAGGTGATTGGTGGACTCCCTCAATTTCTATTTTACCCTCTGGTTCCAGAACATCAGGGCAGTTTTCCTTGATAATTTGTTGAAAAATGATGTCCAGGCTCTTTTTTTCACCATGGATTTCAGATAATACAATAATTTTTAAATTATCTCTCCCAGATCTATTTTCCAGGTCAGTTGTTTTTCCAGTGAGATATTTCACATTGTCTTCTATATTTTTTCATTATTTTGGTTTTTTTTTATAATTTTCTTGATTTCTCATAGAGTCATTAGCTTCCATTTGCTCCATCCTAATTTTTAAGGAATTATTTTCTTCACTGAGCTTTTGGACCTCCTTTTCCATTTGGTCAATTCTGCTTTTTAAGGCATTCTTCTTCCTTGACTTTCTGGACCTCTTTTGCCATTTGGGTTAGTCTATTTTTTAAGGTGGTACTTCCTTCAATATTTTTCTGAGTTTCCTTTAGCAAGCTGTTGATTCATTTTTCATGATTTTCTTGTATCACTCTCATTTCTCTTCTCAATTTTTTCTTCTACTTCTCTTACTTGATTTCCAAAATCCTTTTTGAGCTCTTGATGACCTGAGACAAATTCATATTTTTCTTGGAGGCTTTGGATGTAGGAGTTTGACTTTGTTGTCTTCTTCTGGTTGTATGTTTTGATTTTCTTTGTCACCAAAGTAAGATTCAATAGTCTGAATGTTTTTCCCACTGTTTGCTCATCTTCCTAGCCAATTGCTTGACATTTTAACTTTTTAGGACTCTGGCTCTAGTGTGGTGGGTATACTGTCCCAAGCTTCATGGGTTTTGTGCAGCTGTTTTCAGAGTTACCTCTAGGTGCCTATAAATTTTTGGTTCTTCCAAGGTGGTGTGATCAAAGCGGAGGTGTTTATTCTTCTCCTAGCCCATACTCTGGTCTGTGAGTGACCTCAAGCACTTTTTTCTGCCTTGGAACTGAGAGGAGGATTTCCTCTCTATCACCACCACAAGCTCTGCATGCTAGCACTCCTCCTCACCCCAGGACCACCACCCAGGATTGCCACACAGATCCTAGCACAGGCAAAGCAAGAGAATCCTGCCTCAGCACCAGCAAAAAGATCCCTGCAATCCCTTTCTGATCAGTCACTGAGTTGCCCCACTATCTGTGGGCAAGAGCTCCAGAAGCAGCTGCTGCAACTGCCACTGCCACCACACTGGGGCTGGGACTGGGCCAGAACATTTTACTCTCTCACCCACATCCCACAGACCTTCTAAGTTGTCTTTGAAATTTATGAGTTGAGAAGTCTGGAAGCCACCACAGCTGCCAGTGATCCAGTCCCCTGTGATGTGCTCCAGACTCAATGGGATGCTCAGGCTATGCCAGTGTGGCCAGTGTTGAGATATGCTCCTCTCCCAGTCTGACACAACAGACAGACCTTTCTTGTCAATCTTCCAGAGTCTTGGGCTGGAAATTTGTTTCATTCTGTCATTTTGCAGGTTCTGCTGTTCTAGAATTTGTTTAGAGTCATTTTTACAGGCATTTGGAGGGGTCTGGGGAAGAGCTCAAGCAAGTCCCTGGTTTTACTCCACCATCTTGGCTCCACTCCCCATCTATGGTATTTTTTATCATAATGTAGTGTCCCTGATTACCTTTTCTAATTAGGTGTACTTTTGCTTTTGATTTCTCTGAGATAATGATTGCTATCCCTGCCATTTTCACTTCAGCTGGAGCATAGTAGATTCTGTTTCAACCCTTTATTTTAATTCTATGTGTGTCTTTCTGTTTCATGTGTGTCTCTTATAAATAATATATTCTTGGATTCTGGTTTCTAATCTATTCTGCCATACTTTTCTGTTGAAGTAATTATACTTGATAAAAGAACCAGAACACATGTGGCTCTATTCATTTTTGTCATCATCATTAACCTCTCTAAGACTCAGTTTTCTCTTCAGTCATTGTTATAGATCTGAAATCCTTAATGTTTTGTGAGATGTTACAGTACATTCGATTTTCACAAAGCTCTGAGATTACTTGAGGAAGATAGGTGTATAGCTGTTGAAATGAAGTCTCTGAAGCAGTGGTACCAAGAGCACCAACCGACTGTAACATGTAGGGAGGGAGGATAAGGGTAGTGCAGACAAGGCCATAGTGTCCTCAACATGCTTACAGAATTCTCAGATAACTACTAATTAGCACCCCAACATGATAAACTAGGAGACAGCCAATGGTGCAATAGAAAGGAGAAAAAGCACTGGAGTTGGAAAATCTGAGTCCTATTCATACCTCTTCCATTTACTAATTTTTGAACCCAAACAAGTTAACCTATTTGATTCTTTGTTTCCTCATTTGTATGAGGAAGTGTTTCAACAATCCAGATAGCAGCTTCACTGGGGGTGCAGGGTCCACCCACAGCTAGCACCAGGAAAGCTGCCAACAGCACAGGTTCTTTTGATCTGCTTAACTAAGGAAAGCAAGGTGAAGGGGTTGACAAGCTTACTTTAATTCAGCATACAAATATCATTCACTTAGTTCAGAGGAGAAAGCCAGAACCCTGAACTTCAGAACAAAACATAAACAAATTACAAACATCAACAGACAGACCTTGTCTGATTCAAATCCCAATACATAGTTACTAGAGTTCAACAAAGTCTCAGCATCCAGGTTTACAAGTTGGAGGGCTCCTTAGCTACAGCTGCCCGGAGTCTCCTCATCAACACCATCTCAAGAGTCCTGCACAAATGGCTCCGTCCTCCTTTCTTATAGAGCTTCAGACGTCATCAAATGTCATCTGAATGACCCGAGTTTAGGCTCTGGTGATTGGTTCTTGAGTTGGCCCCTCCCCTTAGGACCCTGGGAGGTTCACATCCACATAGATTAGGTTAACACCTAATAGGGCATGGCTCTGGAGTTGGCACCTCCCCTTAGCCAGCCCCACCTTGGGCCCCACCCCAGTCACCAATCCACACCCGCATGGGTTCCACACCTAATAGGGGTTTGGGCCTGGGGCTTAGCACCTAGTAGGGCTCAATGAAATACACTGAATTATTCAAAGCAAACAAAAGCCAAACTCTTCAAGGGCACTAAGTGCTAAGGAGCCCATTTTGTTTACCAACACAGGAAGTGGTTGACTTCAACCTCAATCACCCTATATTTCTATGCTACTGCTACATGAGCTCTATGACACCCTGAAGATGTTTCCTCTTAAATACAGTAAACATCCAGATCAAAAAAATCTAGAGAATCAGTTGAATTCATCACCTTTCATCCACATATTTGGTATTGTGTAGCACCACCATCTGAGTGGTTTTCTAGTTAGAAAAGACCTGTCACTCATATCCTTTAGATGAGATCAATAAGCAATAAACTCACCTAGATTCTCAATTGGGCCAATCTATAAACCTCATTGGGAACCAAGCATTTATTAATTTAAAAACAAAAATACAGTCTTTAAGAAGCATCCAAAGCAATGGAATTAGAGAATATGTAAAAGAAGCCTGGTTGATTGCTTTGATGCATCTATAATGTCTCACCACAAAGATAAGACCAAGTCCTATAGTGTAATGCCAAGCAGGTGGGACTTTTTGCTGTTTTTTTGTTTGAGTGTTCTCAGCACTAAGGCCATGAGTGTCTTTGATTGAGCCTTGCCTTGGTTTCAATCAAGAGTCTTTGATTGAATTGGGAGTCTTTGATGACCTGCTTAAATTACAAGAAATCCTAAGTCCCATGAGTTTGAATCACATGGTAGTGATGCCCTCTGACTCTGAAGAAGTATATGTATACTCTGAAGTTAGCATTTTATTTTGGGGAGGGGAGTTCACTCATTGAAAGAGTGGTCATGTGGTTTGGCCAGACAAGATTCTGGGTAGCCATTAAGAGCCCCCTGGCCCCGGCTTTGAAAAACCCACATATTGGTGCTTTTCTCTCTGGTAACTATGTATGTATTGCCATGGATAGACTGATTTGTGTTATTCTTTCTGAAGTTCAGGGTGCTGGCTTTTCCCCCTGAACTAAATGAATGATATGTGTGTGAGTGTCTGTGTGTGTGAGTGTGTGTATGTTTAATTGAAGTAAGATTGTTAGCCCCTCAAAGTTGCTTTCCTTAGAAAAGCAGATCAAAGAACCTGTGCTAGCAGTCCTCCTGTGTGCTGGTGTTATTGGCCTTACACAGCCACAACAGTGGCAAGTCACATTGTTGTTACACATAGGATACAAGTAAGATATGAAAGGTTGCCTTTTCAAACTTAAAGTCACCATCTCCTAAACTCTTAGATTGTCCCTTACTTTTATTTATTGCTCCTGCTGCTGCCTTGGGTACAGTATTTTCCTATCCCTATCTAATATTAACCTGGAAGTGAATTATGTGCCTCAGTAGCACCCAGCAACAACAATTTTTTGACTACCTATCATTCTTTATCTTTAGCTCCTATAGGAATCTAAATATTTACCATCAGGTCATAGAATAAAGTTTAAGGTCACCACTATTGGTACTATAGCTCTTTCCAAGGCAAGACTAAGCACAGCTTCTTAAATAGTTCTGATAGAGGCAGTGTAGTCTTATCTTACTGAGAAAGCCAAATCTGACAGAAGTAATTGGAGTTACTGCTGCAGTGCAGGGCTATGCCTACTTAACTTGGCATTTTTCTGATACAGTCCTCAGAAGAATATGCCAGCTAAAATAAAATTAACCTAAAGTTCAAACAAGGTCCTTGTATCATGAGCATGACACTAGATGGTGAAACAGCTAGCATTCAGCCAATTCTTGATAAAGGAAAGAGCTTTTACAAATATCATAAAAATGTGAATGCTATAGGAACAGAAGATATTTTGCCACTTTAGAAAATCACCTCACCTAACATTTTATGGGTTTCTTCCAAGATTCAATGTGATATAATATGATACACATTTTTTTAGAAGAGCTACTATAGTCTATATATTTATCTTCAGCTCCAGGCATATTCTGAAATCAGCCAGGGGTCTAGTTGAATTAATATGAAAGTTAAACTTACATTTTAAAATGAATGCTCTTAAGAACACATTGATCTTTCTTCAGACACACAGCTCCACAATTACAGCATGAAAAAATAGAGGAACAAAGTGTTCACAAGATTATTATCATCCTCATGTTTCAAAATGAAAATCTGGGGTCAAATTCAAAATGGAAAACTAGAAGGAAAACCACTTTTAGCAGAATCATTTTATCATGTGTTTAGAGTTGGAAGAGACCTTAGAGGCTCCCTGGTTCAAACTTCCCACCTCATTTGACAGATGAAGAGACTGAGGCACAGACAGGCAAAATGACAGAGGTAGGACTTGATCTCAGGTCCTCTCCCTCTAGATCAAGAGGTCTTTCCATGGCTTCAGTGGAACAAAAAATGTTTAGCAAAGAAAGAAATATCCTTCCACTCATAACTGTAGTGCTAATGTGATTAAAGATCTTCCCAGCCCATCCAAGAGGGCCTTTACTTACACCTTTTACTTCCTAGGTTTGAAGCCTCAGGCCTACACCCTTTTGCTATTTAGGTCATGAGAGGTGTGAAAACCTAAGGGCCTTATGGAGAGGTGTTAAAACCAGAGCCAATTGTATGTGCACTGAGTTCTAGCCAATCAGATGAGCATGAATTCAGCCAGAGACCTGAGTTCTAGCCAATCAGATGCCAGCTAGGATTGTATATAAAGAGAGCCCAGAGTGTGACAGAAGCCGAACTAAGAGCAACAGAACTGTGAGCAGCAGAATTGAAAAGCAGAACTGAGAAGCAGACATTGAGAGAGAGACTACAGAGTGGAGAGTGCAGACCAGAGAACTGAGAATCCAGAGAACCCAGGAGACTAAAAGGACTCTGAGAACTGTAAGGCTTTCAAAACTGCAAGAGAGGGGGCAGCTAGGTGATGCAGTGAGTAGAGCAATGGTCCTGGAGTCAAGAGGACCTGAGTTCAAATCTGGCTTCAGACATCTGACACACTTACTACGTGTATGACCTTAGGCAAGTCACTTAACCCCAATTGCCCTGCCTTCCCCCCTCTGAAAAAAAGAACTGTGGGAGAGGACACAGGCAAAGCAGACAGTTAGGATTCATGAGTGATTGTTTATAGGAAGACTCTAGCATGGGGCAAGGTTACAGGATGACTTGGTACCTTGCTATAATGCTATGTTATAATTTCCTTGCTGCTACAATGAGGTGGGCTTACTGGTGGGCTCTCTTTGGAATATAATTACTGGTATATTGAATTGGGGTTATTGGTCTTGGGATTGAATCCTCTGGGGTCTAAATAAATGTTATACTTCCTCTGCCTAGAGAGTTTTTCATACTTTGTGATTCCAAACCATACAGGCATCCTCAAGGTCATGAATCTTGCCTTACTGATACAATAACTCAGTAAATTAAAAAAAAATTCAAGGTCGCATTCCCACAGGCAACACAAAGACATATAAAATTGATGGTTAAAGATTTGGGCTCAAATTTACTGACTGTAGAAAAAAAATCCAGTTAAGGAGTTTAAGTTGAGAGTTAGTATATGAGTTAGGCACCAAGAATTCTAGTAGCAGGACAGCTAGGAGGCACAGCAAATAGTGTGCCAGGCCTGGAGTCAAGAAGACCCGAGTTCTTCAGTTTTAAAAACAAATGTTAAAAATTGTTTTTATATGCAACTGGGAAATAAGATACACAGGCAATGGAATATAGAAATCTATCTTCCCTACAGGAAAATAGAAGGGAAGGGGATAAGAGAAGGGAGGGGGACATTAGAAGGGAGGGCAGATAGGGAAAAGAGGTAAGTAGAATGCATACTGTCTTGGGCTGGGGGGAAGGGAGAGATGGGAAGAAAATTTGGAACTCAAAATCTTATGGAAGTGAGTGGTGAAAATTAAAAATAAATTAATAAAAATAAATAAATGAAAAAGAAGACCAGAGCTCTAATCCAGTCTCAGACGCTTACTAGCTGTGTGACTCTGGGCAAGTCACTTAACCCTATTTGAACTGAAAAAGGAAATGGCAAATGACTCCAGTATCTCTGCCAAGAGAACCCCAAATGGGGTCATGAAGAGACTGAAACAAATAAACAATGACAATTATAATAGCACTGTTCCCCACTGTCCCCTACATATGTTCAGGATAGCTATTTTTTAAAGCAGGATACAATCATTTATCAGATCACTTGGAGACACTCAAATTTGAGCCAACCTCACAGCCTGAGCTGACCACAATTGTTTTCTTGCTATAGTGGTAACTTTATTTTTGCATTGGCAAAGTGAATTTTAATCCCTTGCTTTGTGAGTACTAATTTAATAAATGGAATTAAATATAGCACTAAAGCAATTAATTTATTTATATTTTGTTTTTCCCTTACCCAGAATAGTTTCTCACTTCTATTCCCTTTGTACCTGCATTGATTCAGATAAACAGTATAGAAATTTTCTGTAGCTTTAACGATATGGAAAAGTATAAAGGAAAATTAAGTCTCCTCCACTTGCACAGATAGAGTTGCCATTAGATACATCTTCTTTTATGTCTTCCCAGATCTTTTCTGAAGACAAGATAATTTCCTAATTCTATAGTGCCAACATTCCTAAGAAAATATGGAGGAGGGTGTGGTTTTTGCTCCCATCTCAAAGATAAAGGAATGTCAGGGGAGCTCTCCCTCCCTACCACTGGTGAAGAATAAGATTTCAAAGTAGTTCAAAGCCCTCAGGAGACCCTATATGGCGATAACCTTTCAAAAAGGCTGGATCATCCCCAGTTGCTCCAGGATTTCTGTACCTGCCACAGTCACCAGGTAGGGCCTGCTGTTAGGGCTGCTGATCTATGCCTTTCAACTCCTAACTACTGCTCTTTTTTAGCCCCAGAAGTTCAAATAAGAGGCTGAGGCCACAAAGTCCAGTTAGTTTCCTTTGCATCTTGTACTTTGTGTTGCAGAAATATTAGTGTGACTATTTGGGGAACTTCTTTTCCAGCTGAGAATATCAGAATCCTGTCTGTCTAATCCCCTTTATGCATCATTTTCCAGACTCATACGATATTGAACAGATCCCAAAACAAAGTTCTCCCTGCTATAATAGATTGTAACTTTAAACAAGGCCTAACACCATTGCCTAAGACTGAAGAGAATGTGATTGCTCTGAAGTTAAAAAAAAGACCAGTACAATTATTTTTGTCTGTTTAGGGGGTAAGAGACGTGTACAAAGTTGACTTGATTATTCTGTTACTCCTCTCTACTTTAACACTGGAAAGGTAAAAGAGTTGTGCACTCCTTCCTATTACCTTTCATTCCTTATTCACTTTTTTTAGATGATGATGATGCTTGAAATTACATAATTACTTTCCAATTTTTCCAAATTAGACCCTCTGAGAATGAGACTTTACAAGCTATTGCCTAATGAAACAATTTCTGGCATATTGAAACAATACATCCTGAAAATTGACAGTGATAATGAGGGTTAAATTAAAATAACATTATTTTTTAATCCTTTCTCAACTGTATAAACTAGTAAAATCTTTAGTTTAATTATCAAGTTAACAATCTGTAGTAGATTATTGGTAATCATTATAGTTCAAATATAATGAATTATAGCTTTAAGCAAATTAACAGCAAGCTTTGACAACTGATTGGACATGTGGAATAAGACAGAGTAAAGAATCAAGGATAATTTCAAGGTTTAAAACCTGGGTGACTGGAAGAATGATTTTTGCCATGGCCGAAATAGGAAGTTTAGAAAGGAGGGGGGTTTTGGGAGAAAGATCAGTTCGATTTGGGGCATGTTGAATTTGAGATGCCTATAAGACATTTAGTTTGAAATATCCAATAAGCCAATCAGGATGTACAACTAGAGCTCAGAAGAGAAATTAAAGCTGGATATACAAATTTGGAAGTTATCTATAGAAAGAAGACAGATGAAGTCACAAAATGAGAGATTATAGAGAGACAATAGAAGAGATCCAAGGACTGATCTTTAAGGTGTACCCAGAGTTACAGGGCATGATATGGAAGATAAACCAATGAAGGAGACAGAAGAGTTATCATTCAAGTAGAAGGAAAATGAAGAGAGAACAGTGTCATGAAAACTCAGAGGAGATCAAATCCAATATGAGAACGTAGCCAATAGTGTTAACTGATATAGAGACTGAGTAGCATTTGACTGAAAAAAGGCTATGAGAAAAAGAAAAGGCCATTTTAAGAAAGGTCCTTGTTGTCATTCATTTGTATCTAACTCTTTGTGGTCCATAGAGATTTCTCAGCAAAGATTTGGTTTGCCATTTACTTTTCTAGTTTATTAAGTCAAACAGAGGTTACGAGACTTACCCAAGGTCACACATCTGAGATCAGATTTGAACTCAGATCTTCCTGACTCCAGGTCCAGAGGTCTATCCATTGAGCCATTGACCTGCCTCAAAGAAGGGCCTAGGCAATCCGTATTCACTCCCTTCATTCATCTTTGGGTCCTGCTTCTGACTTCGGACCTTTTTCTCTACCATGCTCCCTTGAAGGTCCCCCACATTTTTCTATGTGTTACTTTATTCCATTAAAATATAAACTCCCTGAGAGTAGGAACTGTCTTTATGTTTGCTTCTATGTTTGCTTCCAGTGCTTAGCACCATGCCTAATCCATAGTAAGTACTCAATAAAAATTTGGCAATTAAGGCATCACTGATAACTTTCAAAAGAGGAATTTTAGTTGAGTGATGCATTAGGAAGCCAGAATACAAAGAACTGGAAAGTAAATGAGAAGGAATGAAGTGGAGTCTATGAATGTGGCCAGCTTTTGTTCTAGCCATTTGGTTGTGAAAGGGAGGAGAGATGTAGAGGATATCTTGAGGAGATGGTGAAGCCCCATATGAGTTTTCTTTGGGGAGGAAGAGGAGGAGGAGGAGGAGGAGGAAGAGAGCATCTGTGCTGTATTTGTAGGTAGTAGGCAAAGGGAGAGATATTTAGAGATAGGGAGAGACTGAAGATTAAGAAAAGCAGAGATGATGGTGGAAGCCCTCTGCTGGAGAAGGCAAATTTAACTGTAAAGCAAAGGGATTTGCCTTGCGTTCATCAGAGCCTGAAGTAAAGAGGAAGAGCATAGGTGGTGATATCAATGGGTTTTGAAATGTAGAAAATGGGGGAAATATTGTCTAATAACTGTACTAATGGGCTATTTGGGAATCTTTACACATTAGAATTGGTCTATGCAGACTTTGTTGAAACTCTTGTTGAAACTCAAGTGCGAGGCAGCACTTGAAAGGACAATGTTTCACTCTGAATGCTCCCTATTTCCTCAGTAAAGTATGAGGAAAGGTCCTTAACTGAGAGGAGTTGTGTGGAAATGGTGTTGGAGTCTGGAGGGAAGAGAATATCAAAGTTTTATAATAGACTTTGTGATGAATGGTATAGAGACTCAAATAATAGGAAGTAAAAGAATTGTCTTGCTGAAGTAAAGGCCCAGTTTATGCCAAATAACATGAATTTGTAATGTGCCCAGGTGTCTAGGTTGTATACAACCAGGTGCCTAAGTTGTATGTTTTGTTCTTGTTCCTTTTTGCAACAGATAATCATTGATAAATATTATTACTTCTACAATAATTCCACAATAATTCCAATATTCACATCATTTTCTTTAGCCGCATAGCCACCACCCCCAGTTAATTTTCTTATCATTTCTCACCTGAAATACAGGAATAGCCCCCTAGTTGGTCACCTTGATTCAAGTTTTTCTCTTTTCCAATTTAGCTGCCAAAGAGATATTTCCTCGAAGAGAGTAAGTCATTTCTATATTTAATAGACCCTAATGGCTCCATATTATCTCCAGTATAAAATATAACCCCGTCTCTTTACTTTTAAGATACTCAACAGCCTGAGCCCAGGAATCTACTTTTTTACAACCTCATCACAGTTTATTCTCTTTCCTACACTACCATAACAGCCACCTTCTCACTCTGGAACATCCTTCCACCATGCCAGCCTCCTTCTCCCATTGGCGAGTTCATTCCAAGGGCCTCCATTTTGAGGATGAGATCAGGCCAGCTATATTTCATTCTCCACCCTGCTTGGCTTCTGATTCTCTGGGATTTTACCACCATGACTTAGCTTCTTTTTCATCCTGGACCTTCCCTTAGCACCTGGGGCCTTACCTTCTCACCATGTCACCTTCCCTTCCATTGGTGAGTTCCTTCCAGAAGTCTCTATTTTGTAGAAGGGAAAAGATTGGCCATGCTTTGTTTCCTACCCTGCTGTGTTTCTGACTCATCTCATCTTTCCTACCATACTCCTATGAAGATACTTCCTCTCCCTCTCCCTGCATCCCCCTTCCTCCACAGCTTTGCAACTTCCTTTTATGTATTGTCTCCTCTGATTAGGATATAAGATCCTTGAGGAAACAGTCTTTCCCACTAGCTACAAGTGCTTAGATTTGACTCTACTATCATCATCCCTGCTCACCACTCCACACCCACCCCCACCCCAAAAAACACCTCATCAGGAATCTCATCATCACAGAGATTACATCAGTTTTGGTAGCATTACCTCAACAATACCCTCAGTTGTTTTTGCCCCTCTGATTGGAGGGTGGGAAGGCAGGGCAAAAACTCAAATATCCCAGAAGCTCAGCCAGCTCTTTATTGCCCACCAACTGCACTCCTTTGATCTAACTATAACATTAACACGCCTGTACCAAGAACCTTCTTTGTCTCTCTCCCTCCCATTTCTTTGATGTATTATCTTCTCCTATTAGATAGTAATCACCTTGAGGGCAGTGACTGCTTTTTTTCTTGTTTCCCTAGTACTTGGAACAATATTTATCACATAATAAGCACTTAATAAATATTTATTATATTGTATTATATTGCATTAAGGGATTATAAGTCTTACAAGAGAATATGAAAAATTAAATAATCTGAATCATAATGCAAGAAACACTATAAGAAAACTGCCCAGAATTTCTGTACACAGAAAACAAATTACCAAATTAAAGAATCTGCAGATTGCCTCCAGAAAAGGGAAAAAAACACTGTGTTGCAAATTCTAAAACACATAGGATTAAATTTAACAACTCCAATAAACTACAAATTATGCAAGTGATCAGAAGAAATGCTTTGAAAAATAAGGGAAAGGAAATGTTAACAACACAAAGTTATTCAAGAGAATCAACAGATACCAATTGAGTCAATTAATATTGCTTTAGCAGTATTTTCAGCTACAAAATTCACCCTCAAAAATTGATATCATTTCTCTAATATTCATTAGAAAAAATGCAAATTAAAATGACTCTGAGGTACCACCCCACACCTATCAGATTGGCTAACATGACTGAAAAGGAAAATTATAAATGATAGAGGGGATATTTAAAAATTGGGACACTAATGCACTATTGGTGGAGTTTGTGAATTAATCCAATCATTCTGGAGAATGCTTTGGAATTATGCTCAAAGGGCCATAAAACTGTACATATCCTTTGACTCAACAATGCCACTGCTAGGTCTGTTTTCTAAAGAGATCAAAGAAAAAGGACATATATGTACAAAAATATTTAGTCTTTGTGGTGGTGAAGAATTGGAGATTGAGGGGATGCCCATCAATTGAGGAATGGCTGAACAAGTGTGGTATTTGACTGTAGTAATGGAATACTATTGTAGGGTAAGACATGATGAATGGGATGGTTTCAGAAAAATATGGGAAGACATATGAACTGATGCAAAGTGAAGTGGGCAAAACTGGAACATTGTACAAAGTAACAGCAATATTATAATGATGATCAGTTTTGAAAGACCTAGCTGCTTTAATCAACATAATGATCCAACAGAATTCCAAAAGACTCACAATAAAAAATAATATCCTCATAGAGAAAATTGTTTAACTCTGAGTGCAGATTGAAGCATAATTTTTCACTTTATTTTTCTTGCTTTTTTTACTACATGACTAATACAAATATATGTTTTGCATGATTGCACATGAATTGATATCACATTACTTGCTTTCTCAATGAGTGCAGCAAGAACCAGAGAGAGGGAAAGAATTTGGAACTGAAATTTTTAAAAAAAGAATGATAAAAACAAATGTCTTGAAGAATAAAAGAAAAATCAGTAGCATTTGATTTTCACTGCAAAATTCTGCAAAATATAGCAAATATGTGGAGATCAGTCTACCACAGTAAGCAAAATGCTTGTCCAGATTCAATTACATGATGTTCCTAAAAGAAATAAAGAACAATTTAAATAGCTAGAGGAATAGTTAGTGCTCATGACAGGACCATACCAATATAATGAAAATGACAATAAACCAAATAACAAGTAACCAAAGTTAATTTAAAATTTTAAACTTATACCAAACTGTCAAAACTTTGTAGAACTTAATAAAATTCATATGGAAATATAAAAGATCTAGAATATCAAGATAAATTTTGAAAACAAGTAAGGTTAAAGGGAGAATAGCACTTTCTGATCTCAAATTATATTATAAAGAAGCAGTCATCAGAACCATCTAGTATTGGTTTAAAAATAGGTTGATGAAGGGAATAGTCTAGGCAAGTGAAAATCAAAGACACCTGAATTTAATAATGCACCATAAGAGAAAATGGAAAGCATAAATTATTTAGGAAAGAATTCCTTACTTGATAAAACTGCTAGGAAATTGGGAAAGTAATCTAGAAGAAATTAGGCTTAGACTAACAATGTAAACTGTGTAATAGTAGATACATGATCTCAATATTAAAGATCATATTATTTTTAAAAACTGAAGAGAATCATATATACGTATATAATTTTCACAGTTATGAGCAGGAGACATAAACCTGAACCAAACAAGGGATAAAGGTAATTACAGCTGTTAAAAAAAGATTACTTTTATTACAGGAAACTGAAAAGCTTCTGCACAAACAAAATTAATGCACCTTGGATAAGAGGGGAAACAGTCAAATGACAAAAAAATCCTCGTATTCTCTGATAAAGGTTGGGTATCCAAACAATTAATAGATATTTATGTATGACCAAAAACTATTCTCCCATAGAGAAGTGGTCAAAAATATGAACAAACACTTCTTAAAATAATCGCAAGCTATTGTTAACCTTGTGAAAGAATGTTTTAAATCAATAACAATAAGAAATGTCAATCAAAACAACCCAGAGGTTTTACCTTACACGCTACAAACTGGCAAAGATGATTGTCAAAATTAAAGAGGATGAGAGAAGACAGGTCCAGGAATATACTCTTAGTGGAGCTGTGAATCAGTACAACCATTTTAGAGAGCAATTTAGAACTATGCAAATCATGTGAGTAAAACCAGTAAGCCCTTTCACCAATGTTTCTATTAGTAGATTTATATCCAAGGAGGCCATTGATAAGGGGAAAAAACATCTCCATCTATACTAAAATATTTGTGGTAAAATCCTTTTGGTAATGGAAAGAACTGAAAACAAAGTAGATGTTCACTGACTGGAAATGGCAAATTGTGGAAGAAGTGACAAATGTGATGACTTCAGAGAAGCATGGAAAGATCTATATGAACTGGAGCAGAGTGAAATAAGTAGAACCAAGAAAAGAATGCATATAATGATTACCAAAATATAAATGGAAAGAACAACCACAAAAAAGTGAATGTACAAAATTATGAAGAACAAGCATGGCTCTAAAGAAGAGCTATGTGAAAATCCCACCCATAATTGTGGTGCATTGCTTATATTTTCAGACTTTGTTAATATAATTGATCAATTATGATGAATTTTTCCTCTTCTTCTTCTTTGTTTTTGTTTTTCTGCAATATTATTTATTATATGAGATAACTCTTTGTGAGGGAGAGGGGGAAAACTGGGGGAAATTGTGGTTATGTAAAAAGAAGACAACAGTAAAACCTTATTTAAAAAGTGAAAGGAGACTCATTTAGTAGTGTTGAGGGAAGTATTAAAGAAAGATCTGAAGGAAATGATTAACTTAGCCTGTAATCCTTGCAAAAATTATCAGAGGGCTACTGTAGTAGGAGCAGTATGCTATATAAGCTAAGCTAGGTTTTATGTTTGTTTTTATGTTTGGGTTTTTAAGGCATTTTCAAGACTTAAATAGCTCAGGGGACTTGGGCTTATGTCACTGATAAAGATTCATGGTGGCCAAAAGCTGTTGCCCTTCAGCATACCAGTGTGGCCTTCTCAGAGGCAGAAAAGTTGTGCCCCAATGAATAAATTCTTTATTCTTTCTGTGTATGCCTTCCATGTTATGGCTGAGTAAATCTCCTTTTGTTAGCAGTTAGGTGTTCTACAAGTACTTCACTTCATCCTAATCCCAAACCCAAAGAACCAGGCTGGCCTGGATCATGTCTGACTCACAACAGTAACTGAATTCTTGTGTGGCCTTAGAGTCATCTATGAGAGTGGTCAGCTATGGACCACTAAGGTCTACACGATGCTAGGTCTAGAGGAGTGCAAGGAAGAATGTACAACAAAAATTACATATCTGAGACATTAAGAAACAAAGGATCAGTGTCCATTTGGCATGTAACAAGGCCAAAAAAGATAAATAAATCAAAGCAGCCTGGGTTGGAATCTCAAAGCTGGATAGGAGCTGTGATAATAGGTTGCTACTAAGCTGAAGGACAACTCAGTTGAAAGTCCAGTTTTTAGTTCTGTCTACTTCAGCATATTAAAGAAATTATGTCATTTAAAAATATGAAACCTGACAGAAGCACAAACAGCATCTTATATTATGCCTTGGGAATAGCTACTTCTGGTGTTCTGCTGTAATTACATTCAATATGCTGCCTTTGAAATGTTATAAAAATCTACCAAACTCAATGCATTGTCTCTGTGCTACCTAGTAGATTGATATTTGCCCCTGACCAGTTGAGCCAGACTCTAAGTTGCACTCCCAAGAAAAATGCAAGAAGGATTCTTTTGCCTTCAGGTCATAACAAGGCTGAAGGAAGAAAACATATTCCTAAGGCTAATGTGTTTATTTTCAGCTCTTTCTCTATTTCTTTTCAAGCAGTCACAGTGTCTAGTCTTCATGCCTTTTCTTCCCTGTTAGATTATAAAGCTCCAGAAGGGCCTGGAGACAATTGCTATTTCTTCTGTATTTTCCCAGGATATACAATATAGCATTTTTCACATAGTAACACACAATAGGTAACACACAATCATTATCTACTGAGAGGTCAGTGACAACAAAAGGAAGAGATGGTTGTCTATTTGGAAAATTGGATTTGGGGGATGCAATACCAACTGCTCTGTAAATTGTTCCAACTCTAGGAAGCCTGGAAATAATAATGTTAAGTCATTTAAATGGTTTTAAATAATTTCCATATGGGTAAGATAAGGTACTTGATCACTAGTCCCCAATTCCAGACCCATCCTTCATTTCATCCATTTTTGCCATTTTCTGAATACTAAGTAGTAAAACTATTCATAATATGTCCAAAACTTGAAGGAATCAATGGGCTCCAAAAGGTGGAGTACAGGAGGGAGAATATTCCAGGCCACAGATAGAGAACCTGTGGCCTTGAGGCCACATGTGGCCCTCTGGGTCTTCAAGTGCAGTCCTTTGATTGATTCCAAACTTTGTGAGAACTCAGTCAAAGGGCCACACTTGAGGACCTAGAGGGCCACATGTGGCCTCGAGGCTGCAGGTTCCCCACCCCTGTTCTAGGCATTGGGAATTTGCAGAGGCAGAGTTAGAAGTGGAATATTTTGCATAAATACATATAGGGAATAAAGTGTGTAAATGGGAACAATGGGAACCAAGTTTTGAAAGAAAGGCTAAAATGGATTCTAAAAGGATTTAAGTGCTAAACAGGCGAATTTATATTTTAACCTAAAGGCTATTAGGAACAGTATTGAAGCTTCTACAATAGAAGAGTGATATGATCAGATGTGCACTTTAGGAATATCAATTAGCTGAGTGGAGAAGAGATTATAGAGAGGAGAGATCAGATGTAGAGAGGCCAATGAGAAGGCTAAAACAATAATCCTGCCTGGATATGATGAGGGCCTAGACTAGGATGAAGTACTAAGAAGGGGACAAAAGAGTGAGATGTTGCAGAAGTAGAACTGATAAAACTTGAAAATGGGAGGTGTGATTCAAGAGTTGAGGATGATTTCTGGGTTCTAAATTTAAGTAACTAGAAGAATGGTGGTATCATTAACAGAAAAGGAGAAGCTAGAAGGTGGGGCTCATTTAGGGAGGAAGATAATACATTCTGCTTTGGACATAGAATTATGAATTTGAGATGTCTATGGGACACCCAGATGAAAATGCCGATTAGGCAGTTGGTAATGTGGAACTGGAGATCAGTAGAAAGATGTGCATTGGAGATGCAGATTTTGGAATCATCTGTGTAATGATAATTAAATCCACAGAAATCAATGAGATACACACACACACACACACACACACACACATACACACACACACACACACACACAAAAGGCCTAGGACAGAGCCATGGACTACAGCTTCATACAGGGGCTAAGTCACATATGATGAAATGGCAAAAGAAACAAAAATGATTGGTATGATGAATAAGAAAAGAAATATGATGAACAGTGTCATGAAAATCCAAGGAGGAGAGAATTTCTATAAGACAGGGCAAGTCAACTAGTGTGAAATGCTGTAGAGAGATTAAGACGATTGAGGCCTAAGAAAAGGATATTGACTTTAACAATTAAGAAATCACTAATGACCAGCAGAGAGCCATTTCTATTGAATGGTGGGGACAGAAGGTAGTGATTGAGAAGTGAGTAGAGGATAAGAAATGGGAAGACAAGTGAATGGCTTTTTCTAGAAAGTTGAATATGACAGCATAGGTAACTATTATCCTGTCCAGCTCTAATTCTCTAATTTTATGAAAAATCAGAATGTATTTAACCTAACATATTAGACACAGCCAGAAATACTAAATATCCCAAACATCTGGAATCTGATTCCAGTTTAAGCTAACCAGCCAGTCAGCATTTGGGAAAAGTTACCTCATACACTCCTATAAATGAATTCTTGTAGATGGGCCACCCCATAGTGCTTCTCAATTAGAAACAAAACAACACATTGGGTCAGGTACTTTGACTAAATGGGATCTTTGAAAAAGCTAAGTCTGCCTAAGATCTAAGACCTTCTCTCCAAATGCATCAGAAAATGATCCTGTGCTTTGAAAATTAACAGTGCTTACAAGGTGGATCCTTTGTCACAGCTGTTGGCAGATGGTAGTCTGAAATGTTTCTTTGATGCTAGATAATTTCCTAGGAAGGCCTGATGCCTCAAAATTGTCACACATGGACACACACCCACACACCCACACACACACACCCACACACACACACATGGAATTGGGCTCAAGGTCCTATTTAAAAGAAATTTGCTGTTAAATCCCCCAGCTATGTGCTGCACTGAACATCCCTCCCCTCCCTTCCACCTCTCCCCAAATCCACCTGTTCTCTTAAGGACTTTGGGCCAAAAAAAGTGAAGAGGTTGGTGCTAAAAGTAGTTTAGAAAACTAGATCTTTCATGTACCCAATTGACATTTTTCCAAGCTTGTTATGCATTAGGTTCCTGCAGACTTTCATGCTTGTTAAAATGACAGTGTCAAAGGTAATAAAGTAATTAATATAATGCAAAATCATTTTGAATCCATATGTTGGATTTACCTGCAGAAATAAAAGTGTGATTAAAAAAATACACTCCTTCCACAGACACAGACAGCAACCTTTCTGTGGCTTAATAGGTGATTTTTGAAAGTTGCTATTGCGGGCCAGTGTGATAATAAATCTCTCTAAGGAGGTTTATAAAAATAAGGCAGTGATCAAAAAGGACAGCCTTTTAGAGATAATGTCTTTGTCACGTTAGATCTTTGGATCTTGTAAAAATTCTATAATTCTCAGAAAATGCTGCTACTTCCAAACACAAATATATTAAAGATCCATGCAAAAGGTGATTTGTAAGATATACTTCTCATGTGCCTGTATATTAACGTGTGTGTTGCGGGGGAGGTAGGCGAGGGAGGAAAAGAGTATGAAAAGCACCCATAATTTTCTCTAAGCACTATTACTTCCAATTTCACAGCTTTGTCCATTAACCATAGATTCATATCATGTAACAGCAGGCTCTTGATGGCACTGATGCATATGTTTTCAATGAGAACAGAAGTCATATGGCAATATACATTCAGTCTACCCCTGCAAAATACAATCTTATCACAGTGCAATTTGTTACCAAATGCCATTCCAGGGGCCATGCTTTCAGCCTATAGCTCTTGTTTTATTAGGAAACATCAAATATGGCAAAGTGATTCTTTGCTTGGCATGTTGATACAGCCTGGAAAAACTGAAAATGTACAAAATAATGGTGGCCAAAAATATACATCAAGAAATGAGTTCAAATGTATTTCTTAAGGCAATAATAATGTGGAAATGTTCTGAAACTGAACATTGTACTCTATTTGTCTTCTAGGTGATAATTTTACACTGAGAACACTTCTGATTCACCTACCTCCATTCCATTAGGTGACCAAATAATATGCCAAGCTAGATGAATAAATAGAACCTAAAGTAGGTGGTCTATATCTTGGGAAAGATGAGGAAATCTGGCCATTTATGCAATCTCATATTGGGGGTATCAATTTTCTTTTTGCCTGTATATGACCAGGGAATTTCAGAATCAGGCATATGGAAGGAAGAGAAGGCCCTATTACTCAAAGCCACATATGAAACCATGGAGGGATTATAGTGCTTTGTTTAAACAGCAAAACAGAGTAATAAATCAACCCATGTATGCTATAAATTAAGCTGTGAATGTTAAGCCAAGATGTGTACTGATTTATTAGCAGGTCTATTTTGCATCTAAGGCTACTACCAAGTTAAATCTATCCCTAACACTAAGAATGTATGCAAGGCTATGTACATGGAATGGATAGGTAGTCAGTGAGATGAAGGCAAATATGTGCCTTTATTTTAACTCGTAAATGCAGAGGAAAATTCCTAGACATTTAAATGATGATTGATCTAATCAATCATTTCAATTAGTTGTCCAAACCAACCTCAGCAACCCCTGAAATCAGGGCCCTCCAAAATTTCACTAGAGAAACTAACCTGGCACTCAATCAATCCAACTGTCATGAATCTATCACCCTTTTGAATGATTTTTTTTCCCTATTGTACTCTATCATAGATTCAGTTTTAATATCATATGAATACACCTAGGCTCCAATTAGTGTTAATAGTAAATTCCTGTGAAGCTGATATATACATTTGAATTTGTACTTCTCATAGTTATAAATATATAAAATATAGCAATTGATTGTATCCCAATGAAAATATGTAGTGCAAATTCTAATAATGTGACCACTTTATAGGATTTATTATTCATACTAATGGGGACTTAGCTGTATACATGTGTTTGCATAAATAAATATATAGCCCAGAGCAGCTACACAGCACAGTGGTGAGAGCACTGGCCCTAGAGTCAGGAGGAGCTAAGTTCAAATCCAGCCTCAGATACTTACTAGCTGTGTGACTCTGAGCAAGTCACTTAACACTGATTGCCTCCTCCCCCACAAAAAATTAAATATATAACCCAATGTTTTCTTCTATACTGTTAGCAAATCAGTACATTTCCACTTACAATGGAAGGGATATATATCTCAATTATATGTGTGTGTGTGTGTATACATGTGTGTGTGTGTGTGTATACATATATATATATATATATATATATATACAGAAGTCCATTTTTACCCTCTGAAATATGGTTACCAGATATTTACTTAGTATCCTTCACAAACATTAATAGCACTGTCTCCTCACTAACTTTCAGAACATCTAGAAAGGCATTGAATTCTTAGCTAAAGAATATTAGAAACATCTATCCCACAATGGCATCGGGGGGCAGAGCCAAGATGGTGGCTGGAAGGCAGGGACTTGCATGAGTTCCCCCTGAGATCCCTCCAAAAACCTATAAAAATGGCTCTGAACAAATTCTAGAGCTGCCGAACCCACGAAATAACAGAGGGAAGCAGGGCTCCAGGCCAGGAAAGCCTGGATGGTCACAGAAAATGGTCTATTGCACGGAGCTGGGAGCAGAGCCCAGGGTGGGCTGCACCAGGACCAACCAGACTGGGAGCTGGGCAGAACAAGCCCTAGTGCCCTGAATCAGTGAGCTGTGGCAGTCACCAGACTTCTCAACCCACAAATACCAAAGACAACAAAGAAGGTTAGTGGGAAAAGCTGCGGGGACAGAGTGAAAGAAGTTCATGGTTCAACCAAAGCCCCGGTGCAGTGGAGGTGATGCAGCTGTTAGGACCTAACTACAGTTTCAGTTGCTTTTGTTCCCAGGCCCACTTGCTGGGAGGAATTAAGTGGCGAATCAGAGTGGGGGTGCAGAGCCTGCTTAAGATCTGAGTTGCAGTCCGGGTTGGCAGTTCTTGGGGGAGGAGGAGCGCTGGTGTGGCAGAGTTTGCTGTGTAGAAACAGCTCTTAAAACAACAGCACAGCCCCTCAAGTTTGGGACAAAGTACTCTTTACTCTACAAGTAGTCATACCCTGACAAAAAGCTCAAGGGTCAAGTAGTTGGCTGGGAACATGGCCAGGCAGTGAAAACATACCCAGACTCAGACTCAGACTTTGTAATCTTTCTTTGGAGACAAAGAAGACCAAAACATATAGCCACAAGAAGTCAACAAAGTCAAATAGCCTACATTGAAAGCCTCCAAGAAAAACATGAACTGGTCTCAGGCCATGGAAGAGCTCAAAAAGGATTTGGAAAAGCAAGTTAGAGAAGTAGAGGAAAAATTCGGAGGAGAAATGAGAATAATGTGAGAAAACCATGGAAAACAAGTCAAGGACTTGCTAAAGGAGACCCAAGAAAATACTGAAGAAAATAACACCTAAAAAAATAGACTAACTCAAATGGCAAAAGAGCTCCAAAAAGTCAATGAGGAGAAGAACGCCTTGAAAGGCAGAATTAGCCAAATGGAAAAGAAGGTCCAAAAGACCACTGAAGAAAATACTACCTTAAAAATTAGATTGGAGCAAGTGGAAGCTAGTGACTTTATGAGAAATCAAGATATTATAAAACAGAACCAAAGGAATGAAAAAGTGGAAGACAATGTCAAATATCTCATTGGAAAAACCACTGGCCTGGAAAATAAATGGAGGACAGATAATTTTAAAATTATTGGACTACCTGAAAGCCACGATCAAAAAAAGAGCCTAGATATCATCTTTCAAGAAATTATCAAGAAGAACTGCCCTGATATTCTAGAGCCAGAGGGTAAAACAGAAATTGAAAGAATCCACAGATCACCTCCTCAAAAAGATCCCAAAAAGAAAATTCCTAGGACTATTGTCGCCAAATGCCAGAGCTCCCAGATAAAGGAGAAAATACTGCAAGCAGCCAGAAAGAAACAATTTGAGTATTGTGGAAACACAATCAGAATAATACAAGATCTAGCAGCTTCTGCATTAAAGGATCGAAGGGCTTGGAATATGATATTCCGGAGGTCAAGGGAGCTAGTATTAAAACCAAGAATCACCTACCCAGCAAAACTGAGTATCATGCTCCAAGGCAAAATATGGACTTTCAATAAAATAGAGGACTTTCAAGCTTTCTCAGTGAAAAGACCAGAGCTGAATAGAAAATTTGACTTTCAAACTCAAGAATCAAGAAAAGCAAGAAAAGGTAAATAAGAAAGAGAAATCATAAGCGACTTACTAAAGTTGAACTGTTTTCTTTACATTCCTACATGGAAAGATGATGTGTATAATTCATGAGACCTCAGTATTAGGGTAGCTGAAGGGAATATACGTGTGTGTGTGTGTGTGTGTGTGTGTGTGTGTGTGTGTATACAGAGGGCACAGGGTGAGTTGAATATGAAGGGATGATATCTAAAAAAATAAAATAAAATTAAGGGATGAGAGAGGAATATATTGAGAGAGGGAGAAAAGGAGAGATAGAATGGGGTAAATTATCTCACATAAAAGTGGCAAGAAAAAGCAGTTCTGTTGGGAGGGAAGAGGGGGCAGGTGAGGGGGAATGAGTGAATCTTGCTCTTATCAGATTTGATCTGAGGAGGGATTAACATACACACTCCATTGGGTATCTTACCCCACAGGAAAGAAGGAGGAAGGAGATATAAAAGGGGGGACGTTTGAAGGGAGGGCAGATGGGAGAGGAGGTAATCAAAAGTAAACACTTTTGAAAAGGGACAGGGTCAAGAGAGAAAATTGGATAAAGGGGAATAGCATAGGAAGGAGCAAAATGTAGTTAATCTTTCACAACATGAGTATTGTGGTAGGGTTTTGAATATTGATACACATGTGGCCTATGTTGAATTACTTGCCTTCTTAGGGAGGGTGGGTGGGGAGGGAATGGGGTAGACAATTTGGAACTCAAAATTTTAAAAGCAGATGTTCAAAAAAAGTTTTTGCATGAAAGTAGGAAATAAGATATACAGGCAATGAGGCATAAAAATCTATCTTTTCCTACAAGAAAGTAAGGGAAAAGGGGTGGGGGGGGAGTGCGGTGACAGAAGGGAGGGTTGACTGGGGAATGGGGCAGTCAGAATATATGCCATCTTGGAGTGGGGAGGAGGGTAGAAATGAGGAGAAAATTTATAATTCAAACTTTTGTGAAAATAAATGCTGAAAACTAAAAATATTAAATCAATAAATAATAATTCAAATCAAAAAAAAAAAAGAAAGAAACATCTATCCCAATGAAAAGAGACTGGAAAGCTACTTAAGAAAATTCTAAGCAAGTAATAACACTCACCTAAAACCTGGCTTGTCTAAACTCAGTGGGTTCAAACACAAATAGAAATGGATCTGCATGTTGAGTTCAAAACACACTAATTAGCATTATCTATGTTGTATTATATTTTTATTTGTTTTGTTATACATTTCCCAATTATATTTTAATTTGGTTTGGGGCCAGACTCACTGTTTTGCAGACATTGAGACAGTGAGTTTGGCACCTCTATAGCTAAACTGATTTGTATAACAATCGTTGTAACCTTCTACTATACAGAGATCTATCTCTAGCTCTAGCTCTTTCTATATTAAACTGAGCTTTTTGTATGTATTTCCAGAAAGTAAATACATCTTACTTACGTTAGAGAAGATTCACTGTCAACTTCAGTGTGAAGATAATATTAACTTATGGTCCATGGCCATAGGTTTTTTTTTTTTAATTTATATATCAAATACACAATTCCTATGTAGAACTCATCAAGGTCATCAAAACACTCGTCTGTAAATGTGGATGATGAATCAACACATTACATGTATATGTCAGTGCAAAACGTAGTGTGGCATAGTAGACAGGAGGCCAGCCTTGAGATGATGAAAATCTGCTTTATTGTTTGTGGGGAAATCACGTACCTCTCAATGGTCCTAACAATTGACTGACTCTTAAGTTATAAAAGAGTTGTCTGTCTACATCAGTGGGGGAGGTAGTTCCCTGAGATGATAAAATCACAAATCCAAACAAACCAAAAGTTCTGTGTGTACATGTACCATGCTTCCTATATGCTAGGCATTGTGCTAAATGCTGGAGATACAAATATAATGGGGCTTGCTCAAAACATGTGTGATCATCATCAAGATCATTAACTAACATGGAGGCACCCCGCTTCCCTGTGTTTTTCTAGCATGTGGGTGGTAGTAGCCTCCTTCAGTTGACTGTGTAATTGGACCAGGCCATTTCCTTAAGACTGCCAGACTAGATCAGAATCACTCTCTTTTCCTATTGGTTTCTTGCTGCTAAGTCTAGGGGTAGGGGTAAGATCACACATAGTTCACCCACACTGAACCTGCCATGAACTGAACTAAAAGAGGAAATACTATCACTCCTTTCTCCTTTTAGGTCCTATGTCCCCAATAAATGGACCTGGAGCTGTTTGTTTCTCTTCTGTTTCTTTTGTCCTCAGTTTCTAGGTGCAGGTGATCATCCCTACTGGACCCAGGATTTTGCTTCATGGAGACTTTGGACCCAGGACTCCAGATAAGCAGACTATCACAGTCAGCCAGCCAGCCAAGCAGGGAGTCACTGGGAGTCGAGTGCAAATGGGGCTTTGAACTCGGAATTTGGGACTGTGCTTTTTAAGAAGTGAAATAAACTTGGTACCTAATCCCCTTTCCCTGCCCAGAGATTGAAATAATGTAGAAGAGAGGTTATGCCCTCCATGTTTGGGAGTTAGTTTGTATTTGTGATGTGTGTTTATAACTTTGAAGTAAATATTTCTTTGTAAAGACTGACTAAATGAACAGGACTGCAAGGGACCCACCACCTACACTTGGAGGAACACCATCCAAGGGGACTGGGGCCATTGTCTGAGAACTTAAACACCCCATTACCTCTTGAGGGCAAGAGAGAACCATGGGGGAAGGTAAAGGTAACATACCTGGCCTTCAAGCTGTTGGGAGTAGTTAGTGTTACATAAAGGAAGCCAAAAACAGTGCCTGCTCCAAAAGGAGCACACATTCTAATAAGGGACAAAACATGTAAATATCTACACACACACAAGATATATGCAGAATTTATGGGAAGTAATTTCAGAGGCATAAAATGAAAAGAGGTGGTTGAGGTGTGGGTTGGGGGTATATACCAAGAAAATTTCTTCAGAAGGTTGAATTTGAGTTGAGTCTTGAAGTTAGTCAGGAAAACTGAAAAGTAGAGGTGACAGGCAGAGAACTCCAGGCACAGGAGGCAGCCAGTGCAAAGGCACACTGGAGAGTTTCTTGCAAATAATCCAGTCTAGCTAGATGGTAGCATGTATAGAAAGGAGAAAATTGTAAGAAGATTGGAAAAGTAGGAAGGTGCTAGTTTGCTAGGCATTTTAAATACCCAACAAAGGACTTTATATTTGATCCTGGAAGTAATAAGGAGCCACTGAGGTGTGTGTATATGTGGGTGTACATATGCACATGTATGTATGTATGTCTATACAATGTCTTTTACAATGTATAGCACAATCTGAAATCCATTAGAAACTTTAAGATACATATGGGCATTGGTACCCACCTGGAATTGGATTTTTTTCTCCCCTGAACTTGGGTGTTTAGCAAAATCATCGTGACAGTTGACAGAATTTTTGTTAGTCCTTATGTAGGCCCTACAACTCATTGTGCATGTCTCAAATCTCATTGTTTACAATGACTAAATTTCCTTCAATTCATGACCCAGAAATCATACATTTTTGTATTTATTTTTTCCATATTTCATTGTTTATTGTGCTTATGATCGATCACCAGGAAGAGCAAGATGAACCTCTGAATATTTATGTGGAGAACACTGAGATATCCTGCTGTGAGCTATTAGCTCAGCTGATGATGTGGGCTCCCAGTTGGAAGCCAAGTGGATGGTAAAAACACTGTTGCAACCCTTTATAAAAGCATATAAAAAGCACCTGTTTGCCTGCTTCATTAAACTTTCTTAATGAAGGCCTCTAGGGGAGGGCAGGAAGAGGGGAGAGAAAAGGGAAACTTTTTTTATTTGACTCTTATAAATGAAGAACAGTATTTAAAAGGTGCCACTGAATGAGAACACTTTTATCTGTAGCAATTTGGAGGAGTGCTACCTCAGGAATAAAAATGACTCAGAACATGCATGTATTCATGACCATTTGACTTGCCACACAGGAAAATAGCTCCATGAGTAACTTCTGCTGAATCATCATTGTGGCACATGAGAACAATATATACTCCCCAGTCTCTACTTATCTCATTACTTCGTGTCCGGGCCACCAGTCAAGAATTTCATTAACTGTCGTGCTTCTAGAACCTTTGCCATTACCACACAGACCCAGAAAGGTAATCTGGCCTAGACCTAACCTAACAAGAATCAGGGACAATGTAATGTTTTTAGATTGTAGAACTGAAAGATCATAAGTATCATGCCTATATGTGATATTGTCTGAAGGCAAGTTATTTTGTATGGAAGTTTTTCTGCTATGAAATTGAGCCTTGAAACACCTAGCAGGCCCTTCTTACCAGGTAAATTAGCTGTATTGCTTATAAATGGCTTTGAGACCCTAAGTAAGAGTCAACATATGCTGAAAATTATACACAGTTATCAAAATTGAGTTGCAGATTTATGTATTTTTTTTTGTAGACTGAAGTTCCCTGGCATGCCCAGGCTGGAAGTACAATGGCCACTCAGGCCTGACCCTAAATTGATTGTATTGGAAACTTTCACTTGTTCCATTTGTCCATCCTGGATCAGTTTGCCCCTCCTTAGGAAACCTGGTGGGCCTCTGATCCCAGAGGCTCTCTATATTCTAACTTAAGTGATCCACCAACTTCTGCCACCTTAGCAATAGATGCAAGTGTGACCATCACACTCACTTATTTTATTGTTTGCAGGATTTTTTTCTACTTCTCATTGCCCCATTTAAAAAAAATGCCTACAATGACAACAAAAATTTGTAAAGGTATTAACATTAAATCTATCACCCATACAAAGGAAATTATAGGAAAATATTTTGTAGGCCATAAAATCTATTTGTACAATATCTTGCTTATAAGCAGTTATACAAACATGATCATATTTATGATTTTATATATACACACACACACATATTTAACATTTCACTAAAAAAACACCAGGCACATATTTTGCCTATATAGCTGCTTTGTCTCTGGACTAAATGGTACATGAATTTCAAGGCTACCTTCTAATAATTTTTATCAAGATAATAAAGCTCCCCTAAAATAAGTTGTTGAACCAGTATTGAAATTAACAAAATAGCAGGAGATAGATGCTTATGATGAATTATAGGAATTGTAAAAGCTAGCATGTTTAGCAGACCAGAGAATAACATGACGTTACCAGAAAAGGTTACAACCACTTTCAGTTTATTTCTCAAGAATAAAACTGAATCCCTCTTGGGAGTCTTTTAGCTATGTCACTGACTCTGGCCAGAAAAACAAAGATTGAAGAATAGATGAGTTCAGATTGAGTTCAGATTCAGTCTATTTATCTGGTTAGGTGGGCTGTTAAGGCTTTAATGAAGCAAACAATTTCTACTATTGTGTTTGGGAAACAAACTATAGCTGAAGAAAGACATGTTAATTCTGAAGACACTAGGCTATTTTGTTGAATTTAACATCTTGAAAGGACCTCCCCAAGGTCAATGAGTAACCATAATCTGGGAGGTCAGCATCAAAGCCAGATGAATCATTTCTCTTTTATTTGCTGTGGTCTCTGGAGAAAGAAATTCCACAATTAGCCTCAGTCAGATGTTATAGTGTCTGGCTAATGGAAAAAAAAGAAAGAAACATAAAAGAGAAGAAATAGGTCACAACAGTGATTGTTATCAAATGTCTTTTATACACATGTGTGCTTTTTAATAAAGCAGATTAGTGTCCTACTCATAGAAATAATATTATAAATTTTATGAAGTTCAATTATACATCTGGTGCCTTTGCTCGTTGCTCAGTGGGGAGTGAGGTTAAAGAAGGAGCACATCTGGAGGTAGTGATATGGAATCAAAGCAGTCATGCCCTGAAAACTTTGTATTTTTAGACATGATATTTTAATGCCAGCCTTAAATCACTTGAAATCATGAGTTCTTCCTGCATTAGCTTTTGTAGCACAACATGTACTTAATGAAGGGTTAAAACAACCTAGACTGATGACATGCATGGAATTTTGCCAGTACCCTGTCTTTCTGCCCTACACCTCCCATAGTATTACATTTCTGACAGTGGTATTCAATGTGGAATGGAAAGTATTAGTGGATCAAGCTAGTAAAATTCTTGTCATGAAATTCTTGCTACCCATTCCAATCCATGGCTGTTTTCTTTACGACAGGACTAAACTGGCAATAGGACAGGTTGCTTTGGCATACTTGTTGGAGCAGCAAAAATATGTGAGGGAGGCCTATATCCCTGGGGTTCCCCGAAAGAACTTACATTAGTTCATAGGTGGAACAAAATCTCCCACTGATATATCAAGTAGGAACTCTATGGAAAAATTATTACCTGCCTTCTTTATTGTTGTCCAGTTGTTTTCAGTCATGTCTGATTCTTTGTGGCCCCATTTGGGTTTTGTTGTGTGTGTGTTTTGGTTTTGGGGTTCTTTTGTTTTGGGGTTTTGTTTTTTATTTTCAGATACTGGTGTGGTTTTTCATTTTCTCCTCCAATTCATTTTGCAAATGAGGAAACTGAGGCAAACAGGAGTAAGTGACCTGCCCAGGGTCATAACTAGTCAGTATCTGAGGCCAGCATTGACCTGCCTGGCACTCCACCCACTATGCCACCTAGCTGCCTCCTGTCCAAAGCCTTCTTTGTACTCTACTGTAATCTATATATTCTTCCATATCTTCATATCACTGTATAGTGTTTTTCCAAACTGTTGAAAAGCACCATACAATAGTAAACACTTCAAAGTAAACTCTAATCCCATTCTGAATAACTAGTGACTTCTGCAGCACTAAAAGTATAACCCTATCTAATTTTACTAATTATCTTCACAAAATGTAACTTTGAAACAAAAGTTACATTAGGCAAGTTAGTTCAATGAGAGTGATACTGTAAATGGAGGATATCTTCCCAAGCAGTCAAAATTTGAGTTCTTAACAGAAAGAGTATCATAAGTCAGAGTGTACAAGATGGCTTGGGTATTCTAACAAACCCAAAGTGATGTGCCAAATCATCAGTGAGAGCCCTGCAGCTCTTTTCTGGCTGTCAGGAGAATACCGTACTTTTAAAAAGTCAGATGGGGAGGGGGTGGAGGGAGGAACCAGGGAAAATAGCAATTAGAGAAGCAGAATAGATGTCCTCACCAGGAATGTCCTGACCTCTTGTTGCAACAATTTGGCTAGCAGCTACTATGGGGGTGAAAGACCAACACAAGCCCAACAACAAGAACACTGCCAGCATAGGTTCTTTTGATCTGCTTTACTAAGGAAAGTAGCATTAAGGGGGTTAACAATCTTATTTCAATCCAACATACGAATACAAACAAATTACAAACATCAACAGACAGACCTTGTCTGATTCAAATCTCAATTCATAGTTACCAGGGTTTAACAAAGTCCCAACATTCTGGTTTACAAGCTGGAGGGCTCTTAACTACAGCTGCCCAGAGTCTCCACATCAACACCCTTCCAAGAGTGAGAGCCCCTAGGGAGAATGACAACCTCTGGGTTTATATATCTTGTTCAGCATCAAAGGTGAATCACACATGCAACTTACCTACAGGACCTAAAAGCATCACAAAAATGCAACTTAAATCCATGTGGTCTAAAAGCCTCTGATGTCACAAAAATGTCACTCAAACCCATCTAAACTAGGCTTTCCCTTGAGGCAAGGAGGTCATGAAGGACTCCTAATTTAATCAAGGAAACAAAGGCCAAACTCTTCAAGGGCACTTGGTTGAACAAGTGTTAAAAGCCCTCCTGAATTGCCCATACCCTCTAATTTAAGATCAAGCTAAAGTAGAATGATATAGTGCAGGAGTGTCAAACTCAAATAGAAATGGACTGCTGTGAGCCACACATTGACTCAGAAAACAATATATTAACATTATCTATGTTTTATTTTTACTTATTTTATTAAACATTTTCCAATTACCTTTTAATCTGGTTCCACACTACAGGAGAGCAAACAACTATTTCAGGCTATGTTTGACGCCTCTGGTGTAGTGGATTGAGCCCAGAACTTGGAGCAAGGAAGACCAGGGTTCAAATCCTACCTAAGACCCTTACTAGTTGTATGATTCTGGAAAAGTCAATTAACCCCTCTAGGCCTCAGTTGGTTTATCTGTAAAATAAGAAGATTGGATTCAGTAATCTCAAAAATCCCTTCCAGCTCTAAATCTATGATCCTCTGACAACTTTAAAATAAGTTTGGACATGGCTCCTTAGAATAAGAGAGAATATCTGCATCTGGGGAAAGTACAACCCATCAACCTAGAGGAACAGACATTTCTGAGCTTTAAGGGAACATGTCGGAGAAAAAGGATAATTGATTGGAGCTAATACTGAGAATTTCAGCAGGCAAATTCCCTCATGCCCCAATTTCAAAATAGGAGCAACCAAGTAAGATGGTGAAATGGAATTGGCAGGAAATGAGCTAATTTTTTAACTGATTGAGTTGATTGGAATTTTTTTTGTTTTTATTTCCTTTGTGTTACAAGAGTAGCTAGATGGAACTATTAACTCAGTGCTTCTTTGTTGAGCTACTCCTGATAAGGCATCAATATCAGAAGGCCAATTTCTCTCCAGTACAGATACTTAAACAACCAGTATAGAATAAAAAAGTCAAATTAGACCCAAAGGCTGAACTGCACTCTAGGAACTGGCTAAAGGACATTATGGTGGAGAACTCTGACATTAGGTTTGAATTAGTCATAATGAATTAATAATCCTAATCGAAAGATAATAGAACAAGATTAGGATAAAAAAATAACTGACATAGAACTGGAAGGGACCTCAGAGGCCATTTAGTTCCACCCCCTCATCTTACAGTTGAGAAAACTGAGGTCAAATGGCTTTCCCAGGTTTACATGGGGTATCCCTGTATCCATAACCAGTCTTTCTATAACTGACCAGCTAATTCAGATAAGCCATTGAGATGGTAGAAAACATCAAACAATATCCATAGTCTAGGGTTTGTGGCTATATAAATGTAGCTTCATGAGCCTATGTAGAATTCTGGTCCTGATGTATTTCTCTCTTATTCTAAAGGCCCTATGTAGAAACAAAATAAAGCAGATTTTAACACAAGAAAATGTCTCTGAATATTATAAATGTCGTATGTGCTTGTACATAATCAGCTCTTTATATACAGCTGCTAATTAGATCAGCTAGATTTGCATGATGGATGCATGATGGTAGTATCATTTAATTCTAATTTCTCTTGAGTGTCATATCTAAACTCAATTCTAGCACTGTCTTTTCTCGGTTTCAGAATTATGGAATGTTAGAGGAAGAGCGGACTTCAAAGATCATCTATTCTAAGCCTTTCACCCTGCATATGAGGAAACTATTTACAAATGGTGTTAAGGTATTTCTCATGGATTCACCTCCTGGAAATCTAATGCTTCGTTAGCCAAGAGGAATGAATCCCTCCTTATTACTAAGCATTAACTTGGAACCAACTGACTAACCAATTGGTTTGGAATATTTCCCCTTCTATTAGAAATGATTTAATAATAATAAAAAACTATTCTTTTTGAAGGCCATTACTTACTGATAGCCCCCTCCAATCTCAGGATAAAATAAATCAATAAAGGTACCTAATAAATATCCTATTTTAGCTTTGTGGCTCAACCACTCTGAGTTTCAATTGTTTTTTCTTTTCAGTAAAATGGATTGAATGATAGTTGCAAAGTCTTCTACACATGGTTGATATGAAGAAAACACTCTGTGAAATTTAAATGTGAGTTGTTATACTATGGCATAATAACAAAGGAAATTCAATCTTTCCTTGGAAATCATCATTTTGCATATCAATTGGGATAACGAGACATTATGTTGGATTTAGTCAGCACATCCTATTCGGACACTCAACAAATGTATAACCAGAAGCAAGTCTTAGTTCCTCAGGTTTCTCATATGTAAAACAAGGACGAGACCTGCAATGAAGTAGTATGGCCTAATGGAGAGGACAGCTCTCAGCCTCAAAACAAATAAACAAACAAAAAAATATGTTTAATTTCTGTGTCTCTGAACAAGTCATCTAAACTTTAAGTATCATGAACTGCTCTGTGAGACTATATATTTGGGAATAGTTGTTGACTTACACTGATAGAAGACATTTCTTCCTGTCAAATGTTAATGGTATAGAAGGCTACTTATGGCATCCCAATGTGACTTTTACTTAAGTTACAATCAAAAAGGACTCTGACAACAAAAGTTATAATTTAAGTTATAAAGTTATAATTAAAATGTATAAAGTATGAAAAAAGAAGATATTTCTTCCTCTAGGAACTATACTGTATAAATCACAAATACTTATCCCTCCTCAAAAAAAAAAATCATGTAATACTTAAATTATTAACTTTCGAGAATCAACTGAGATTGTATACGTACATGTATATATATATGTATATATCTTTATATATCTATTCTATCTACATGTACATAGCATATATTTATATGTATGTATGTATATATGTGTATGCATACAGCAAGTCCTCAAAGTGATGTGAGTACAAAATCATCTTACTTGTCTCCTGAGCAACCTATATACAGATTAAGAAGCAACAGTTAGAACCAAATATGGAACAACTGATTGGTTTAAGACTGTGAAAGGAATACAACAGGGATGTATGTTGTCACCTTATTTATTTAATGTATATGCAGAATATATCATGTGAAGTGCCAGGCTGGATGAATTAAAAGCCAGAATTAACGTGGCTGGGAGAAATATCAACAATCTCAGACATAATGATGATCCTACTCTGATGGCAGAAAGTGAAGAAGGATTAAGAAGCCTCTTGGTGAGGGTGAAAGAAGAGAGTCTTAAAGGTGACTTGAAGCTTAGCATTAAAAAAATAAGATCTTGGCAACTGGTCCTATCAATTCTTGGCAAATAGAGGGAGATGAAATGGAGGCAATGTCACATTATACATCCTTGGGCTCAACGATCAGTGCAGACAGTGACTGCAGCCATGAAATTAAGACACTTGCTCCTTGGAAAGAAAGCTATGGCAAATCTGGACACATACTAAAAAGCAGAGACATCACTTTGCCCAAAAATGTCCATGGAGTAAAAGTTAAGATTTTTTTTTCCCAGTAGTAATGCAGGGTTGTGAGAGTTGAATTGTAAAAAACAAAAAAAAAAACAAGCTAACTGGCACAGAATCAATGCTTTAAAATTGTGGTGTTAAAGATCTTTGAAAGTTCCTTGGACAACAGGGAGATCAAATCAGTCAATATTTACAGAAATTAATTCAGACTACTTGTTGGAAGGACAAATTCTAAAGCTGAAACTTAAATATTTTGGCCACAAAATGAGAAGACAGAAAAATTGGGACAAGAAATTAGAGTAATGCAAAAGAATTATGAAAAAAGACTCAATAGCTTGGAAACTGAAAGAAAACAATTCCTTTAAAGGCAGAATTGGCAAAATGTAAAAGGAGGTACAATTCCTTAAAAATTAGATGTCTATGAGACATCAAGAATCAGTCAAACAAAAGCAAAAGAATGAAAAACCTAGAAGAAAATGTAAAATACCTCATTGGAAAAACAAATGACCAGGAAAATAGATTCAGGAGAGATAATATAAGAATTTTTGGAGCACATGAAAACCAGGATTAAAAAAAAGGTCTGGACATCATACTTTAAGAAATTATTAAGGAAAACTGTCTTGATATCCTAGAACCAGAAGGTAAAATAGTCATTGAAAAAATCCACCAATCACCTCCTGAAAAAAGATCCAAAATGAAAACTCCAAGGAATATTGTAGCCAAATTCCAGAACTATCATATGAAGGAGAAAATACTGCAAGCAGCCAGAGAGAAATTATTCAAGTATCATGGAGCCATAGTAAGAATTACACAGGATTTAGCAGCTTCTACATTATTGGATATTATGGAAGGCAAAAGAGCTTGAATTACAACCAAGAATTGACTACTCAGCAAAAATGAGCTTCAGGTGTAAAGATGGATATTCAATAAAATAGAGGTCTTTCAAACTTTCCTGATGAAAAGACCAAAGCTGAACAGAAAATTTGATCTTCACATACAAGACTCGCAAGAAGCATAAAAAATCATATGGGAAAGAAAAAAATCAAACATGTTATTCAATAAGGTTAAACTTTTTACCTCCCTACATGGGAACACAACTCTTAGGAACTATATTTCTATAAGCATAACCCAGAGAATATTGTATACAATAACAGCAAAACTGTGAGATGACCAACTTTGATAGACTTAGCTTTTCTCAGCAGTGCAATGATCTAAGACAATTCCAAAAAACCCATGATGTAAAATGCTATTCACATCCAGACAAAGAATTATGGAGTATGAATGAAGATTGAAGCATACTATTTTCTCTTTTTTGTTTTATTTTTCTTTCTTATGGTTTTTCCCTTTTGTTCTGATTCTTCTTTCACAACATGACTAATGTGAAAATATGTTTAATATGACTAAATATGTAAAGCCTATATCAGATTGCATGCTATTTTGGGGAGAGGGGAGGGAAGGGAGCAGGAAAAGTTTAGAACTCAAAATCTTATAAAAGTGAATGTTGAAAACTAAAAATAAATTAAAAAAAGAACTGTATTTCTATTAGGGCAGTTAGAGGGAGTATACTTGGGGTGGTATAAGTTGACTTTGATGTAATGATAAACAAAATTAATTAAGGTATGAACAAAAGGATTGTACTAGGGGAGGGAGAGGGGGTAAATTATATCAGATGATGAGGTACGAAAGACCTATTATGGTAGAGGGAAAGAAGGCAGGGGGTGAGCATTGTTTGAACCTTACTTTCATCATATTTGGCTCAAAAAGGGAATAACATACACACTCACTTCCCCTATAGGGAAGTAGGAGGGGAAAGGGAAAAGAAAAGGGAGGGTGGCTGATATAAGGGAGGGCAAAAGCTAAACACTTCTTAGTACTGACAGAGTGAAAGGAGAGATAAAAGTATAAAGGGTGGGGGAATAGGATGGAGAGAAACACACAGTAATCATAAATGTTAATATGAATGGGAAGAACTCTACCATAAAATGGAAGTAGATAGAAGAGTGGATTAAAAAACAGAATCCTACAATATTTTGTTTACAAGAAATACATGTGAAGCAGAGAGACACAAAGAGTAAAGTTAAAAGACTGGAGCAGAATATAATACTTTTCAGCTGAAGCAAAAAAATAAAAATAAAAAGCAGGAGCAGCAAAGATGATCTCAGACAAAGCAAAAGTAAAAATAGACTTAATTAAAAGAGAAAAGGAAGGAAACTACTTCTTACTAAAAGGTACCACAGACAATAAAGTAATATCAATACTAAACATATATGTACTAAGTGGTATAGCATACAGATTCTTAGGGGAGAGGTTGAATGAGTTACAGGAAGAAATAAACAGGAAAACTATATTAATGGAGGGACCTCAACCTCCCCTTCTCAGAACAAGATAAATCTAGCCACAAAAGAAAGAAGAAAGAAGTTAAAGAGGTAAATGGAATTTTAGAAAAGTTAGATATGATCAACCTCTGGAGAAAATTGAATGGTGATAGGAAGGAATATACATTTTTCTAAGCAGTACATGGCACCTACACAAAAACTGACCATGTATTAGGGCATAAAAACTTCACAATCCAAAGTAGAAAGGCAGAAATATTAAATGCATCCTTTTCAGATCATAATGCAATAAAAATTACATACAATAAAGGGTCACAGAAACATAGATTTAAAATGAATTGGAAACTAAATAATCTAATCCTAAAGAATGAGTGGGTCAAACAACAAATTATAGAAACAATAATTTCATCAAAAAAAAGACATTAATGAGACCACATACCAAAATTTATGGGATGCAGCCAAAGCTGTACTTGGGAAAAATTTGATATCTCTAATGCTTACAAGAATAAAATAGAGAAATATATCAATGAATTGAGCATGCAACTTAAAAAGCTAGAAAAAGAACAAATTAAAAATCCCCAATTAAATACCAAATTAGAAATTCTGAGAATTGGGTGGAGCCAAGATGGCGCTGTGAAAGGAAGGAATTACCAGAGTTCTCTCACAAATTCTGTTAGATATGTGTAAAAAAGTGAATCTAAGCAGATTTGAGAGAGTTAGAAGTCACCAGTAGGCTGAGAGGGGTAGGAGTGCAGGGCATGCAGAACAGCACCACACCAAACCAACCAGGAACAGCAGAGGAATCCAGCCAGCGCACAGGTCTGGGAGGTCGCTGGGTGAGCGAAATGATGGAGCAGGAACAGGCCCAGGGCAGAAGCACCACCTACTTCCATGATCCAGCCCCAGGCCTCTCAGCCCAGGACAGGAATCTATCTGAGCTATGGGAGACACCAATGCAGAACCTGCAGCTGCAGGAGCAGCTATTGCAGAAGCCTCCAACCCACAGTCTAAAGGTTTGAAACCCACCTTCTTGAACTTCCAGGAGCCATGATGTGCAGGTAAAATGGCTCTTAGCCCTCCCTTGAATAAACCCAGAGAATAATACCTCAGGAGAAACAGAGAAGCTAGAAGGGAGGTTTAAGTAGCGAGAGAAGTGGGGGAGAGGGCACTTCCTGTGGTGGTGGAAGGAGACTAGTGCAGGAAGAGAGGTGTCCCAGCAGCCCTCACCTCAGCAGAACAACGAAGTAACTGAGCCCTGGGGGTGGAGCTAAGAAACATCAATGCCAGGACTCCAGACAGGGCTTTGCACAGCCAGGGGAAGTGGCAAACACCAGCATGGACAATAGCTGAGACCCCCATTCTGTAGAACAGTCCTGGGGAATAGGAGACACCCAGCAGCCGGATCACCCCTCTCCCACACCTCACAAAACCAGAGGCCATAGAACATAAAGCCAGTGAGCAGACCCACAGATTCCAACAAAAGAAATGTGACAGAGTCCCCTGAGCCTCAGAAACAGAGATACACTTTAGAAGCCAGGAAAAAATAAAAAACACCATGAAAAAACACACTAAGAAGCCAAAGATGATTGATTCGTATTATGGAGACAAGGAAGACCAAAATACCAATTCAGAAGAGGACAGCATGGATACTACACCCACATCTGAAACCTCAAAGGGGAAAGTGAACTGGTCTGCAGACCAAAAGGGATTCCTGGAAGAACTCAAGGAGGACTTTAAAAACCAAATTAGGGAGGTAAAAGAAAAAATGGAAAAAAATTCCCTGAGGAAAACAAATCCTTAAAAGGTAAAATTGGTGAAATGGTTAAGGAAAATTAGAATATACATGGAGAAAATGTCTCATTGAAAAGTACAATCAACCAAATGGAAAAGGAAATAGAGAAGATAAAGGAAGAAAACAAAACATTAAAAATTAGAATTGAGCAAGTAGAAGCTAATGACTCTATGAGACACCAAGAATCAGTCAAACAAAATCTAAAGAATGGAAATATAGAAGAAAACATGAAATATCTTATTGGGAAAAAAATGACCTGGAAAATAGATGCAGAAGAGACAATCTAAGAATTATTGGTCTACCTGAAAGCTACGATGAAAAAAGGAACCTGGATAGTATCTTCCATGAAATCCTTAAAGAAAACTACCTGGAGGTCCTAGAACCACAGGGTAAATTATCATCGAAAGAACCCACTGATCACCCCCTGAAAAAGATCCCAAATTGAACATTCCAAGAAATATTATAGCCAAATTCCATAACTACCAGGTCAAGGAGAAAATATTGCAAGCAGCTAGAAAGAAACAATTCAAATATCACAGAAGCACAGTCAGGATCATGCAGGATCTTTCAACTTCTACCATAAATGACAGGAGAAATTGGAATATGATATTCTTAAAGGCAAAGGAGCTTGGACTACAACCAAGGATCAACTACCCAGCAAAATTGAGCATAATTTTCCAGGCAAGGAGGTGGATATTCAATAAAATAAAGGAATTCCAGACCTTCCTGATGAAAAGGCCAGAGCTCAGTCAAAAATTTGATCTCCAAATACAAAACTCAAGAGAGACATAAAAAGGTAAATGGGGGAAAAAACCCTAGTTAATCAATAAGGCTAATGAGTTACATCCTTATATAGGATTACTTTGTTTTATATATGTGATATATATATATATATATATATATATATATATATATATATATATATGTCAATTTTGAGAACACTATACTTATTATGACAATTGAAAGATTGTGGGTATCATTATAAAATAACCAATATAATAATAAAAATATAATTAAGAGATATAAAGGGATGTTCAGGGAGAAGAGGTAAGGAGGTAGTAGAAAAGAATAAATTACATCACATGAAGAGGCACAAAATCATATTATAGTAGAGGGAAAGAAGGGAGAGAGAAGAGCAGTATTTGAGCTTTACTCTCATCGGATTTGGTTAAAGAAAGGAATAACATACCCTGATAAGTATAGAAATCTAACTTGTCAACAGGCAGTAGAAAGGAAAAGGGGAAAAAAGAGAGGGGAGTGGTCAGAAGGAAGGGAAGAAGTTGCAAGGGGAAAATGGTAAGGTAGGGGAGGGAAATCAAGAAGGAGGGTAAAATGAAGAAGGCAGCAGTCAAAAGCAAAATTCTGTTGAGGAGTGGAAGGGGAAAGGGAGAAATAAAAGCATAAATGGGGGGAAACAGGATGGAGAAAAAGACACAGCTTGTAATCATAACTGTGAATGTGAATGGGGTGAACTCTCCCATAAAATGGAAGTGGATAGCAGAGTGGATTAAAAACCATAAGCCTACAATATGCTGTTTACAAGAAACACATTTGAAACAGGGGGATACACACAGGGTAAAAGTAAAAGGCTGGAGTAAAATATGTTGTGCTTCAGCTAAAGTAAAAAAAGCAGGGGTAGCAATCCTAATCTCAGACAAAGCAAAAGCAAAGATAGATCTAACTAAAAGAGATATGGAAGGACACTACATCCTGCTAAAAGGCACCATAAACAATGAAGCAATATCATTATTTAACATGTATGCACCAAGTGGTAGAGCAGGCAAATTCTTACAGGAGAAGTAAAGGGAGTTACAGAAAGAAATAGACAGCAAAACCATAGTAGTGGGGGACCTCAACCTCCCCCTCTCTGAACTTGATAAATCTAACCTCAAAATAAACAAGAAAGAAGTTAAGGAGGTGAATAGAATTTTAGAAAAGGCACATATGACAGACCTCTGGAGAAAACTGAATGGGGATAAAAAGGAATATACTTTCTTCTCAAAAATTGACCATGTACTAGGGCATAAAATGCTCACAATAAAGTGCAGAAAAGGCAGAAGTAGTCAAAGCATACTTTTCTGATCATGATGCAATAAAAATTATTTGTAACAAAGAACCATGGAAAAATAAGCTAAAAATTAATTGGAAACTAAATAATCTAATTCTAAAGAATGAGAGGGCCAAAGAACAAATTATAGAAACAATTAATAACTTCATTCAAGAGAATGACAATACTGAGACAACATACCAAAACTTATGGGATGCAGTAAAAGCAGTTCTTAGGGGAAGTTTTATGTCTCTAAATGCTTACATGAATAAAATAGAGAAAAAGGAGATGAATGAATTGGGCATACAAATGAAAAAGCTAGAAAAAGAACAAATTGAAAATCACCAATTAAATACCAAATTAGAAATACTGAAAATCAAAGAGAGATTAATAAAATTGAAATCAAGAAAATTATTAAATTAATAAATAAAACCAAGAGCTGGTACTATGCAAAAACCAATAAAGTTTATAAATCTTTGGTCAATATGATTTAAAAAAAGAAAGAAGAAAATCAAATTACTACTATCAAAAATGAAAAGGGTGAATTCACCTCCAATGAAAAGGAAATTAAAACAATAATTTGAAATCATTTTGCCCAATTGTATGCCCATATGGATGAATATCTACAAAAATATAAATAGCCCAGGTTAACAGAAGAGAAAATAAAATACCTTAATAACCCCATCTCAGAAAAAGAAATTGAGCAAGCCATCAATGAACTCCCTAGGAAAAAATCTCCAGGGCCAGATGGTTTTACATGTGAATTTTATCAAACATTTAAGAAACAATTAATTCCCATAATTTATAGACTACTTGGGAAAATAGGTGAAGAAGGAATACTACCAAATTCTTTTTATGACACAAATATGGTACTAATACCTAAACAGAGTGAAAACAGAGAGAGAAAATTATAGACAAACTTCCCTAATGAATATTGATGCAAAATTTTTAAATAAAATATTAGCAAAAACATTGCAGCAACTTTTCACAAGAATAATACACTATGACCAGGTAGGATTAATTCCAGGAATGTAAGGCTGGTTCAATATTAGGAAAACTATCAGCATAATTGATCATATCAATAACAAAACTAGCAGAAACCATATGATCATCTCAATAGATGCATAAAAAGCCTTTGACAAAATACAACACCCATTCCTATTAAAAACACTAGACAGCATTGGAATAAATGGAGCCTTCCTTAAAATTATAAATAGCATCTACCTAAAACCATCAACAAGCATTGTTTGTAATGGGGATAAGCTAGATGCATTCTCATTAAGATCAGGGGTGAAACAAGGATGTCCATTATCACCCCTATTATTCAATCTGGTGCTAGAAATGTTAGCTGTAGCAATAAGAGAAGAAAAAGAAATTGAAGGAATTAGAATAGGAAAAGAAGAAACTAAATTATCACTTTTTGAAGATGATATGATGATTTACTTAGAGAATCAGGTTAAAAACTACTTGAAATAATAAACAACTTTAGCAAATTTGCAGGATATAAAATAAACCCACATAAATCCTTGGCATTCCTATATATTACTAACAAAGCCCAACAGCAAGAGATAGAAAGAGAAATTCCATTTAAAGTTGTTGTAGACACTATAAAATATTTGGGAGTCTATCTGCCAAGACAAACCTAGGACCTATATGAACATAATTATGAAATGCTTTTCACACAAATGAAGTCAAACAAATGGAAAAATATCAGTTTCTCATGGTTAGGCCAAGCTAACATAATAAAAATGACAATTTTACCTAAATTAATTTATTTATTAAGCATAATACACATCAAACTACCAAAAAATTATTTTACAGAGCTGGATAAAATAATAACAAAATTCATTCAGAAGAACAAGAGGTCTAGAACATCTAGGGAATTAATGAAAAGAAATGCTAGGGAAGGTGGCCTAGCCATACCAGATATTAAACTGTACTAAAAAGCAGCAGTCCTCAAAACTACCTGTTACTGGCTAAGAAACAGAGTCATGGGTCAGTGGAATAGGTTGGGTGCACAAGACACAGTAGTCAATGACTAGCAATTTACTCTTTGATAAACCCAAAGAATCCAGCTTCTGGGCTAAGAATTCACTATTTCACAAAAACTACTGGAAATATTGCAAAATGGTGGGGCATAAAGTGGGCATAAATCAAAGTTTTATGTCATATACCAAAATAAAGTCAAAATTGGTTCATGATTTAGGATTAAAGGCTGATACTATAAGCAATTGGGGAGAGCAAGGAATAGTTTACCTATCAGATTTATGGAAAAGAAAAGAATTCATGACACAACAAGAGATAGCATTACAAAATGCAAAATGGATAATTTTGATTATGTTAAATTGAAAAGTTTTTGTATAAACAAAGCCAATGCAACCAAGATTAGGAGGGAAGCAGAAATTTGGGAGAAAATCTTTACAACTACTGTCTCTGATAAAGGCCTCATATCTAAAATACACAGGGAAGTGAGCCAAATTTATAGGAATACAAGTCATTCCCCAATTGAGAAATGGTCAAAGGATATGAACAGGCAGTTTTCAGAGGAAGAAATTAAAGATATCTATAGGCATATGAAAAAATGCTCCAAATCACTACTAATGAGAGAAATGCCAATCAAAACAACTCTTAGGTACCACATCTCTCCTGTCAGATTAGTTAAAATGACAAAACAGGAAAATGATAAATGCTCGAGAGGATGTGGGAAAATTGCAGTAGCAAAGGATTGGAAATCAAGGGGATGCCCATCAATTGGGGTTGGCTGAATAAGTTATGGTATATGAATGTAATGGAATACCACTGTGCTATAAGAAATGGGGATGATATGGACTTCATAACAACCTGGAAAAACCTACATGATACAATGCTGAGTGAGTGGAGCAGAACTAGATCATTATACACAACCAGATATATGGATTCTGTGATGACTAACCTTGATAGACCTCGCTGTTCTCAGCAATACAAGGTTCAAAGACGACTCCAAAGGACTCATGATGGAGAAAGCTATCTACATCCAGAGAAAGAACTGTGGAGTCTGAATGCAGATTGAGGCAAACTGTTTGCTCTCTCTTTTTCTCACTCTTTTGTTTTTGTTTTTTTCTTTTTTTAGTTTTGTTTCTTCTTTCTCATGATTCATTCCATTGGTCATAATTCTTCTTTACAACTTAACCATTGTGTAAATAAATTCAATGTGAAGTTCTATGTAGAAGATATTTCAGATTCCATGCTGTCTTGGTGAGGGAGGGGGTCAGGGGAAGGGAAGAAAATCTGGAACTCAAAATCATGTGGAGCTGAGTGTTGTAAACTAAAAATAAAATATCTTACTAAAAAAAAGAAATTCTATAACTCAAAGGAGAGATTAATAAAATTGAACATAAGAAAATTATTGAACTAGTAAATAAAACCTAGAGCTGGTTTTATGGGGAAAAACAATAAAATAGATAAATCTCTGTTTAATTTAATTCAAAAAAAAGAAAGAAGAAAATCAAATTGCCAGTATCAAAAAGGAAAAGGGTGAATTCACCACCAATGAAGAGGAAATTAAAACAATAATTAGGAGCTATTTTGCCCAACTGTATGCCAATAAATCTGACAATCTAATGGAAATGGATGGATAAAATTGCCAGATAAACAGAAGAAAAATAAAATATTTAAATAACCTCATTTTAGAAAAAGAATTTCAACAAGCCATCAATGAACTTTCTAAGAAAAAATCTCCGGGGCCTGGTGGATTTACAAGTAAATTCTACCAAACATTTAAAGAACAATTCCAATACCATATAAACTATTTGGAAAAATAGGCAAAGAATGAATTCTACCACACTCCTTTATGACACAAACATGGTGCTGATACCTAAACCAGGAAGAGCCAAAAGCAAAGAAAGAAAATTATGGAATAATTTCGCTAATGAATATTGATGCAAAAATTTTATGTGAAATATTAGCAAAGTGTTTACAATAATTTTTCACCTAGATAATACACTATGACCAGGTGGGATTTATACCAGGAATGCAGAGCTGGGTTCAATATTAGGAAAACTATCAGCATAATTGATCATATCAATAACAAGATTAACAGGAGTCATATTATTATCTCAATAGATGTACAAAAGCTTTTGACAAAATACAACACTCATTCCTATTAAAGACACTATAGAGCATAGGAATAAATGGAGTTTTCCTTAAAATGAAAAGAGTACCTATCTAAAACCATCAGCAAGCATTATCTCTAATAGGGATAAGTTAGAAGCTTTCCAAATAAGATAAGGGGGGAAATAAGAATGCCCATTATCACCACTATTATTCAATATTGTACTAGAAATGTTGGCTATAGCAACAAGAGGGAAAAAAGAAATGGAAGGAATTAAAATAGGCAATGAGGAAACAAAACTATCACTCTGCAGATGATATAATGATATACTTGGAGAATCCTAGAGAATCAACTGAAAAACTACTTGAAATAATTAACAACTTTAGCAAAGTTGTAGGAGATAAAAGAAATCCACATAAATCATCAGTATTTCTATATATTACCAATGAAGCCCAGCAGCAAAACAGAACGAAAAATCCCTTTTAAAATAACTGGAGACAATATAAAATATTTGAGAGTCTATTTGCCAAGACAAAACCAGGAACTATAGGAATGCAATTACAAAACACTTTTCACACACATAAAGTCAGATTTAAACAATTGGAAAAATATCAGTTGCTCATTGGTAAGTCGAGCTAATATTATAAAAATAATAATTTTACCTAAATTGATTTATTTATTCAGTGCCATATCAATTAAACTACGAAAACATTATTTTATAGGGTTAGAAAAAAATAACAAAATTCATCTAGAAGAACAAGTAGTCTAGAATGTCAAAGGAACGTAGCCATACCAAAGGTAGCCTAGCCATACCAGATCTGACATTACATTACAAAGCAACAATCATCAAAACTATTAGGTACTACATAGTGAAACTGAGTATAATAATCCTTCAGGAGAAAAAAATGGGCTTTTAACGATATTGAGGATTTTAAAACATTCCTGATGAAAAGAACAGAGCTGAATAGAAATTTTGTCTTCCAAAGGCAAGATGCAAGAGAAGCATACAAAGGTAAACAGGAAAGAAATCATAAGGGATTCAATAAGGGTAAACTGTTTACATAAAGTCCATACATGGGAAGATCATACTTGTAACTCCTAAGAACTTTCTTATTATTAGGATATTTATAATGAATATACACAGACAGAGGGGAGAGATATGAGTTGAATATATTTGGATGATATCTAAAAAAATTAAATTAAGGGGCAAAAAAAGAGGAATGTACTGAAAGGGGGGGCAAAAGGAGAGGTAGAATGAGGTAAATTATCTCACATAAAAGCACCACAAAAGTTTCTACAGTGATGGGGAAGATGGGGTTGAACACTTGAACCTTCCTCTCATTGAAATTGGCTCAAAGAGGTAATAACATATACAACTCAGGTGGATGTAGAAGTCTATCTCATCCTACAAGAAATTAGGAGGGAAAAAGGATAAGGGGGGTGGGACTGATAGAAGGGAGAGTGGATTGGGGAGAGGGATATTCAGAAGCAAAATACTTTTGAGGATGGACAAGGTAAAGGAAAAAAGAGAGTAGCATAAGCAGGGAGGAAATAGAATGGAGGTAAATACACAGTTTGTCATAACTGAAAAAAATTTCCAACAGATTTCTCTCATAGAGGCCTCTTTTCTCAAATATATAGATAACTGAGTGAAATTTATGAGAAAACAATTTATTCCCCAGTTGATAAAATTGTTAAAGGATATGAACAGGCAGTTTTCAGACAAAGTAATCAAGCTATCTATAATCAAATAAAAATTCTCTAAATCACTATTAATTAGAGAAATGCACATTAAAACAACTCAGAGGTACCACTCTACACCTCTCAGATTGACTAATATGACAGAAAAGGCAAATGGCAAATATTAAAGGGGATGTGGGAAAAATTGAGACACTAATGCACTGTTGGTAGAATTATGAATTGATTCAACCACACTGGAGAGCAATTTAGAATTATGTCCAAAGGGTTATAAAATTGTGCATACCCTTTGACCCACCAATGCTACCACTAGGTCTTTATCTGAAAGAGATTTTTTTTAAAAAGGAAAAAGACCTACATGTACAAAAATGTTTATATTAGCTCTTTTAGTGGTGGCAAAGAATTAGAAATTGAGGGATGCCCATTAATTCAGGAATGGCTGGACAAGTTGTGGTATATGATTGTGATGGAATACTATTGTCTTCAATACATATTTTATGATGTAATATTATTATGCTATATGAAATGACAAGTGGGATATTCTCAGAAAACCTTGAAAAACTTACATGACTGAGGCAAAATGAAATGAACAGAATCAGAACACCTGTACATATTAACAGCCAAAGTGTACGAAGATCAACTGTGAATGACTTAACTATTCTCAGCAATACAATGATCCAAGACAATTCTGTAGGACTTATGATGAAAAATGCTATCCCCAAACTCAAAACTGATGGAGTCTGAATGCAGATCAAAACATAATTCTTTTTTTAAACTTCGTTTATTTTTTTTGTTTTATTCTTTCACATTATGGATAATATGGAAATATGTTTTGTGTAACTGCACATTTATCTCAAATTGCTTGCCTTCTCAATGGGGGTGGGGGTTGGAAGGAGGGAAAGAATTTGGAATTTAAATTTTTTTTCATGAATGTTAAAAATTGTTTTCACATGTAACGAGAAAAATAAAATTACACACACACACACACACATGTTTAAAGAAAATAGGACTGATTGGACAAATTAATGGAAGAATGAAACTCTTCCTTGACCCCTTTAAGAAATTTTGGCAAACAACCAGTTTCCTTTTTGTTAGGGTCTTTGGGATCCTTTGTATAATAGACTGCACATTTCAAAATATCTGGTTGACTCTTAAAGGGATACATACTCTCTCATTCAATCTAATGCTAAAAGTGGGGATAAATATCTAGTTTCCTGGTCCCAATTAAATATTCAAAACAGTTGAACACTTTCAATGTTGAATATGATCAATTAAGGAAATTATTTTCCCTTCCTTTCAACATTCTAGCAAGGCTATTTCTATGTCATCACTACATTCACATTGAATAGAGATTTATGAAAAAAGATTTTGCAGTCTATTCTAAACTGTTTTACAACTTCGAAGTAAATGCCTTTAATGATGGAAGTTTTTGCTATTCCAGAAGCAAATGAGTTTACACATCCATATTTCCTCTCATACACACTAGATGTCACTCTATAACTTGAAATATAGGCTGGGTTTTGTGTCATTCCTCTGAGGCAAAAAACAACTCAAGATCATATTCCCAAAGTAAGAGGTTCAACAGGTTACTTTGATTGTACTCAGGCAAGTACATTCTAATAGATAAATTCCATCTGAATACAATTCCCCATTTAGCACATCAAATCTTAAAGATTACTCTATAGTGCCTCTATCCATCACCAATGCCCTTCTCCTACAGAAATTATTCACATCAATTAGAGATACTTGTATTTAGACGTAACTGATTATTGTCCTGTAATTTAGGTGGAAGTATTCATGAACCTGATACTTAAAAGAAATCATAGTGGCCCTACCAAAAATCAATGGCTTTACATGAAACAGACTCAAGTCTCCTGACAATTAATCAATGAACAAGTGTTTCTTAAGCACTTACTCTGAACCAGGCACTGTGCTAGGTACAAGGGCTCCAAAGAAGAAAATGAAATGGTCCCTGCTCTCAAAGATATTCCTTCTATTGAAAAAGAGAATACATATGGATAGAGATACTAGGATAAGAAATGTGAGAGACTGCTCCAGTGATTTCATGTAGAACTACCAGATAAAGAAAGGCTTTCTACAATGCAAGTCAGCACCTCCTCTACAAAAGAATTGCCCAGAGCATTGAGATGTTAAGTGACTTGCCCAGGGCCATTCTACCAGTATGTGACAGAGGCTAATAGCAACTAGATATTTTAGGTAGGGAAGGCACTAGCAGTTGGGAGAATCTTGAAAAGTTACATGTAGCCAGTGTTGCTTGACATGAGTTTTGAAGAAAAAAAATGATTCTATGAGGCACAAATTTGGAAGGAGAGCATACCCAGACAGGGGGAAAGACACCAAGAGAGCAGATGGAAAATTATGTGGAAACGAGGAGGTCAATTTGACTAGATTGAAGAGTATATGAAGAGGAATATTAAAATATAAGGCCACTTGAGGATAATCTGTAATAGGCAGATATGTGTGGTCTCTTACAGAGGAAAATGGACAGTAGGATGAATGACATGCAGGTCACTAAGGCAAATGAAAGAAAAGGAGTTAATGCAAGTGTCAGAAGCTGGACAAAATTATTGTGAGTTTAGAAGGCATAGAATAATAGAGCTCAAAGGGACAAGACAATCTTGTCTACCTCAACTCCTTCATTTTATGGGGAAGAGATTTAGGAAGAGAAGGAAGCCCTGAGAACTCAAGTGACTTGCCCAATGTCATTCAACCAGTTAGTGGAATTGTTGGAAGCCTCAATCCTAACTCCTAATCCACTATCTTTGCACTATGCCATGCTGATTTTCAGAATTAAGAATAGCCAACTGTAAATGTGCATATCAATAGATTGGGGTTTAATACCTACCTAACTTTGAAATTAGTGTCTTATATTTTGGGGAAGAGAGGAAAAAATTTAAATTTGTTATGAAGCTCTAGTTTTGATATCATTGAATTCTACATACAGCTGGGAGGTCAAATTTATTAAATCCTAAAAATTACTAATATTTAATTTCCAGAATTATAGAGCTCTAAGGCATGTTGCAGATATCATTAAGTAGCTCCTTATTTTACAGATGTGGAGATTAAGGTCCCAAAAGATAGATAAGTTAAAGAGTTGAACAGAATTATGCTTATGTAATAAGGTGCTTCTACTGACAGCAATTGTCTGTCAGAGTGGTAGAGATTTTCTGTGGTTATAAGTATTGTTGGTATTTAAAATTGTGAAGCAAAAGTTTGCATTATCTAGAATGAAGAAAAGAGTGAAAAAGTAGAAAATGACACCTCTTCGTTGTCTAGAGACCATTCCTTTCACTGGGTATAGCTTTATAAATTTAGGAACCAGAGCCAATGCAGTTGTGGATGAGGACCTCATCATTCAACTGTCATTGTATAAAGACAAAAGCTAAGGAAAAACACTGGTATGACAGAGCTTGCGTCATTGTTTTTCAAGTATCTGCAGAAGGAAGATATGAAATAATGGATGCAGTCCTAAGTATCATATTTCAGATAGATCTTTGACAAGCTGGAGTATTCCTAGAAGACATTGATCTGTATGGAGGCAGGATTTAAAACCATGTCATACAGGGATCAGTTGAAAGTAAGGGCCTTTAGCCTTGAAAAGAGAAGATTTGGTAAGGGCATCATCATAATTTTCAAATATTTAAAATGTTTCAAATACATAAAGTCTTCTTATTGGTCCCAGATGACAGAATTAGGATGAATAGAGAAAAATTACATGGCAGATCTGGGCTTAATATAAGTAAAAAATTTCTGACAATTAGAACTCTCCAAAAATGGGATGGGTTGTCTCAGGAAATACTAATTTCTTTGTAGTTGAGGTTAATTGAGAGTGTGATAGAGAAGTTTTACACTTCAGGAATGGTTTGGACTATGAGGTTTATAAGCGCCTACTATTATTCAACTTTCACCTTCAATCCTATCACTAGGTGTAATTAATTTCATTTGTTCAAACATAGGGCTTGGCATTGTAGTATATGGTAAATCTTGGCTAGAAATCAGATAAGGTGACCAATAGCCATAGAGGCTGTGAGGAAACACTTGCATGGAGTGTGTCTGAATCTGTGAGTGTGTGTATGTGTGTGTGTGTGTGTGTATGTGTGTGAGTGTGTGCGTGTGGATATTCATATCTATACATATGTGTGTGTGTGTGTGTGTGTATGTGTATCTTGTAGTGCCTCACACCTCTCACATTAGTGTGTGGATATATACTTACTCTCTGGTTCATTGGTTATAAGCCTACTCTCACACTAGCATGTCTAGATTCTAAGAGAAGACCACTATATGGTTACACTCACTCAAATTCATTCAGAGTACTAGGGGCAATCCCGTTGAAGAGAAATCTACCTTTTCTGCTTTCCACTCTAGCACTTGAACCCCCACCAATGCATTTCTATTTATACAACCAGTCATTTACAAGCTTAAACATAACCATTTATTTAATAATATTTTTAAAAATAATAGAAATAGTTTAGGTACTCATAAAGTAATTGCATAAATAACAAAGTGTCACAAACTTCAACCAATTCTAGTTTAACCTACATTACACTCTTCCACCAAATGCTCTTAGTATCCATGTAGGATACTGGTCATGTACTTAAAGACAACTACAGATGAGGCATATGAGTGAGGAAATTTCATGTAATCGGTGGGATTCTTAAATTCTGTAACCTTCATCTTTAAATAAATTGCATTTTTTGCCTAATCAAAAAGTGGTTTTATTGTCCATATCTCCCTGTATACAGTAGCTTGTTGAATGTAAAATGCAGCAGCAAGTATCTCAGAATGCTCAGATGGGAAGCAAGTATTTCTACAATTGAAAATCTCTTAAGACTTTGATCAGGCTAACAACAAATCTTAAAGTAATAATACATTATACCCACATATAACATGCCCAGATAAATTCTGAGAGGTTAGAATTTACATACTACAAGTTCTTGGTGGAAAGTATTTGGATCATAAGATTCAGAGCTGGAAGCAACTTCAGGTATCATGTAGTCTAGCCCTAAACTTTATAGATAAAGAAAATGAGCCCCAGAGGGTTTATGATTTGGACAAGGTCACCTAGGTAATAGGTAGCATAGCTAAGGATTCAGACCTAGTCTTCTGTTTATAATACATGTATCGCCTCTCTCCTTTGAAAAATACTTCTTAAGCTTGGAGGTCTCAGTAGATAGACAGATAGATAGATAGACAGATAGATAGGTAAATAGATAAACAAATACAAGAAATCAAGATGGTCCCTACCCTCATTCTAATAATGGAAAAAAACACATCAGAATTTGAGGTAAAGGCTTGATTCCAAGAAAGATAAGATGAAAAATCACCTCTCAGACACTAGAGTGTGGTTAGGGTAGAGTTCAAGTTTCTACTAGGAGAATGTAGGGAGAAGGGACCAACTATAGAAGTGGAATGGTTTGGAGCTGGTGGACAGGAGGTGAGGTGGAAGTTCACTAATTCGTCCTTTTCTCCATTTTGGTTAGAAAGAAAAGCCAGAGGTTTATATATGCAAAAGCTATATGAGCTAGTGAGAGTCTTCCTTTGGACACCATGTAGGTACTATCATAGCCTGTGAGATCAGTAGATATAGAGCCCCTTTTCCATCTGTTGTCCAAATAAATTTAGTATTTTGCCATCTGATTCAGTTTATATAAAATAGAGAAGAAACCAAAAGGAATTACCTATTTCCAGGAAGTCTGCTCAGAAAGCAGCTGACAACTCAATGCTTTAATAGCTTAAAATTACACATAGACTTTTGGACTGATCTCGAAAGGGACTATCTTGAACATGAATACCAAATAGTCTTTCTATTGTGTACACCCCTTCTATGATTTAGATGGTTAGTTTTCATGTAACAAAGCTCTTCTTTATGAGTTATAGACATGTCTGGTAGTAATAACTCACATTTATACAATATCTTAAAGTTATGAAGTACTTTCATAATGAGAATCAATTCCTACTTTTTTGTTGTTTAGTTATTTCAGTCATGTCTGACTCTGCATGATCTCATTTGGGGTTTTCTTGGCAAAAATACTGGAGTAGTTTGCCATTTCCTTCTCCAACTCATTTTATAGATGAGGAAACTGAGGCAAACAGGGTTAAGTGACTTGCCTAACGTCACAAGCTAATATGAATTTGAGGCCAAATATGAACTCAGGAAAATGAATCTTCCTGAACACCCACCTAATTGCCTACTTTACCATCAGGGAAACTGAGACTCGGAAATTTATTCATAGTCACAGTGCTACTAAGTGGCAAGAGTAAGATTTGGACCTAGGTCCTCTGACATTCATGAGAGTGTACTATTTACTGTGCCATACTGTCTTTCATCAAAAAGCATCAGAAAACATTAGAAACAATGGAAAATTTCAAAATAAAAAGAGAGCATTTTCACTTAAGTGGATGTCTTTGAAACACGTTTAGGGTTCTTTGGGTTAATGCCAAGTTTCTTCACAGCCATTGCTGAAAGCACAGGCAAAGTTCATGGTCAAACTCTAGAATCTGTCTTCTTGGTCTAGCTGAATGCTTACAACTTTATCCAAAGTGCATCCTCACAGTACACATTTTCATTTAAATTTCTGAAGTTCCACTGTTTGTATTCATATGAAAAAGAATCTAAAAGGAGGTATTCAGCTGTATCTGGCTGACAGGCTAACATGGCTGAATAAAATAATCACAATATGGGACACTCACATTCTAGTAATTTTAGTGAAACATTTGCAAAGCTGTTCAGTATCTGTGAATGGAGAATTCTATTTTCTAAGGACTCTGGCTGCCATCACTTATGATTGTACTAAATTCCCACCATAAGTACAAATGCCCATAAATGGTGCTATGTTACAGTTTAGGAAAACCATGAAGCATTCAACCTGGCTTAGAAAAGGAAAGGGGTTTAAGGTTTTTGGCAAAGTCTGAAAGGCTCTAGGGATTGTTGTAATAAGCCTAGGGAAGATTGAGGTCATGCACCTAACTGCATAGAGTTAAGTGGACACCTACACATATATGGCTGAAGATTTTCATCTGGTAATGAAAAATGTCACCAAGCATTACTTCTCAGGCCACACACTATCTAGTGACAAGTGGATGGCCTCAGAAGTAGAATGTTGAAACAAGATAGTCAACACATCCCCTGGGGAACTGAGAACACAGACATGTGCTAATGAGTCACTAATCTTAAGCACAAGATAAAGATCTAAAAAATAAAGCGTAAATTTCTCTATGCCAAGAATATAAGTAGAGCTACAATCTAAATAAATTTGCCAATGGTTGGGTACCCTGAACATGAAAGATATCAAAGAACCCAACCTAGGAGTTAGAGTGTTAACACTCTTCCCTATTTATAATTTCTTCTAACTTAAACAGAGATACAAGATAGAATGTTATCAGAGACCACCAAATTTCTATAAAACATGCTATTTAATGCAACATTCCATCCAGCTATTTGAATCTTGTAGTTACTTTCCTCCCTGAGGGTTGGTTACTTAAATGGTTATAATGAGGAAGGAGAAAATACAAAAGGCAAAGGAGACCATGTTAGGGTCAAAATAAATAAAATAGTCAATGATACCTGCATCTTTTTTTCTTCTATGCTTAAATGTTATCCCAGAATTTCCTGGTATTGCAGATGAGTCATAGATCTGTTAGAGTTACACACAGGCCAGTGGAGAAATCTTGTTGATTTTATTTTTTTGCTTCAGTGTTCCTCCTCCTAAATTTCCAGCTATACGATGGCCTATGATAGAGATTTAAATTTTCTATAGATATGTCATACTATTTCTTGGAGAACTCAAGCAATGTCATCACACTAGCCCCACTTGACAATTACCATTTAAGATAGGATTTCTAACAATGAGGTCCTCAAATGCCACCAAACCATCCCATGACTACAAGAACATTACCTGTATAGGATATGCAGTGAGTAGGTGGCAAGAAGATATTTCTACTTAGTCTTAAGTCCTGCTTTGGAGAAGAAATTCTGTGAAGACACAGAAAAATACAACTTGAAATAATGCCTCATGGCTTTGAGGCTCCTGGTAAGAAAGAATAGAAGCTAAGAGAACGATGACTAAGTAGAATAAAAACTCCTGAAGGACAGAGACTGTTTGTATGTGCAGCACCTAGAATAGAGTCTTGCACACAGCAGCGTTGCTAATCAAGTCAGTAGGCATTTATTAAGTGGTTAAGATGTGCCAGGCACTGTGCTAAGCCCCAGGGATACAAAGAAAGGCAAAAAAAATTGTCCCTGCCCTCACATTCTAAAGGTGGAGTCAACATGTCAGGTCAAGTCAACAAGCATTTATTAAATGTCTGTTATGTGTTAAGGGTTGGGAATACGAAGAAAGGCAAAAAACAGTTCCTGCTCTCAATGGGGAACAATATGCAAACAACTATGTACAGCATTAGCAAGATATATACATGATAAACTAGAGATAATCTCAGAGGGAAAGCACTAGGATTCATGAGGATAAGGAAAGTCTTCTTGAAGAAGGTGGAACTCTACTGGAACTTGCAAAAAGCCAGGGTAAACAAGTAGTTAGAATATGTATATATGTACGTGTGCGTGTGTGTTTTATATAGTACATTTACATATATACACATATATGCATATATACACACACATTTATGCATGTGTCTATATTGATGATTGGATAGATAGACAGACAGACAGACAGAGACAGATAGATAGATTGATTGATTTTATACATACTTAGTACATTCATAGAGTATAGGGAAGGCACTCTGACTAGGGAAGGAATCAGCAGCCCAGGAATAGCTTTTTGGAGAAAGTGGGATTTGAGCTGAATCTTGAAAGAAATCAGAGAAACTAACAGATGAAGGTGGGAGGGCAGAATATTTCAGGGATGGGAGGTGGTTAGTGTAAAGACACAGAGAAAGGAGGCTGAATGTCTTATGTGAAAAACAGCAAATACGACAGTATAACTAATGCATAAGGTGAATAAAAAGTAGTGAAATATCTGAAAACTGGAAAGGTAGTAAAAGGACAGGTTACAAGCTATGGGTACCAAATAGAGGAGTTTATATTTATCTTGGAGGCGATAAGGAGTCACTGTTATTCATTCATTTCAGTCATGTCTGACTCTCTGTGACCCCATTTGGGGTTTTCTTGGCAAAGATACTGGAATGGTTTACCATTTCCTTCTCTAGACCATTTTACAGATGAGGAAACTGAGGTAAACAGGGGTCACACAACTTGTAAATATCTAAGGCCAGATTTGAATTCAGGCCCTCCTGACTCCAGACCCAGCGTTCTATCCACTACATCATCTTGCTGCCCCAGGGAGTGTTTAGGATTATTGAATTTTGGGGTGGTGTCATACATGCGCTTTAAAAAAATTACTTTGGCATCTGAGAAGAGGAAGGGTTGGAATGGGGACAGACTTGAGGAAGGGAGAAGAATTAGGCTATTGCAGTGGTCCAGGGAAAAAGTGATCACAGATTATACTACAGAGTAGAATCCATGTGGGGGGGGGGGGCTCAGGTTTAAGAGATATTGTGAAGATAAAATGATAAAACTGAATAATAACAACGACATTTATATAATGCTATGTGTTAAACTCTGTTAAATACTTAACAATAATTATTTAATTGTAGCCTCACAACAACCCTGGGAGGTAAGTCCTAGTATTATTGCCATTTCACTGATGAGGAAACTGAGGCAAGCAGAGGTTAAGTGACTTTTCTAGGGTCACATACTTGTAAGTGTCTAAGGCTGGATTTGTAGTCAGATCTTCCTGTCCCCAGGCCTAGCATTCTATCCACTGTGGCACTTAGCTGCCTCCATCTCTGGATTCCAGGCATTTTAACTGGCTGTGCCCAATTCCTGGAATATTCTTCCTCCTGATCTCTGCTTCTTGGCTCCTCTGGTTACCTTTAAGTCTCAAAAAATAAATGCTTAATGAATGCTTGTTGACTTGGCTTAACTAAAAGCTTTTGAGCAGAGGTTTCAGGTGGTTAGAGATTTGCACTAGAAAAACTATCTTGCTTAAAATGATTTGAAGGAGAAGAGAAATAAAAGAGGGGGGAAGGGGACCAAATAGGGACTGACAGTAATCCAGTGTGTAAATAAGTTCAATAAGAAGTTATACATAGAAAATATACAGGATTCCATGCCATCTTAGGGAGGGAGGGGGGAGAGGGAGGGAAGAAAATCTGGAACTCAAAATTATGTAGAACTGAGTGTTGTAAACTAAAAATAAAAAAAAAATTAAAATTAAAATTAAAAAAGGCCTGAACTATATTGGTTTTTTTTTTTATTTTGCTGGGAAAGGCAGGGCAATTGGAGTTAAGTGACTTGCCCAAGGTCACACAGCTAGTAAGGGTGTCAAGTGTCTGAGTCCAGATTTGAACTCAGATCCTCCTGACTTCAGGGCTGGTGCTCTACTCACTGCACCACCTACCTGCCCCTGAACTATATTGTTCAGGGTGAAAATGTAAAGGAGGACATGTATGACAATAGAGGAATAATGGAACGGTTGGGGGAGAGTTGAAGAAAGCTCCAAAATTTCAAATCTTACTGAGTTGAAGGATGGTACTGCTATTTAAAAAAGACAACAGGGAAGATAGGAGGAAGGGAAAATTTAGGGAAAATGGTAGGTTTTAGAACATGCTGAATTTTAGATGCAAACAAGACATCTGAATTGAAATGTCTGATAAGCAAATTAAAAATTCAGGACTAGAGCTCCAGCAGTGTTAGAGCTAAAAATGCTGGTCAGATAGAGGGTGACTGAAACTCAAAATGCTAGGTGTCATCGCTTAGACCAGGTAGGCCCTGCCTTCTGTAGCAATTACCAGGTTGGGTTTAGTTTCCTGGTGTTTCCACCTAGTTTTTGGCCTAGGTTACTTCTTTGACTCTTTCTTCTTGCACAGTTTCAAATCTTTATTTGGCTCTGTCTCTTGCTGTGAACATGACAGTTCCTACCCAGATATTATTGAAAGTGTCAGTAGCTGAACTGGAATACCCAAGGTGCTTTGCTTCCTAGGTCCTGCCTGGCCCTTTCTCCTGTTGTGGCTCCTTCACAGGCTGCCTGGGTGGCACTGGGATTACCAGGATACCAGTGGAGCCCTTGCTCCTGTTGTACCTCTACTGGGATTCTGTGGATATTGGGGACTGAGCTGCCTGGATATCAAACTGCCTAGTTACTTCTAGCCATGTCTCCCATTTTATATGGTCAACTGCAAGCTTCTGCAGGGTTCAGGATGGATGTTTTTAGAATCCCAGCAGGGGTAGAGGAGCCGATAGATCTTTCTCATTGGTTTTCTGTAATGGTTGTTCCTTCTAGTGAAGTTCTAGAGGTATTTCTGGAAGGTTTGTGGTTGATCTGGGTTCCAATGAGTCCTAATATGTGGTTATCTTCCCCACAGGAAGCTGTGAATGTGTAAAGAGAGAAGATATAATGATACTCCACGTGCCATATATAAAAATCTGCTCGGTTTTCATACTGTTTTATAAATTTCAACTGATTTTAAAGTAATTCCATAAGGTTCAGCAACAGTGGCATTATTATATAATTTGGTCAATAAAAAACTGAAGAAAAATGATATCAAGTCACTTGCCCAAGGTTACACATATTAAATTCCTACATAAAAAGATCTTAAGGAAGCCTTTATCTCTAGTCACATCAAGAAAGCCAGGAATACAGCAAATGTTTGATGATTATCTTGCTTTGATATTTTAAGGATCTATAATTATACAGTTTACTAATTATGTTGTTGAATCACTACAGCAGAATAAGTCTATGGCCATGCTGATAGTGAGTCTCTTTGAACATGGCTAGGCTATTGGTAGATGACAAACACAGTCTACGGATGAGAGCATAATCAAAGATTCCAATAGTGTAAGTTACTTACTTAATAAAAGGATTTGTTCTGTTAAGTTTGCATTCATTTAAAGGACTGTGCTTGAGGATCTAGAAGGCCACAGGTTCCCCACCCTTGTAAGACCTATCAAAAGCATGTGTTTTACTAATATAGTCTCAGAAACCCAGGGTCATCTCCCCTCATTGGAAGACAATCTCAGAGTAAGTTGATGAATATTGTAATCAGTAAATAAAATGGCTCATCAGCAGAAACCATGCCAATCCTACTTGACCTCTCATTATGTGTACTGTCCCTTGTTTCCATAAATCCAGTCTGAATATAGATCCTTGCCTCTTAGTCATTTCAATAAATTTGCAGAAGATGGAAAACTTGGTGAGTTTAAATATATAGTTTGAAGTCACATAAAGTATTAGTGGGGTGCCCTCCTCCCAGCCCCATCACTCTATGAATGATTTATTCTTCATGCTGCAAAGTTGAAACAAACAACAGAGCCTTGCAAAGTATAAACAGAATATGGCATCCTGCCTCAGGTTTAATTGTGGTAGATCTGGGGAGGGAAAATGAGTGTTATATATTTTTTCCAGTCTTTTTTGCTCAGGAGTGCTTGTAGGCTTCTGGTTTTAACCATGTTGAAGTCTATCTGAACAAACAAAAGCCCCCTTTCTTTATTACACATAAATGATGGATCAGAAACACTAACAGCTTTAAGCTGCTCACTGGTTTTTTTTTCTCCCAGGGGCTCAAATCAAGCAAATTCTAGAGACTGGCTAGAAAAATCACAAAGTGAAAAATAATGACAACAATTTCACAGAGGTGAAATTGCCCATCCTGCACATCTAAAAATAGGATGAGGCAATGTTGAATTGAATGGCATCATACTGAAACCTCTCTTCCACGGATAGTCATCAGGATTACTTTTAGTTGAATATGGGGGGTGATTTATTCCAGGCTGTACAAAAAATGTATATGAAAAGGGCACCGTGCCCCAGACTCATCTGAATCATTTCATAGAGTGCCCCAATTAAATAAAGAACTGTGTCAGGTTCCCCTGTGTGAAACTAGAAGGTTAGAAAGAGTCTCTTTGTTTTTCCTAAGATCACAGGATCAAGGGAGCATAGTTTATGTAGAAGAGAAGGATGAATGGACATTCTTTTACTCCTCATTTTCACATTGCTAAGGAAAATACCTGAAGTATTGCTAGATTTGGCTCTTTATTTAGCATTATCAGATTGTATAATTTGAATGTCAGAGTACAAATAACATTTCAGCAGCTCTATAGAATCAATAGAAAAAGGACTGCATACCTTAGAGGAACTAACATTATAAAAATACAATGTGCAGATATGGACATAGTAATGATGCTTCCCCTATGTAACATTGTTGAGAACGAGTTGTTCTGCATGAACCTTGCAGGGAAAGATAGACAGATACATATATATAGATATAGATATATATATACATATATGTGTGTGTGTGTGTGTATGTGTATTATATATATTCATACACACATACATACACATAGAGACAAAATACATATATATATATATAAATCTATAAATCAATGATATACATAGATGATTGATGATGATGAAAGAGGAAGAGAGACAGAGAAAGTAACTATGAAGGAACGAAAAAGGAAAGCAGTTTATTAAAGAAAAAAAAATGTATTAAGCACATACTATGTTCCCAGCACTGAAGTTTAACCACTTCAAATACTAGAAATAATTTTCACTTTAAAAATCATTCTCAATGAGAATCTTCAGGGCCTTCTTGAAAAGTCCATTCATCCAAGGACTAGGATTCCATCGGGGCTTGATATAATGAGGCTACAAATCCACTAAACTCCAACCTCAACAGGCAAATTCTAATCATTTCTATTTCTACCCAAACAGACCCTTATTTTCAAGATCACTAGGTGGCACAGCAGACAGAGCCCTGGGCCGGAGGCAGGAAGACCTGAGTTCAAATTTTGACTCAGATACTTATTAGCTGCATGGCCCTGGGCAAGCCACTTTACCTCTGCCTCAATTTTCTCAATTGTAAAATGGGGATAATAATATCACCTACCTCACATGATTGTTTTGAGGTTCGAATGAGATACTATTTATAAGGCACTTAGCACAGTACCTGTCACATAGCAGACCCTACATAAAAGCTTATTCCTTCCCCTCCCTTCCTCTTTTTACCTGTTCAGCCATTTTAAATCCCATCAGATCGAACCAGTAAGGAAGATGATCCACCTCTTGCGGCCATAGTCATAACTTCTATGTTTCCTGTAGAGAGCTTCCACTTATTAAAATTCCTTTGATACATCTGTCAATCCTGACCTTCTCTGGAGCTCTTCATTTGTTATATGATGAAGCAGGAATATCCTTTATGTCGTTCTTTCCATTGCATTTGTGTGATCACAAACTTCTGTTCTTCATTTTTCCTTCTGGACCAACATTCATTTCAGGGCAATCAATCCACTCAGATTTGAAATTCTGCCCAGGGCTGAGCTGTCCTCACTGGTGAGTGAGTGAGTAGAAATTCACCTAACCCCTTATATATAGCTGGCTGTATATCATACTTCATATTCAGTCCAACAATTGACCTAGGCATATTGCCAATTACTCTGCTGTAAAACACAAACACCCTAACTCTAACCATTTCCCAATCCACCCACTACCACTATCCACTTCTAGAAGCAATAATCAAATCAACACTGCCATTTCTTCTGGAATGGACATAGCAATCCATTGCCCCTTGGCTTCATTGATCCATCCCTGTGACTTCCAAACCAAAACTTACTATTTTGTACATCACTCATCTATATGCATTATTTCTTTCAATTCTAATACAAGTTCCTTGAGGGCAAGGAATATCTTTCTTTGTTTTTGCATTTGTATCCTTAATTATCTGGAACACTGTAGTTACCACATAAATGCTCTGTCATTTATTGAATGTTACACTATGTGGATTATTTCAGACAGCACTGGATAGTACATTTCTACATGAATCCTCTTGAGGAGTTGTCAGTGTTCTTTGTACCTCCATTTGTTTTTATTAAGATTTATTTCTCAAGCACAATTAATCATCAGAGCTTTTCTTGGAATTTTGGCATAACAAAATAAAACTGTCCACAAAGAGCAAATGCATGAAGTGTTCATGATCAATATGGTAGAAATATCATACTAAAAATAATTTAAACTTTTCTTGATGACTCAGGACAGTCATTATGTACCTCAATTTTGAACCAAGTCCTAATACACTGATTTCTTTGGGGGATTTGGGGAAAGTACAGGAATTTTTTTCTTTTACTAAACAGCCACAGACTGCTAAGCTTTCCAACTTTTTTTTTCCTATTTATTTTTTTCTATCTTCTTGTTCACTCAGTTATTACTTCATTCATCCAATAAATGTGTTAAATACCTTCTATTTGATGGTACTCTGCTATAATCTAGCACTAAGAAGGCAACAAAAATTCAACTCTAAAGAAACTTATCATCTAAATATAGGCAAGGATAAGTACACAAATAATTAAAATATTAAAAAGTAAGTACATAAGAACAAAGGACGAAGTGCTATGAGAAATTTGAAGGAGTGTCCTTATGTTCTGGGTCTCAGAAAAACAATGACTGAAGACATGATAGGAGAAGACAGGATGAGGATGGGGGAAACAGAAGAGCCCAGTTTATCTGGAACATCAAAAAATTTAAAGAATATGTGATAAGATTGGAAGGGTACGGTGGAAGCAGATTATGAAGGATGTCGAATGCCAAAATCAGAAGTTTTTAACTTTACTTATTAGGCAATGAGGAGCCATTGAGGGCTTCTAAGTAGAGGAGGGCATGATTTTAGCAGTGCATTAGGGATCAGAGAATTTAGAGCTAGAAAAACCTTATAGATCATCTAATCTAATTCTCTCATATAATAGAAGAAACAGGCTCCAGAGAGGTTAGCTGATTTGCTCAAAGTCACAAAAGGTTATAGGCAGCACATCTGGGATTCCAGTAATAGCCTTCTGATTCCAGATTCAGAGCTCTTAAATCCAAATCCAGTACTCTTAAATCACCATTTATGGAGGATTGGTAGAGACGGGGTAGACTGCCGGTAAGTATTAGGAGGCTGTACGGTGGTATTTCTGTAACTGGTACTTGGCTATGTCCTCTATATCTGAGGATACCATGTAAGTAACTTCCAAATATCTGAAGTGCTTCTGCAGATATGCCTGTGATAGTTATGACATAAAATGTGAATGAAAAGATACTCAATCTCTTTCATTTCTCAGTTATTTTCAATTAATTAAAATATTTTCTATATTGCCTTTTCTTAATGATTTCTCATGCCTATGAAATTCTTTTAAGGGGACAGAGGAAGAAGAGAGTACAGAATGTGAACAATGTTCTCATGTAACCTTCCAAGAAGGAAAAACAAAGGGAGTAGTGGGAAAATCACAGCCCTGTTTTAAATGATCCTCCATTTCCATAAAGAAACAGTATGAAAAAGGAGTTATGTGGTCCCTAATGTAAAATGCAAAAACAAAACAAAATCTCAAATCCCAAGAGAAAAAAATGCACTTATTAAAAAAAGAATAGTTTCTGTATATGCAATAGTGCATTTTGTCTAAACTTGGTATTTTTGCTAATTCCTTGCACATAGTAGGCACATGATAAATGTTTGTTGAATTAACCCAAACCAATGTACTCAACAATGTAACACATAGAGCAGATTGTTAGTTTGCAGTTAAATATAGAGAAAACAAAATTCCACTGTCACATGTGGTTGTTAGAATACCATCTCATTTTTCTAAAGGGGAGGTTAAACTTCCTTTGAAGAAATCCTGGAATTTACCTCTCATACTCATGGTGTCTTCCTTTGTCTCTGTTTCTCCTCCTTCTACCTATGTTTGTCTCCTTCTCTGTCTCTGTATCTATGATTCTGGGTCTATCTCTCTTTTTCTCTCTCTCTTTCTCTCCCACCTCCCTGCTTTCCTAAGTCTTTCCTGTCCCATTTACAGTAGCTTCTTCAAAGCCAGTTATCAAATTTAGTCTTCACAAAATATAATTTTCATGAAAGAGTTCCCTACTATGGTATAGGAGAACTATCATAAGGCTCTACCTCATGACCAAAAGGCTCTAGCCATTAACATAAGCTTCCCTCCCTCCATATTGTCCATGACAGCATACTAATCATAAACCTGAAGGAAATACAGCTGACTATTTGTGGTCTGGTTTTTGTACTGAGCACACCAGAAAGTCTCCCTTGATTTGGCCCTAGGGCAAGCATACACAATCTTTCTTTGGGCGGTTGAAGGATTTGAATACTAAAAACTAAAGTGGAAGATGGCGGCTGGTAAGCACGGACTAGAGTGAGCTCCGTACCCGAGTCCCTCCAAAAACCTATAAAAAAGGGCTCTGAACCAATTCTAGAACGGCAGAACCCACAGAACAGCAGAGGGAAGCAGGGCTCCAGCCCAGGACAGCCCGGATGGTCTCTGGGTGAGCTCTATTCCACACGGAGCTGGGAGCTGGGAGCTGGGAACGGAGTGGAGCAGAGCCCAGCCTGAGCGGCGTGGACGATCCAGACCGGAAGCCGGGCGGAGGGGGCCCTAGCGCCCTGAATATGTGAGCTGCGGCAGTTACCAGACCCCTCGACCCACAAACACCAAAGACTGCGGTGAAGGTTAGTGGGAAAAGCTGCGGGAGTGGAAGGAGTTCGCGGTTCGGCTTCCAGCCCCGGGGGCAGCGGAGGTGGGGCAGTTACAGCTGTTGTTACTTCCGGCTCCAGGCCCACCTGGTGGGGGGAATTAAGTGGCGGATCACAGCAGGGGTGCACAGCCTGCCAAAGATCTGAGCCCAGTCTGGACTGGGGGTCCTTGGGGAAGGAGGAGTGCGGCTCTGACAGAGCTGGCACCTCCCCCCCAAACGTAGAACATAGAACTCTGTAATCTACAAGCAGTCATACCCCACTGAAAAACTCAAGGGTCAAGTTAGTTGGTTGGGAATATGGCCAGGACGCGAAAACGCGCCCAGATTCAGTCTCAGACTTTGGATTCTTTCTTTGGTGACAAAGAAGACCAAAACATACAGCCTAAAGAAGACAGCAAAGTCATAGAGCCTACAACCAAAGCCTACAAGAAAAACATGAACTGGCCCCAGACCATAGAAGAACTCAAAAAGGATTTGGAAAAGCAAGTTAGAGAAGTAGAGGAAAAATTGGGAAGAGAAATAAGAAGGATGCGAGAAAACCATGAAAAACAAGTCAATGACTTGCTAAAGGAGACCCAAAAAAATACTGAAAAATACACTGAAGAAAACAACACCTTACAAAATAGACTAACTCAAATGGCAAAAGAGCTCCAAAAAGCCAATGAGGAGAAGAATTCCTTGAAAGGCAGAATTAGCCAAATGGAAAAGGAGGTCCAAAAGACCACTGAAGAAAATACTACTTTAAAAATTAGATTGGAGCAAGTGGAAGCTAGTGACTTTATGAGAAATCAGGATATTATAAAACAGAACCAGAGGAATGAAAAAATGGAAGACAATGTGAAATATCTCCTTGGAAAAACCACTGACCTGGAAAATAGATCCAGGAGAGATAATTTAAAAATTATTGGACTACCTGAAAGCCATGATCAAAAAAAGAGCCTAGATACCATCTTTCAGGAAATTATCAAGGAGAACTGCCCTGATATTCTAGAGCCACAGGGCAAAATAGAAATTGAAAGAATCCATCGATCGCCTCCGCAATAGATCCCAAAAAGAAATCTCCTAGGAATATTGTTGCCAAATTCCAGAGCTCCCAGATCAAGGAGAAAATACTGCAAGCAGCCAGAAAGAAACAATTTGAATATTGTGGAAACCCAATCAGAATAACCCAAGACCTGGCAGCTTCTACATTAAGAGATCGAAGGGCTTGGAATGCGATATTCCGGAGGTCAATGGAGCTAGGATTAAAACCTAGAATCACCTACCCAGCAAAACTGAGTATCATGTTCCAAGGCAAAATATGGACTTTCAATAAAATGGAAGACTTTCAAGCTTTCTCAGTGAAAAGACCAGAACTGAATAGAAAATTTGACTTTCAAACACAAGAATCAAGAGAAGCATGAAAAGGTAATCAAGAAACGGAAATTGCAAGGGACTTACTAAAGTTGAACTGTTTTGTTTACATTCCTACATGGAAAGATGATGAGTATGATTCATGAGACCTCAGTATTAGGGTAGTTGAAGGGAATATGCATATATATATGCATATATATATGTTTATGTATATATATAAGTGAATGTGTATGTATGCATGTATCTATGTGTATATGTATGTATGTGTATGTATGTGTATATATATATATGTAAAAGAAAGAGAGCAGACACAGGGTGAGTTGAGGATGAAGGGAAGATAGCTAAAAGAAATAAAATGAAATTAAGGGATGAGAGAGTAACTTACTGAGAGAGGGAGATAGGGAGAGATAGAATGGGGTGGATTATCTCCCATAAAGGTGGCAAGAGGAAGCAGTTCTAGGAGAGGAGGGGAGTGGGCAGGTGAGGGGGGAATGAGTGAACCTTGCTCTCATCAGATTTGGCCTGAGGGGGAATACCATACATACTCAGTTGGGTATCTTACCCCACAGGAAAGAAGAGGGAGGAAGATAAAAAAAAAAAAATAAAAGGCAGGGGGATGATGGAGTGGAGGGCAGATGGGGGTGGAGGTAATCAAAACAAACACTTTGGAAAGGGGACAGGGTCAAGGAAGAAAATTCAATAAAGCGGGATGGGTTGGGAAGGAGCAAAATGTAGTTAGCCTTTCACAACATGAATATTGTGGAAGGGTTATACATAATAATACATGGGTGGCCTAGGTTGAATTGCTCAACTTCTTAGGGAGGGTGGGTGGGAAGGTAAGAGGGAAGGGAATTTGGAACTCAAAGTTTTAAAATCAGATGTTCAAAAACAAAAAAAACTTTTTGTATGCAACTAAAAAATAAGATACACAGGCAATGGGGCATAGAAATTTATCTTGCCCTACAAGAAAGGAAGGGAAAAGGGGATGAGAGGGGAGGGGGGTGATAGAGGGGAGGGCTGACTGGGGAACAGGGTAACCAGAATATACGCCATCTTGGAGTGGGGGGGGAGGGCAGAAATGGGGAGAAAATTTGTAATTCAAACTGTTGTGAAAATCAATGCTGAAAACCAAATTTGTTAAATAAATAAATTGCATTAATAAAAAAAAAAAAAAAGAAAAAAAAATAAAGAACAAAGAGCAAAAGAAAAAAAAAAAACTAAAGTGAAATATACAAGGAGTAAAGTAACAAGCACAACAGAGCTTTCATTTAATTTCATCTTACATGCAAATGCATCCAGAACTAAACCTAAATCTGTTTCTTCTCTCTGGAGAGAAATGAGGAGGGAAAGAATTCCAGACATGGGAGATAGGGAAAACGCCCAAAATCAGGAGATGGAGTATCCTGTGGGAGGAACAACAAGGCGGTGAGTGTCACTGGATTGTAGAGTATGTGGCAAAGTAGGGTATAAGAAATCTAAGAAGGTAGGAGGAGCTGGATTATGAATGGCTTTAAAAAAGCAAACATGGGATTTTAATATTTGATCCTGAGTCCAATAGAGAACCACTGGAATATATTAGTAAAAGAGGAGTTGACATGGTCAGACCTGAGTTTTAGGAAGATCAATTTAACAGTTACATGAGGAATGGATTGTAGCTGGGATAGATTCACTTGGGTGGGGTGGGCAAATGAAGGCTTTTAATTCTGCTTTTCTTCTACAAAAGTAGAGCTGACTTCTCCAGAAAACTCATCCAAAGAGAAACAAAAGTAACAAGCAGAACACCAAGTAAAGATTCGAAAGAAAGATCATAGGATTACAGATTGACAAGGAAATTTAAAAGCTGTTTAATCCAACTCCCTCATTTTACAGATAAGGAAACTGAGGCAAATAGGGTTAAGTCACCTGTTCAGGATCATGTAGATAGAAAGTATCTGAGGTAGAAATTGAACTCTGGTCTTCTTGACTCCAGTTCTGATATCTTATCCACTGTAACATTACCACTGTCTGCCTTATCAAGGTAGCAAAACTTAAGAATGTATGAAATTGGGACGGATTTAATCCATATCATGAACTCCCAATGAGAAAACTTCTTTCAATGATGAACATTGGCAAGTACTTGCCCAGGGATATATATGTGTGTGTGTAATATATATAGATATACATATGTGTGTGTGTGTGCGTGTGCGTGTGTGTGTGTGTGTGTGTGTGTGTAAACTTCTTTCAATGATGAACATTGGCAAGTACTTGCCAAGGGATATATATGTGTGTGTGTAATATATATAGATATACATATATGTGTGTGTGTGTGTGGGTGTGTGTGTGGGTGTTACTTGCCCAGGGATATATGTCATATATATATATATATATATGCATATATATGCATATATATACACACACACACACATACACACACATATATACATATATATGTAAATGGATATTTGTGTCAGAGGAGCCATAGACATTATACTTCAGATGCCTATTATTTAAGAAGTTACTCTTTAAAAAAAAATCTTATTGCCATATCAGTATGTCCAAAGTGCTGAGTAACAACTTGAACACAATCCAGTTCAGGAGATGTTATGTATTAAGTGTCTACTGTGCCAAAGTATAGCATGGTCCTAGCAAAAGACTACTCAGAACATCTTCTGAAAATAGTGGTACAAGTAGGTCCTGTGGTTACATTATTTTAATTCACACTTCACATTTCCAAGGAGCTGGAATCAATGACTACATTTTGCATAATAACTTTGAATAGTATGAATTGGAATTTAAATACTTAGTCTATAATTAAAGTATGCAGGGACTCTTCACCAGCAGTTTGATCACTAGGGGATGAATTCTTTGGGCACTGTAATCCACTCAAGTATGTAGAATGGATTATACTATCTTCTGCTTCCAGTGAACAAGGCAGAGGAAAACAAACAAAAAATAAAGGAAAGGACCTTGGTTCTCTTGCTTGTTAAATTAGAGGGTGGGAATTTACTCTAAAGAAAAGAGGTGGTGGCAACCAGAAGACAGAATAGGGTACAAACAATTTCAATTCCGGAATTTGCTGATGGAGAAAGATTAGACTTTGGGAAATAGTACCCCATTGGTCATACCACTCAAGTATATGGATTCAGTGGTCATAGGATTTACTATTCCCCTCCTGTCCAATAGCTCCTACCATGACCTTCCCAAAAACTAACCATTTCCCTAAGGACTACTGATCTGGCTAAGGAAACCCTGTCAAAGGGAGCATCTCTTTCAGCTGTTTCTGACTTTTCTTCTTCTGGCTGGGGTTGAAGTAACTTTCAAAGGCACATGGGAAGTTAGAAAGTAAAGAGAGAAGTAGCACTGGAAAGCAGAAGTCAGTATCTTCCTGGTCTCTGGGAGATATATCATAATATGGGGTACTGGCAGGAGAGAAGCATTAGAATAGAAGGCAGGAGCATTGGGCTCTTGACTTGGTTCTGTGACAAACTAGCTATATCATCTTTTAATCTCTGAGACTCAGTTTCCACATCTAAAAAAATGAGGTAATTGGAAGAGATAAATTTATAAGGTCCCTTCCAGCTTTAGCAACCTATAAAACCCAAGGATATTGCAGAATTGTGCTTTGTACTCTTTCCTGGGAAAAGTCAATCTCCATAAAATTTAGCTGGGTTTTTATAACATAACAGAATAAACAAAAACATACAAACTAAAGTTATTGATAGGCTTAGTCCTTTCTCTATTAATGAACAAAATCATTTGACATATTTTAATAATGGTATTTTCCTAGTCCTTTTCATCTTTAATGGTTTAGATTTTTGTGGATGGGAGTGGGGCTCAGAGGTATGTGTGAAGGAAGGGGGGTGGCAGAGGCATCCAAGAATGAGGAGAGGAAGCAACCAACTATGGATGTGGATTTTCTAAGTTGTCTTATTAATTTTGTTGTCCTAGGTCTAGTGTGCACAACTGACATTGGCACAGAGCTGGCCCCTTAGGGTCAGTGTCCAGGTATCAAACTCATAGCATGTTAAAAAAAAGGAGAAGCCTTCATCTATTTCAAGTTTTTTGAAGTCGAGTGACCTTCCCTCAGGTATCTGCTACAACCAGATAAGCATGAAGAAAAAAGAAGAAATCGCCACTTGTACTTCAATCTTTAAGACCACCTGGCAGCAATTCACACCACTGCCAAGATTCTGTACTATTAATCATCTGTAACACAATCCAAACAAATCAGTATATGGCTATGTTATAGCAAATGTGCAGAATCCTCATATTGCTCATACAGAATATGCACACATTATTTATATTCTACAACTTACTGTAATTGCAGCTCCTAATTCATGAGCTTTGGGAAACTGCCTGGGTGCAAATATAACTGTGAGTACAAACCGAAAAAGCAGGTATGTACATGCAATAAAGCATAACAGAAAAAAATAAAATAAAATAAAGAACAATACAGTGCCCCATGGCAATGTCAATGTTTTGGAAAATATATGACTCTTATGCAATAAAGGAAAGAATTACATATATTAAAACCAATCAATTAAATATGAATGCCATAAAATTAACAAAAATTATTAAGCAGTCACAGAAGACAGAATCAGAGAGTGGATTAGAAACCAAAATAACACTAATGGACTTTTCAAAACACTTGAAATTTACCAAGGATGTTCAAAAGCATTAAAATAGTAATGCTAAGTTGTAATGGGGTATTAAGTTGTAATGAAATGTTAATAAAGTGTTAAATAGTAATGGAGAAATAGGTAAAGTTATTTTTCTCTTAAGAGTTGTATTAGGTCCCCAATAGCCCATCCAATATAAATAAATGGCCCATAGGATTTACTAAGCTTTTTCAACATCCTAATTACAAATTCTTTTCAGAGCTTTAAGCTTAACTATTTTAAAACTGTCATAAGGGAAATTTAGTAAAAAACTTTGCTTGACCAATATTTAATTTTGTAAAATCTTCATTGACTAAATTTTATAATAATTTTTATGAAAAAATGATTGTATACTTTGTTAATAAATAAAGGGTATTTTGTCATACCACTAAAAGGTATGAAGACTCTAAAACAAATCAGAGGAAGCCTAAAATAAATATAAATCAGGCAGTTAACACAAACAAGTGAAATAATAAATTATAATAATCATAGATTTAAAGATGAAAAACACCTAAGAGAAAACCTAGTGTAACTCCCCCATTTAGCAGATTATAAAAAATGTAGTTCAGATGTGTTAAGTGATGTTAGTCAATGTCACACCTTTAGGATGCCTTTTAATTTTTTTTAATTTTCTTTCCATTTCATTTTGCTTTCATTTTCATATTTATTATTTATTGGATGGGGGATGGTAGCTAAAGGCAGAATCATTTATTAAACAAAATGGTAAGCAAAAAGGTATCAAGGAACAGCATTGCTGCAAAAGCCAATGAAAATTTTACAAACCAAAGAGAATTTGAGACCTATTCCATCTTTGATTATTATATTCCTCTGTCCATCTCTCTAACCATCTCTCTACTATCTATGTATCTATCATTGTGGACTATTTACAAATCCAGTCTATAGGATAGAACACTTGTTAAAGCTCTAATCTGCCTCTTCAGTCAGGAGGAAGCAGACTTAATTCTGATCTTCCTCAACTTTCCAAGTGACTCCCTCCTTCCACAATGACACAGAGGTTTTCTAACTAGTTGTAGCAATGATAATACTACATATTACATAATAAGACTAATAATAGTTCATATTTATATTGGATCTTACTCTTATAAAGAACTTTCAAATATGCCATTTCATTTTAAATGTGCTAACATGAAAAAATTTCTAAATTTGGAGTAGGAAGAACTAGACTGAAATACTGGGCTTGTTTGCAGAAAAAGAAATAAAAGTTATCAATAATCACATAAAAATGTTCTAAATCACTATTGATTGGAGAAATGAAAATTAAAACAACTCTGAGATACCACCTCACACATACCAGATTGACTAACATGACATAAAAGGAAAATGACAAATGTTGGAAGTGACATAGAAAAATTGGGACACTAATACTCTATTGGTGGAACTGGAACTGATCCAACCATTCTGGAGAGCCATTTGGAACTATGCTCAAAGGGCTATAAAACTATGCATACTCTTAGACCCAGTAATACCACTACTAGGTCTGTATCCCAAAAACATCAAAGAAAATGGACAAGGATATATTTGCTCAAAAATATTTATAGCAGATCTTTTCTGTAGAGGCAAAAAAATTGGAAATTGAGAGGATACAGAACGATTGAGGAATAACTGAACAGGTTTTGTTATACAATTGTGATGGAATACTACTATGCAATAAGAAATGATGAGCAAGATGGTTTCAGAAAAACCTGGGAAGACATATATGAACTCATGCAAAATGAAGTGAGTGGAACCAGGAGATCCATGATGGAAAATGCTATTCACCTCTAGAAAGAGAATGGATGAACTCTTAATGCAGACTGAAGCATACTTTTTTAAATTTTATTTTTGCTTTATTTTCTTTGTATTTTCCTTCACAACATGGTTAATGTGGGGGCTGGGGGTGGGGATGGGAATATATCTTGGGCCTGGTACTTGATAATCATATGACCATGGGCAAATCACTAAACATCTCCAATACTCAGTTTTCTCATATCTATAGATTAAGGTGATTGGTCTAGGTTCCTTCCAGCTCCAAATTATAATCAACAATTCTAAGGAATGTATTGAAAATATGAGGAAATAGGTTCATTGACTTGCTGCTCAGACTCATCCTACCAGTGAAAGGGAGAATCAGGACATTAGTCCTGGTCTCCTGACAATTTAGGGCTCTATTTAAGGAATGATTTGAAAATAGATTATAGGGCCCTACAAGAACTGAGCAGAGAAACCTCCATGTTGCCTCTGTTGGTTACCTCAACATTTTTCACTATAAAAATATTTTTAAAGCTTAGGGAGAAGTTAGATTTGGAAAGAAGAATTTGAGTCTGATGTCAAGCATAGACACTAAACTTAGCACAAGAATAGTTATAGAGACAGGGACATGCTCTTGATCATGTGTAGAAAAGTGGAGATAGACCTCATAGTAGATTTAATCCAAAGAAGGGAACTGAGACCAGAACAAAAGTTGGATTTGTACTTATTATGCCAAGTCAAATACATATGGTAATTGAGTATTGATTAAGCAAATATGTACTGTAGGCTGTAATGCTACTGATCACGTGTTGAAATGTTAAGAAAAATTCCATTAAAACACAGTCTGTGTCTCCCTTTCTTGCTCTCTCTCCCTTTATGTATGTGTGTGTATATACATATACATATATGCATATGCACACATATAGATATAACAAAAGACAAGCTTTGTCTTTCTGTAACTGATTCTCTCCTTTGCCTTTTCACCTACTTCCCTTTTTGGCTCTTGCGGTAGACTATAGATTCTTATTTCTTTCATGTTATAGTTTTATTCTCTGAGCAAAAAGTCATCCAGGTTTTGCCAAGAATCAAGTTTTGAAAACATACTGTGATCAGCCTCAAAGTAGGGTGTATAAAATGCTTCACTTGTCCAGAAACCCATTAAACTTTCATTGGAATCCTATCTCAGACACTTTTGACACTAGGCAAGTCACTTTACCTCTGGGCCTTAGTGTCCTCATCTGGTAAAATGTTAAAATGAAAGAGGATAGAGTTGATGATCTCTGAGGTATGTTCTTGCTTTAAATCTAAGATTATATTAATAAAAAAGACCTTCCAATTTAAAAATCAGATTTGGCCATTTTTGCTCTTTTTTTCTACTTATTGTGATCTTAATAATTATTAACAAGTACAAACATTTTAATCCACAAATAAGAACAAGAAAGAAGATTAAGAAACTGGGAATTTATTTTTCAAAAAGATTTGTGTACATCCTAATAAGCTTAAAAGACAGTAGCAGAATTTCTCTTTTTTATAACCCCTTCTTTACTTCTTTTTTTTTCTTCTGTATATTTTTTTCAGGCACAGTTGTTGGTAGTGATGAAGGAGAATCTTGACAAAGAAGAAATTTGTTATTTTAAGGAGATAAGGTACATAACTGAAGGTGTCAGCATCAAGGAGATTCTCACTGAGCTCCCATAGCCATCCTGTCAGCATAAGGGGCAGGGGAGAGAGGGAAGGATTTTTCTCCCCTCTTCCCCTACTAACAATAATGGGAATTACACATTCATGGCAGGGAAAAAAACAAGTGCTTGCCTAGATGAACCTGGGACTAAATTAAAAATTGCTTTCTGCCTTCTATTTTGGAGGTGGTGGGATCAGGTAGTCTCTCTCCTTAAGCAGAGATGTTCTTTCCAACAACTTTTTGAAGATACAGCACCACCCAGAGAAACCACGAGGAGGAATCTACACCTAAAGGACTAAAGTCAAGCCATTCTCTGGCTTGTCATGAGATTCTCAGATGGGAAAATGAAATATCTATTGAGCACTCCTATAAACGTTTTGCTTCCCAGTAGAGGAAAATAGGAGTGTTGGGTTATTGTTTCATGTTTGAAGCAAATGTCAGTATATGCTTATTTCTTTTGTGTCTTAAGCATTTCTTTTATGAAGGAGAAAGTAAATAACTCTCCTAAAGTATATGTGATGTCTACTACTTTGTATTGTGACCACATTTCTGGAAGAGTCCCTGTTAATTCCTTTTGGGAAAAACCATAGATGTGAGCCCCATCTAAGCTTTGTTTAAGAATTTTTTCCTGGGATTCTAGGATGGAGACATAAGGAACTAGAGAGAATAAGCAAAGTCTTCTTTGCTGTCTTTTAGAGGTCAGACTGCCCTGGGCTGTACTCAGTTCTACTTGAGCTCAGGGCTTAAATTCATTTATGAGAAAGGGAGCACCCTTGGGTAATGAAAGATTTGGAAATGGAGGTTACAGCTAACACCTTGTCTCCTCAGCAATTATTACTTGAGAATATTTGAGAATCAGGAAACCTGAAAACACCATTACTTCCTCACTTCCTGTTCTCAGCCTCTTACAGTCTGTCTTCTGTCCATTACAGCTCTACTGACATGACTCTCAAAAGGTTGAGCAACTTGCTTTTGGAGGCTGAAAAGATGATCTTTGTCCTCAGACAAGAGAAAACAAATGACCTTTAAATGACTGTTTATTTGACAAATCTGCCAGAATATCAGAGATAAAAAGATACCACCGAATTAATAATTTAAGATGTTATGAGATTATGAAATAGGAATAAGTATGCCTGGTTCTTTGGGTGCTTTCCAGGAAGGACTATTACTGATCTGTAGTGGGAAATGCAGCAGCAATCACTCTTTGATAACTTCAATGAGTGTAAGGACAAATAGCAAAGCAAAAACAAAAACAAGCAATTTAAAGTAGGGATACAGAGGCAGACAACATAAGCACAGAATGAATGGTAGAGTGAAGGGAGACAGACAGAATGAGGAAGAGAAATGGAGATGGGATGAGTCACTTTTGTAACTGAAGACTGGAGTTTGGAGCACTAGAACAGCATGGACCTTTAGAAGAGTGCTGGGGGGGGGGGGTCAGAGAGACTGGAGTTTGAGGTCCCATTTTATAGGATTGGTTTTTTTTGCGGGGGGGGGGGGGGGTGGGGAACAAACCAACTCCTATCTGTGCTGCTTTGGAATCAGTTCATTAACATATCCAAATCATCTCAAAGTTATCAGTAAATTTTGACAGTTATCCTCTCAAAGTTATCAGTACTTTTTTGATGTTCTGCTGGTCCAGAGGTCTGGATTTTGTCTGGAATTTACATATCATAGGACCAAAATTTTGACCAGCAGTGCCTAAATGGTTTCTCCTGACTTGGTACATATCAGCATGTGAATTTTGGTTAATATATATTACAGTTTACAAATTATGCTCCTTCGATCTTCTGGATGGTTTGCACGTGACTTCCAGATTCCCCTTTGTCATCCAACTTCCTGCTAATATCCCTTTTACTAGCTATCCATAAAATTTACTCATCATACTTTCCATATGTGTTATCTTCCCCATTAAAATGTGAGCTTGTTGAGAGCAGGGACTGTCTTGCCTTTCTATTTGTATTCCCAGAGTTTAGCATAATGATTTGCACATAATAAACACTAAATAAATACTTATTTTAAAATACTTTCTTAATCCATTTATTCCTTGTGCCTTCTCCCTGCCTCTAGATAGTCCCTAAAGGTAAAATGATCCTTTATAGCCTGTTTCCTCGTTCATTCCATATCTCTCTGGAGCAATGTATAAAATATGGTATGTATTAAGTCAATTTTTTCAGTCATTTGCTTGGTCTTCAATTAAAATTTAAAAAAATTGCTCAAGTGACATTTGTCCTAAGTAAAAGATCTTAAGAGTGGGATGTCCAGTTTCCAGTTAAATGGAAAAGTCCTATTGTCCTTAGGGTAAAGCATCAAAGCAGCTGGTAATAATTCTTCTTTAATGTGTTTTTCACTGATTGAAATCTTATCAGTTTCTAACATTGAACTGTTTTAAAGATTTGAGGACTTTGATGACAAGAAGTCACCTTTCTGGATCTTCAGTAGCTGTGGCTACAGCACCTGAAGGAGTAATTTCCTGGCTGCATCTCCACAGGGCTTGCTTTCCAAGATGATGGCTGAGGTCACTGGGCTGGAAGTAATGATATTCCCAAAGTTCTTGAGTTCAGGGTCATGGGTTTTCTCCATCACTGTTTGAGGGGAGATGGTGGTCAAGTCATGATGGCAGTAGTTTGACTTACCTGACACATGCTGCCTCCAGTTTCTCCCTTGAGATGCATTGCTGCCTCAGTGAAGTAGGCTGGCTTATCTGTCCTCTGCATTCCAGTTGATTGACAATTGATGGGAATGGCTGAATCTTTCTCAGGAGTTGCTTACCCAGATGATGACTCTAAGGGATGGGCTGGAAGCAGGACTGGTGATCCAGGGGGTGATGCCACTTCCAAGGCTTTTCTGTTCCAGTCTGTAGGATTTGGACAGCAGTTGGTGTTGATGATGATGAGTGCACCCAGGCTCTATAATCATTTATCCCCTCAATAATTACTGAAGGGACTAGGCTAGAAGCTGTTCTGGTGGTTTGGGGGGCACTGCTATTGCTCAAGCTTCTATACTTCTTCCATCAGTGTCAAAGGGGAATTGGTAAGGTGGTATCAGTGATGGTGGCAGTTTGACTTGCATGGTACATGCTGTCTCCAGTCTCTTTCTCAGAGTACACTGACACTTCAGCTAGACTAGCTTGTTTTCCCTGTGTGTGATATTTGGTTGACAGGCAGTGGGAATGGTTGGAAACTTCTCCCTAGGAATTGCTTCCCCAGATGATGGGTATGAAGGTTGGGCTGGAAGCAGGACTTAGTTCAGGGGTACTGACATTCCCAGGGCTCCTTCACATATCTGACATCTCTATAACTTCTCTATGATTCTTTAAAGAGGATTGTTCTTGTTCTAAGAGAACCAAATGACATCATAATTTCTAGGTCAATGTACAGTGTGTCTGATTATGTAAAATAATAAAACAAAATTCTAAAATTATTGAAAAATTCTAAAATTATTGAAAAATAAATAAAAATAAATAAATAATTGAATGAAAAGAAAAATAAATAATGAAAAAGTAAAAATGGTATGGGTGGTGCCTTATGACTTGCTCACAAACTGGATTTAAGTAAGGCAAAGTTGCACAAAGTCATAAGCCTCATTCTCTCTTCCAGAGTAATCAGAGCCCATCTTCAAGACAAAAATAAAGATGACTAGCAATGGCTCTGGAAGCAGCGAATGACTTTTGTGTTTGGGGTGTCTTACCAAGTTCTAAGAGTTCCACAGCACCTGCTTCTAGCTGTCTTCATGGCCCATTGAAACAAAATGCTCACATCTACCTATGTCAATGGAGAAATCTTCACATGCTTGGGGTAGACACCTCCCCCCCCAACTCGCCTCCTTTAAAAAAGATGTATGGGTATGCAAGTATAGAGGTCCATTTGGTTTACATGTGTATATATGAATATATATTGTACATATCTATACATTAATATATATTCACTCATATGTAAGTGTAAGCTGCTTTTAAGAACAATAAAACATATGCGTTTATAACAAAAAAAGACTCCTAGAATGAATCAATTATCCACTTATTTTAAGCAGTAGTCAATAAAATGAAATTCCAAGACACGGAAAAATATTGTGAATCCTGGGAATTAACTAAGAATAACTTGACCTATAGTGTCTGTCATATTGTAAATGCTTAACAAATGCTTGTTGACTGACAAACCCTTATTATCATGAAGTTTGTTATAATTTCTTGATGTGATTAAAATAATCATCTATAATATTATAAAGAAATGATGATTTTATGGCATATAGCATATTGACTTGCATATGATCTGGAATAACAATTATATGGTTTTAATTCTAACATCTTTGAATAAGCTGCATATTCAGATTTTTATATACTATAGTTTGCAAGTACCCCAGAGGATCAAATATTTGAAGAGGAACCTCAGAGACCATTTAAGTCCAAACTTTTCATTTTACTGATGAAGAGTCTCAGATGCAAATGCATGTGTAATATGAAGTTACTTGGACAAAATCACACAAATAAGTAGTAGTCTTTAAATACATACCAGATGAATTTTACAATAGTATATCCTTGGATACATGGGGATGATTCAGTTTCAAATTCGAGGATTCTAGGTTTTACTTTATCATACTGAATTCTGAATCTGGCTCCAGCTTTGTTTCTTAGAAAGACTATTTAACATTGCACTTCAGTTTATCTCTTCAGCTTTATCTTTTAACATTTAAATAAGTGAAAGTTACCTAAATTCTACCTAAAAGGATCACTCTATAACAAGGGCAGCTGAAGTTTTTACTTATTGTAGCATATGCACACACACACACACACACACACACACACACTCTCATCAATTTGTGATGGTTGAACAAATTATGATATATGAATATAATGCAAGACTATTGTGCTATAAGAAATGAAGAGACTGTTTCAAAGAAACCTAGGAAGACTTGCATGAACTGATGCAAAGTGAAATAAGTAGAGGCAGAAGAACTATATATATCATAATATCAATAATGGGAAAAAAAACCTAACAATTCTGAAAAGTTTCAGAACTCTGATCTAATCAACCATAATTTCAGAAAACTGATGAAGAATGATGCCCACTTCATGATAGATAATGGATATTTGTTCTGCCTGGCTATGCTTAAATGAAACAAGGCTTTAGCATTTCTCTTCAGTGGTAGGTGGAGAGAAAGGGAGAAAAAATTAATAATGGATAATGGAAAAAATAAAATTATCAAAAAATATCACATATACGATTTTTTTACAAAGACTAGATGAATATGGTCATGATCAAAAGACCATAGATTCATAACTGAAAGAGCCCTCAGAGGCTAACTAGACCAATTGACCCATTTTAGTGATGAGGGGTTGTTAAGCAACTTGTCCCACTCACAACTTTAAGAAGTAGGAAATGAACCCAGGCCTTCTGACTTGACAGCTAAGACCGCCTGCCATTCCACCCACAATTGTTTTATTCCTTTAAACTTCGGAAGTTAGGAAACCTTTAAGGGATATTGTAAGATTCAAAAGTAGTCTGGATTCTAGGAAATAGAATCACCTTATTCTTCATGTAACTGAAATACCAACGGAAGTCAAATGACCACAAAATTTATTTTTAACTCTGTTGAAACCTTTAAGATGTAAATTTTAAAAATTTTAAATTTTTTCAAATGAGACTTACTTCTACTCCTCAAAGTCCTATGAGTTCGACAGTAGGGTGTTTGGGGACTGGTGGCGCAGTGGTATCATGTGACTGCACTGACTCACATGGCTTCTCTTCCCTGCTCTAACAGACGGCGTCCTGAGTGGCTGCAGACAAAACTTCCGTGACAGTGGCGGCTTCGGTCTGGATGAAGAGGAAGTTGTAGACATTGGCCACGCAGAGCGTGTAGTTGCCGACGTGGGCTTTGTTCAGGTCTCCCCGGGTGTAGGCGATCACCCACCATATGGATGCCATGAAGAGCCACGCCACTGTGTAAGTGAGGATGAAGATGAACAGGGTCAGGTTCCAGCGCCACTTGACGTCCACCAGGGTGGTGAAGAGGTCGGAGAGGTAGCGGCTAGTCTCGCTGCCCAGGTTGCCGTGCTGCACCTTGCACCTCCCGTTTTTGTCCACAAACCGCTGTCTCTTCTTCTTAGGGACCAGCTGCTGCTGCTGCTGCTACTGCTGCTGCTGCTGCTACTGCTGCTGCTGCTGGAGCCCCTGGCCCTGCAAGCCCGCGCTGCTGAACGAGGTGGTCACTACCTGGTAATCGTCCCCAAATTTCCGGCAGAGCGCAGACATAATACGGGGGAGCGGGCCAGATTCGAAAAGGAAGGAGGCGCAGGAGCGAAGCGCTGCAAACCAATACCAAAGCGGGTGGGAGAGAGGAGTGTAGGGAATGAGAAGAAAACCCGTGTACATTATTTCCATTTCCTTCCTCCTCTCCTCACCCTTCTTTTCACCTATCTGGAAAAGATACTTCCTTTCTCTTAGGAGTCCTGGAGCAGGAGAAGAGGCGGAGGGAGAAGTGTGGAAGTGCGGTCAGGTGCTTAACAGCGGGAGTGAAGTAAGACCTCACAATCCGGGTTTACTTCCGCACCCGCCTCCTCTCTTATTGCTTTGCCTCGGGCCATCTTCGCCTATTGCCTTTCTTCGCGCCCCCTTCCAGATACACCTCCAAATTTCATTCAGATAACGAGGTGAAAAAGCACGTACCCCCTAGCAAACTATCTGAACAGGCAAAAGTTGATATGCCTTGAAACTTCTCCCAATCCCAACCTGTGTGTCTGTCCGTTTGTCCCCCTCCAGCTCCTGTCCTTAGACTAAACTTGGATAGAAAGGGATGGAAAGGAAAAGAGGAAAGGTGGACTAGGGGAAGAAACGAATGGACACCCCACCCTGGGTCGCCAAATTTGAGACCCAAGGCAACCAGACCAGCCAGCTATCTTCAGTTTAACTAGTCACACATACCATGCCCCCTCCACAACCCCACAGAGAAACAGAATAGAATGGGTAATGTCATGCACCTGGATTCGGGAAAAGAAGAGCCAGTGGAGGGAAGAGGATTAAAAGGCAGAAGCTGCCTCTGATGTATCTTCTCATGATCCTCTTTCTGGAATTGATGTTACCCTTATCCCCAGTTTTCTTGATTTACCTCCCAATGGGGAGTCCCATAGCGCTCCCACACCTTGGAACAAAGAGGTACCAATTCCCAGAAATTCTAGTGAGCTCAAGGCTGGCAGACTTAAGCCCAGGACTCCTTGTTCCAGACCATTTTCACTTCTTTTAATAATAAAGTGAATGATCAGACATTCAGGTCAAACAGCAAAACAATTCCAGTTTTGCTCTCCTAAAAGTGAAACAAAACACAAAACCTTAAGTTTTTATTTCCTGCCTCTCCTCATCCAGCTCATCTTTCTCCTCTTTTGCCAGTGTGTGTTGGAAAAGGGATATGGCAGACCTTGGGAACATCTACAAGTTAGTACTGCAGTTTTCACTTAGCATTGTGGCCTGTCCCAACTTTCCCTGCCTCCTACGCAAATAGCAGCTCTGCTCCTCAGATGAATCTGCATTTTCTCAATGTAGAAGACAAGGCCCTCAAACAAGCAGGGCCTCTAAAAATACTTGTCATCACCACCCTATTCTTGCTTCTTTACCCTGTCCATAAGCCACAAACCCCCAGCAAATAACACAGAGCTAAAAAGAGCACTCTAGAGGACTGAATTGGGTGAACCCCAGAATCCTTTCCAGTTCTAAACTGCTACATTTTATCAAATGTATCTTCCAGCTGTATCTCAGTTATGTTCCTTCCCTTGCTTCCACTGACTAATTCCCAAACAGAATTCTTAAGCTGAAAAACTAGAATATCAGAACTAGGAAAGTTCCTTCCCTCTCCTTCCCAATAGGGGCTTGCTAACCATATCCTTTACTTTCTTCCTGAAAGCACTTGATAAAAATTTAGTGATTGCACCACTGCATAGAAAAGGAATTTCTAGCATGGTGTTGTGGAAAAAGCAGTGGACAAGAACCTAGATACCCTAGACTCCAGCTGAAGCTCTGGGCTCCAATTGCAGATGTACTTCTTAATTACTTTTGTTACCCTGGACAAGTAACTCAAATTTCCTGGGTTCAGTTTTCTTATTTCTAAAATAAGGATGCTGAACTAGATGAACTCTAAAATCCCTTTCTTTTCCTAATCTATATATTTACAGGAGTTTTTATAAACAATCTATAGTACTTTGCTCCATTTGCTATTGACCGTGCTATGTGGTTAACACATACCCAGAAAGAAATCTCGTATCTTAAAAAAAACAGGAGGCAGCATTGGGTGAATTGATAAGTCCAGTTAAAATAAGGCAATAGGGGTCATGCGCCAACCTGTCAGGGGAAATGCCAAATGTGTTCACAAGTAGTAAAAGAGTTGGAGGTTTTACTTCTACGGTGACAAACTAAGGAAAATTGCTTAATACAAAGTTATTATTAGCCTTTGCATCCAGAGGAAATCAATTGTCATCTGTAAAGAGCCATACTAGTTGAGAGGGAATTGCTAACAATGCCTCACTGAGCAAAGGTCAGACTGATTTCCCTGGGAAATGTCTTCCCTCTCTAGTGTGACATCTCAGGTGTGGACTTTGCAATCAGAAAATTCTGTTGTGGATTGCTAAGGCACAGCAGGAGATACAGCTGCTTGATGGGCAGCAATCAGAGCCCAGGCAGCTTTCTTGAGCACAGGCTTCATGCAGCCTGTGAGGCAAACAGAGATAGGATCTAATTCCTGTTTGCCTCACAGCCAAAATAGTTGCCTAGGGCAGGCTTCTCATATGGAAAAAGAATCATGTTTTTTTTTTTTTTTCAGCACTGCTAAGACCCAGGTAATAATTACTATCACTCCCCCATCTCTGAATAAAGAAAAGAGAAATTAGTAAAATGACCAAAGTTCTCATTTATATAATTTATACTTATGAAGGAAGAACAAAGGTATCAGGGCCAGAAAATGAAGCTAAATGTGACTTTCCCAAGGTCATGCAGCTATTAAGGGACAGAGCAAGAGTCAAACTTCTGACTCAAAACCAACAACTCTAATAGGTGATTGGAGGATGGTAGTGTCCTCAATAGTAATAGGGAAAATTCAAAAAGGAGAGGATGTTTTAGGAAAGATAATGAGATTCATTTTAGATTTGTCGAATTTTACATGATTAGGAGAGATCTAATTCACGATGTCCAAAAGGCAATTATTTATGTAGGACTCAGACTCAAAATTAGAAGAGAGATGAAGGCAGGATGTATCTGTGTGTGTGTATATGTGTATACCATATTTCCCCATGCATGAGACGCACCCTTTTTCGAAAAATTTGGGGTCTACAAACTGCATCCATCTTATACAGTGGTTGTAGTTTTTTATGTGTGTTTCCCTCTTTTTCATGCGTGTTTTTTGCGCTCATTGTTGTAGATTTTTTTACTTGTATTTCCCGCTTTTTCATGCTTGTTGTCTTTGCACTCATTATTTTGCATTTGTTACCAGTATATTAGGTTACATTTTGCCACATTCTGCCCAGAAATGGCTCAGAAAAGATTTTTGTACAGTGCTGAATTCAAGTTAAAAGTGATCCAGTTTGCAAAAGTGAATGGAAATCATGCTGCTGAATGTAAGTTTGGTCCTCTTCCAACTGAGAAAACAATCTGAGACTGGCTATGGGAAGAAGAAACCCTACTGAAAAAGCCACAGCAGAAGAAGGCCGTGATAGGCAAGTCAGCAAGACAACCTGATTTAGAGAGTTAATTGAAGATATGGATTGAAGAGCATAGGGTAATTGGAATTCCTGTGTCCACAAAGATGGTTCAGCATGAGGCAAGAACTGCTGATGAAAAAGAAGTTACTGATTTCAAAGGAGGACACAATTGGTGCTTCAGGTTCATGAAACAGAATGGACTAAGCAAGCGTACATGCAACCAGACTTGCCCAAAAGATGCCTGAAAGCTATGAGCTGATGAATAAAAATGAAGTACATTTTTTTTGCAAATTCTGGGCCCCTAAATTAAGGTGTGTCTTATACATGGGGAAATATGATATAAATACACAAATATACATATGTATATATACATATATGGGAATAATCTGCATAGACATGATGACTGAACCCAGGGGAGATAATGAGATCATCAAGTGAAAGAACAGAGTGAATAAAGAAGATGATCCAGGACATAGCCCATGCTTAGTGGGCATGATATGGATGAAGAATCAGTAAAGAAGTCTGAGGAGTTGTCAGAGACACAGAAGGGGAAATTGTGTTGTTGTTATTATTCAGTCAATTATTCATATACAACTCATAGTGACCCCATGAACCACAGCTTGCCAATACTGTCCATGGGGTTTTCTTGGCAAAGATGCTGGCATGGTTTACCATTTCCTTCTCTAGTAAGTTAGGGTAAAGAGAGGTTAAGTGACTTGCCCAGGGTCCCATAACTAGGGTTTGAAGCTGGATTTGAATTTGGGTCTTCTTGACTCCAGGCCCACCCACTCTATCCACTGAACCATCTAGGTGCCTAGAAGGGGTACCAGGAGAGAATAAAAAAATGAAAATATTGAAAAGAGAGAGGATTCATGAGAAGATCAAACATCAAATGCTACAGAGATGTCAAAAGGGATGAGGATTCAGAAAAGACCATTCAATTTAGCAATTCAGTGGTCATTGTTTACTTTGGAGAAAGCCTTTTCAGTTAAATGATGAACTTGTGAGCTGAATTACAGAAATTTTAGAAGTGACTGAGAGGAGAGGAAGTAGAGGTAAGTGTAAATCTGACAATAGTCAATAAACATTTGTATCAGTAAGGCAAGATTCATGACCTTGAGGATGACCATGAACATGTCTGTATGGTTCAGAATCACAAATTATGAAAAACTCTCTACGTAGAAGACAGAGGAAGCATAACATTTATTTAGACACCAGAGGATCCAATCCCAAGACCAGCTACTCCAATTTGGTATAGCAGTAATTATATTCCAAAACAAGTAAGTCCACTTCAATGTAGCAACAAGGAAATTATAATACAGTATTATAACAAGGAACCAAGTCATCCTGTAACCTTCTTCCCTGCTAGGGCCTTCCTGTAAACAATGACTCATGAATCCTAACTCTCCACTCAGCACTTTCTTCTGCAGCTCTGTCAACGCTGGCTCTCTCAATGTCTGCTCCTCAGCACCCTCTTGATGTCTGCTGCCTCAATGTCTTCTTGATGTCTGTTTCACACTTCTGCTTCCCTTCAGTTCTGCTTCTCTTCAGTTCTGTCCCTCTTCAATTCTGGTTCTCTCACGCTCTGGGCTCTCCTTAGATACAGTCCTAGCTGGTGCCTGATTGGCTAGAACTCAGGTCTCTGATTGGCTGAATTCATGATTGACTAGAACTCAGTACATGTACTATTGGCTCTGATCTTAGCAACTCCCCTTAGGGCCCTGAGGCCTTCACCCCAAATCTGCTTAGTACCTGGTAAGTAGAGGGTTTAGGCCTACTTACAAAGATATAATCAAGCTTTCCCACCTAGTCCCACCTGAGGCCTATTGAATGGGTGGGGAAGATCTTTGATCAAATTAACACTACAACATTCAATAAGCAAACACCGACTGTATGTTAGGCACTCTGTGATACGCCAGAGACAAAAAGAACCAAGGAGCTCACAGTATAATGGAGGAGACAGTAAGTAAACAAACATATACAAACATGCTATATGCAAGATAGACAGGGAAGTAGTAAAGAGGGAAGGCCCTGGAATTAAGATGGGATGAGAAGGGTTTCTTGTAGCAGATGAAATTTTATTCAGGACTTGAAGGAAGGTTTAGATTTCTCAGAGTTTAGCCACTTCTAAATTTTTGTACTGCCAAGGTAAGGATAATGGTATCATTACTATTATTGTTACTATTATTGTTCTTCCCTTTCCCCCCTACATTAATGGCTTTGGACAGGTAAGAATCTTTATGGGCCTCAGTTTCATCACCTGTAAAAACGATGGGGTTGACAACATCTCACATTATATAACAAGAAAATCCCAAATAGATAGATGACTTCAACATAAAAAGTGATATCTTAATTATATTAGAGAAGCAAGGAAAAACTTTTCTTTCAGGGGGTGGATATGACTAAAGAAGCAATAGAGAGGATCACAGAAGATAATTTTGACTATATAAAGTTCCAAAATGTGTACAAACAAAACTAATGCAGCTAAAATTAAAAAGGAAACAGGTAACTGGGGGGGGAAATCATTGTAGCAAATTTCTTTGATAAAAGGCTATCTAAGGTATATATAGAACTGATTAAAATATATGACTATTCCCAAATAGACAAATGGTCAAAATGTATGAAACGTTTGCAGTAGAAAAATCCAAGTTATAAATAACCATGTGGAAAAATATTCCCAATCACTAATAATAAGAATAATGAAAATTAAAGTAATTCTGAGGTTCCACCTTACCCACGTCATATTGGCAAAGATGACCAAAAAAAGGAAAATGGCAGATGCTGGATGGGCTGGGGGAAAACAGACTCACTAGTGTACTCTTGATGGAGCTGTGAATTTGTCTAGCTCTTCTGGAAAGCAATCTGGAACTATCCTATTAAAGTTAAAAAAATTATGCATAACTTTTGATTGACCTAACTACCATTAGGATACCAATACACCAAAAAGTTCAAAGATAGTAGAAATGGACTTATAGGTACAAAAAAAAAAAGCAGGTCTTTTCTTAGTAGCCAAAGAACTGGAAAGTAAGAAAGATGATCTGCTATTGGTAAATAGTTAACAAATCAATTAAATAATCAACATTCACTAAGTGCCTTCTACAAGCCAGACATTGTGATTAAACAAATTATGGCTTGAATATAACAGAATATCCTTTTGCCATAAGAAATTACGAAATGATGTTTTATAGAAAATTTAGAAGACCTCTATGAACTGATTCAGAATGAAGTGAATGGATATAGGAAAACAATTTATAAAATAACATTATAGAGAAAAATAATTTTGAAAGACTTTAGAGGGGCAGAGCCAAGATGGCAGTTGGAAAGCAGGGACTTACACGAGCTCCCCACCAAGTCCCTCCAAAAACATCTAAAAAATGGCTCTGAACAAAATCTAGAACTGCAAAACCCACAAAATAGCAGAGGGAAGCAGGGCTCCAGTCCAGGACAGCCTGGATGATCACTGGGTGAGGTCTACCACACATGGAGCTGGGGGCAGAGGGGACCAGAGGGGAGCAGAGCAGAGCCCAGTGTGAGTGGTGGCAGGACCAACCAGACCAGGAGCTGGGCGGAACAGGCCCTAGTGCCCTGAATCAGTGAGCTGTGGCAGTTACCAGACTTCTCAACCCACAAACACCAAAGACAACAGAGAAGGTTAGTGGGAAAAGCTGCAAGGAGTGAAAGGAGTTCCCGGTTTAGCCACCACCCCAGGGGCAGCAGAGGTGGTGCAGCTACAGAACTACAGCTGCAGCTGCTTCCGGCCCCAGGCCCACCTGGTGGGAGGAATTAAGTGGCAGATCAGAGCAGGAGTGCAGAGCCTGCTGAAGGTCTGAGACAGGTCCAGGTTGGCAGTTCTTGGGGAAGGAGGAGTGCTGGCGTGGCAGAGCTAACTGTATAGAAATAGCTCTGAAAACAATAGCACATCCCCTCAAGCTTGGAACAAAGTACTCTCTACTGTACAAGCAGTCATACCCTGCTGAAAAACTCCATGGTCAAGTAAGTTGGCTGGGAACATGGCCAGGCAGTGAAAATGCACTCAGATTCAGTCTCAGACGTTGGAATCTTTCTTTGGTGACAAAGAAGACCAAAACATACAGCCAGAAGAAGTCAACAAAGTCAAAGAGCCTACAACAAAAGCCTCCAAGAAAAACATGAACTGGTCTCAGGCCATGGAAGAGCTCAAAAAGGATTTGGAAAAGCAAGTTAGAGAAGCAGAGGAAAAATTGGGAAGAGAAATGAGAATGATGCAAGAAAACCATGAAAAGCAAGTCAATGACTTGCTAAAGGAGACCCAAAAAATATGGAAAAAAATACTGAAGTAAACAACACCTTAAAAGATAGACTAACTCAAATGGCAAAAGAGCTCCAAAAAGCCAATGAGGAGAAGAATGCTTTGAAAGGTAAAACTAGCCAAATGGAAAAGGAGGTCCAAAAGACCACTGAAGAAAATACTACCTTAAAAATTAGATTGGAGCAAATGGAAGCTACTGACTTTATAAGAAATCAAGATATTATAAAACAGAACCAAAGGAATGAAAAAGTGGAAAACAATGTGAAATATATCATTGGAAAAACCACTGACCTGGAAAATAGATCCAGGAGAAATAATTTAAAAATTATTGGACTATCTGAAAGCCATGATCAAAAAAAGAGCCTAGATATCATCTTTCAAGAAATTATCAAGGAGAACTGCCCTGATATTCTAGAGCCAGAGGGTAAAATAGAAATTGAAAGAATCCACCAATCACCTCCTGAAAATGATTCCAAAAAGAAAACTCCGAGGAATATTGTCGCCAAATT